>NW_022987342.1:8185940-8595940 GCF_902827165.1 Trematomus bernacchii | reverse complement strand
TCAGGTCCATATTTTCAATAGAAGAAGGGAAAAATAGGTGAGAAATAGAACATAAAACGTGTTATTTGTTAGCTAAATCCTATACGTTTTTTCTAATCTTTCTTTTCTTTTTTTATTTAACTGTATCTTATTTATTTGTTATGCCCTGAATGCAAACAAATCTTAAAATGCAAAAAAAAACAATTCATAACAAATTACAAAACAATTATATTATTTTACTTTTATTTTTGTCACTTTTATTTTTGTCACTTTTATTTTAACCATGAGTATAATGAAAATAAAGAGCATTCTATTCTATGACATACGAAGTTTACATTTTGGGTATGGCCCAAAAGCTTGAACCAAGAGAAAGTCTGTCTTGCAGCCAGGTGAAACATAGGACACACAAACATATGAAAAATAACAATATATTAAGTGACTTGAGCAACATAAAAAAGCATAAACATAATAATAAAAACGCAATAATAAAATGCGATGTGCAACAACTGCAACGTGTGCTGCTGTCTATGTTCCGTTAATGCAATAATAGTGGCACGAGAATGAACAGTCTATAACCTGAGTTCTGTATGGATGCATATACATATTAAGCAGCTTATTCGATTATCTCAGAAAATCAAAGAAAGAAGTGGAGAAGAAGTTCTGTAGTCAGCTTGTCTTCAGTCTTAGTTCCTCTCTGCTCGTTGTGCATTCACCTCCACTCTCCCAGGCTATACCGACCGGAGCTGCCACAGTGACGTCATGCCCGCTCAGTGTCCGGGTCCCTCCAGCAGATGGCATCACCCCGGCCGCTCCTGCAATCCAGCCTCCGTCACATGACGTCACACAGGAGGTGACTGTACCGCGGTGACGTCAGCTTCTCGTGGTGCAGAATTGTGTCATCATTTTGGTCGTGACTAGGGACCACCAGCCCTGAGTGACACAGTCGTGCTACAGCAAAGCAGATCTGTGCTGCAGACCTGAGACTAAAAATAGACCCGGAGGAGGATCGGTACTTTCACTGAGCCTGCACGTATTCCTCCGCTCACCTACTGGAAACATAGTCAATAGGATGAGTTCAAACCAACTTCTTAGGGTGGTCAAATACTGAAATGGCTAAATGTTTTGTAGCCTACTAAGTAACACAATCCATTGGGTTACACAACATTTTGTATCTAATCGGATTACTTTTGGATGACTTCAAAATGAATGCTGCCATAAACTGAACAGGTTTGGGGAGTAAAGGATTACATGTGACAATATCACATAATCAGGATACACTCAAAGTAACGGTATACCCTTGCAGTTACATTTATAAAAACAAACAAATCAGATTTTTTTAAATGTGGATTTCAAGCAGGATTACAATGTTACAACACATGTTAAAATAAATATTGATATATACACACACATTTTATTTGTGCTTTGTAAACTGCACTATGCATTCATGTATACTTTTATATGGTCTACAGTTAGGACACATTTTTGATAGAAAATATCTTGGTTTCTTGCATGGCATTTGATATTAAGGCAATCAAAAAGTTACAGAAGTAATCAGGTTACATTTCTGTTATACTTTGATATTCAGATAAGGTCACTGATTACATTTTTTTACAGGTAAATAGTCATTGTCATTTTAGTCTTTTTGTTACTCTGAATTTCTTTGAGGTCATTTTCAGTTTGTATGTGTTTCTTGAGTTGTGGTAAAACCAAGGTGGGCCCTGACACTTTGGGACCCTGGGACTGCTCTTAAGGCCTGTTCTGAAATGCATCCATGAGCTGAAGGGGTTGGAACAAAATGCACATGCTACAAATGTTTCTAAAATCCAATTTTCACAAGATGTCATGTGGTTGTTCAATTTAAAATAGACATGTACCATGTCAATGTACAGTAAGTGATATCATTCAAAACAATGTGAAATGGACCATTTGTCATCGAAACTATCATTTTCAGTAATTATAGAACACTTATTTTTACATTCTGACCAAGAAGTATATACAATGCCATTGTCTACTCTACATAACACCTAAATAAAGTGAAGATACCGACATCTAGTGGACAGATAGAAACACTGCATATACACACACACACACACACACACACACACACACACACACACACACACACACACACACACACACACACACACAAAAAAATCTCCAAAATGTTCTCGCGCTGTATGATACAATGTCTTATCTTCTCACAGGGGCCAGCTCTGTGCCCCTCGAGAAAGAACAACCTCTCACTTTCTTGCAGTAAATGCCCCTCCATTACTGTCTCTCATGCAGTTATATTTGTGCCTTGCTCACATTTGACTCATTGACACAATGAGTAGGCGACCGACAGAGATGGGGTCGTTACTAAAAAAAAGTAATATATTACATATTACATATTACTTTAAAAAAAAGTAATATATTACACTACTTCGTTACTCTCTACATAAAGTAACTCGTTACTTTACTCGTTACTTTACTCGTTACTTTACTCGTAGGGCCGGCCCGCCCCTCCCTACAGGCAGATCACGCAGACTGCTAAAGTTTCAAATGTTCTCTTTAGTTCAGTTTCCATTGTCGCATAAGACTGATCCAGATAGCTCTGACCATGGCTGTCCTCTGTCTCCTGCTATCTGTATTTTGCGCAGTATATCTCTGAACGATGCGATGGTGATTCCACTGTGCAAATGGGCAACATTACCTCTACTATGAAGGATGCTACAAGCCTGTCCATCTCTGCTTTGGTTACCGGTCCTCCAAATTCTAATTTGTGCCGCTTCGGAGTCGGCGGCGGCGACTCACAACATCCTCACTCTGGGTTCGGGGGTCCGGTCCTTAGCTATTAGCTTCACCTTAGCATGTGTTCTTTGCAGGTGTTTGTTGAGGTTTGACGTGGTGTTTACAGCAGTGGATAACAGCTTCTGGCCTGGACACAGTTTGCACCTCACCGTCACATTCCTGTCTATTCTTCGGACGAACTCAAAATAATGGGCATACCTCCACCCCTCGAAAGTTATCGCTGACTCAGCCATGTTTATGCAGCACTGCACGTGGAGATGTGGAGATGTGGACGCGCAGATTACGTACATATAAACCTGCGGCGGAAACCCCTCTTGTCTGTCAGTGTGATTATGACTGATTTTATAAAAGTAACGAAATAACGCGTGTCGGGGCAATGTTAGTAACTGTAGTGTGATTACTGAATTATAAAAGTAACGCGTTACACTACTCCGTTACCGACAAAAGTAATATTATTACAGTAACGAGTTACAAAGTAACGCGTTACACCCAACTCTGGCGACCGATTAGGCGATTTTCTGTCAGAGAGGCTCTGGACAAATGTTTTGAACCAGATGAAGAGGAGATTGAACCAGATGAAGAGGAGATTGAACCAGACATAGAGGACGATGTCTCAGAAATGGAAGACAACAGCGATCCAGACTATGAGTCTGACCAACAGTCAACAGACCAGGAAGAGGCCCCTGAGGAAGAGGCCCCTTAGGGAGAGGACCCTGAATATTTATTTTTCTCTAAATGTTCATTGAGGAAAACAGTATCAGTGTCTTATTTTATATTCATCACAGTGAATGCAGTGAATGCTGAACTTGATGGGCCCACCGGTGGGTCCAGACCATATACTGTAGTTGAAAGTACACAATGAAACACTGACTTGCTTGTATCAAATCAATACATCCCATACATCATCGGAATGGGAAGAATCTCAGCTACAACACCAACTAAAGCATTCCCATCTCCAGTAAACACAGCATGGCAAGCATTTTTATAATATACAGTAATGTAGAGTAAGCACTATCTTTGAATTTACTGCAAGGTTATAGCATGAAATTCACGCCTGGTGTCATCCACCCCTTGATTCTACTTGCTTTGACTGTTCAAATGAGATGACAACCATCAAAATTGGATAAGGGGTTCCAGAGATATCACTGTGCAAAACACACCGGTCAATTTTGACCGAAAATAGTATGGGAAGGGGGGTATGACCGAACGCAAGGGAAGGGTTACGCCAAACTGTGACGTTTGTTAAACGGAATTTAGTGGTTAACGAAGGTATAATGCAGATTATTGAGCGGAAAAGTCACAACGTGGGCCAACTTGTCCAGTATGCCTAGTTTATATCTGTCACATTGCAATATAGCTAAAGTTTGCTAACATTAGCTAACAATTAGCAACCAGAAGCTTTTGGTTATATCTGACAGAGGAAGAGACCTTTACGAAAATGATTTGGTTGGGAAAGGTGACTGAACTTTAGGTTTGACCTAGTAAAAAGAAAGACCACCCCCTTAATCTCAAAAAACAATTGAGATTGAAAAAATGGATAATTATACAGTAAAACCTTTGTGGTTAAATATTCTCTCTCACCATGTGTGAAGGCTGTAACTACAGTTTCTTTTCTTTAAAATCATTCATACGCAGACACATTAGATTGAGTGCAGGCAATCTTGTTCAATTAAGTGATTGTTAATTGTGTGTTGTGTTAACCCCAGTTTTGTCACGGTTAATTGGACTGTGCCATTCTCCTAAAGCTGGAGGGGTGTTTAAAGAAGCCACTTCATTTAAGACACCCATCTTTTAGTGGAAAAGAGTCTTCTCTTCTCTGCACTCAGCTATGGACTGGCCAGCATTGTGTATATTCCTACAGTGTAGAGTGATGGGCGTGGGCAGATGTACGTGACCGGAAGGAAGATGGAAGTAGACACATGTGATGGAGCAGCTGGACAAGACCAGGAAGGAAAGATTTGTCAAGTGGCATAGGTAATAATGACAACAAAGATGAATAAGAAACCTACTTAAAACCGATTGGGATCAATGTAGCTGGAGTTCTGTCTGACAAGCACGATGTAGCAAGTTGGATCATGGACCAACTTGGCTATGTACAGTGTGTCGATGTGAAGAGAAGTGGGTTGGTCATTGTTGAGTGTGTGTCACAAGCACAGCTAAAGAAAGCGTTAACAACATTGGAGGATTACCATGTGTCGAGTTTCAAACTTTCAGAGAAAGCTCCACTAAAAGGTGTCGTCGATGGAATACCATATTCACTTGATGCCAGAAGATTTCAAACCTGTGACAGAGTGAGACAGCCACAGAATGTACAGGATGAGTGATGGAGAACACACATGATCAGTTATGCTACAGGGCTATTTGGCGATGTGGCGGCCCGCGGGCCAAGTCCGGCCCCGGGGGGATATTTGCTGGCCCTTTGAGTATAATGTTAAAAAGTGATATACTTTTTTTTCCTTTTAAGAATTATATTTTTTTAGAATTTGTTTTGGGCCAGAGTGCCTTTATTCCAGAGAGGGTGTTAAATTGAGAGATAGAGGGGAAGACAATGCCTGAAAACTTTGGCAGGCTCGGGTTTCGAACCCACCTCCTAGCTACTGTAGTGACAACTCCTGTCATTGATTGCATCTCTGCGCGAATGATTAGATCATTTCACCTAAATGAAATAAAATGAAACATGTAGGCCTATTGAGTTCTGAACTTGCCATTTAGATCTATAAAGGCCTTGGGGCTATGTTGTTTGATTGAATTAAACACAATATATGCACTCCACTATGCTGTTGTAGTATTTACTGTATCTGAAGCTCTTAATATGATTGCTCATATTTCAAGCCATCTTTTTCCCGGCCCCTTGCTTTGGATCATTTTCATCAACCGGCCCCCATTCCAAACTAATTGAATAGCCCTGTGCTACACTGTTGTACACAGTATTCCGGGATCACATCAGAATTCCAGCTCCTACCTTCTTATAGAAGATTCAGGGTTCCCAGGAGCAGGCTGAACCGCTATAAGCACTCATTCCTACCTATGTCCATTAAGCTTCTTAACATTCACATGAAATGAAATGTAGTCAAATGTACTTTTTAAATGTTGGCCATGAGGGTTGTGCAATAGGTCGCCATTGTCAGTATGTGCGTCTGTGTATTGTGTTTGTTCAAACGGTGTATGACTGATGATATGTGTATGTCTCTTAATGTCCACTATGTTTGTATATGTACATGTATGCGGACCTGCAGGACGGGGTCCAGAACTAATTTCCTTACGGGGACAGTGAAGTATATCGTATCGTATCGTATCAGTTACCCAGTGAGGATGTTTGTTCCCGAGCCAATACAGTGCACACGGTGTTGGGAGTTTGGTCACAGCTCATTGTACACCACGTGCTTTAGGGAATTTTGGCAAATGTGGAAGACCTGTGAGAATGAGCCCAAGTGTAGTCAGTTTTGGGGGGGATCTCGAAGCATGGCGATCACATTGTCCAAAGAGAGAAAGGGAGATGAAATGAATCAAGAATAGGTCAGAGTAAACAATAAATTACAAAGAAGAAGCAAAGAAAGTGAAAAGTCTATCAAATAGGGCGTGTACAGCAGGTAGGAGTCATGAGGATGACTGTTTGTGTCATCAAAGTAAGTTCTTACTGTGTTTGTACAGGGTGATCAACTGTGCTGCTGAGGCACAGAGACAATCGGAGAGAATTGAAATAGCGGTTGATACCGCGAGAACGTTTTGAACATATTGGAGAGGACGTGCAGTGGCTGCTGGGAGAGGCTGCTATGCCCTCTATCTGTTTATATTGTTCAACATGAACCTTCTTCCATCCTAAACACTGTATATATATTTTGGGTAATCCCTATTTGTTCAACCTTAACCTGCTCTCCTAGTTTTTGTACACCCTGGTCCTGCACGTGGCCTGTTAGGAACGTTTTACAGAGCATGGAGGTAAACTGAGAAGGCAGTGACTTTTAATACATATAGACTTTTCTTTCTTTCTTTAAAAGAAGACAAAATAGATTCAACATACAAACTAGTGGAAGAAAGATGTTTATTAGGAAATTGAAAATATCCCTTTCACAATAGATTTTACACAAGATTTATGGGAAGATTGGTCCTAATTAAGAACATTCTTAACATCTCAGAGATTAGCAAACACTTGGTCAACGGTCTAATTTCCTTTTTGTGATTGCATCTGATTGATTCATTTTGAAACAATATTTTACAGAAGATTAAATGCACAATTATTTTCTATTGACCTTTTCCATTGCTTAGACAATGCGTGAGAATAAATATGTCCTGACAATAAATCAAATTATTAATTTCACACACCTTTTCAGAGAGAGAAATAAAGAATATGCAAGGTTTTTTCAGACTTTGGTATGACAAAAACATAGCAGATGTGTTGTTTTCCATTCCGTCTAGGATGTTTCACTCGATTTTTCTGTGCGTGACACCACTTGTCCATTAACAATCTCCTCAACCACCACCACTCTCCTTTGGGTGATGACTGGTTTAACTGCAAAGAGAATCAAAACAAACTTTAATATGTGGCATATTACATTTTTACAAGCAAAGAGCAAAAAGTGACGTCAGTGATATAAACCTACCAACGACTTCCTGTTGTTTGACAACTTCTTTGACTGTCACAGTTCTACTGGAAGATTGACTGGAAGATTTTCTGGAAGATACTCTGCAAAATATAAAAAAGTTACAATTAAAACCATAACATAAAACAATAGTATGAAAGAATAGTCCAACATTTTGGGAAATAGTTTTTAGTCCCTTTTTGAGTCTTAAATGAGAGAACTGATACCACTCGTGCTAAATATGAAGTTACAGCCAGTTAGTTAGCTTGTGAAAAGAAGGTAAAGAAAAGTCTAGCAGCATCTCTAAAGCTCCCTTGTTAACATATTATACCTGTTTTTATAAGGGTTCAATTTGTGAATTTAAAATGAGCTATAAGGCGGATTTTGCGGTCTTTAGATAAACCAGGCTAGCTTTTATTCATGCTATGCTGGGCTAGGCTAACTGTCTCTTATCTGTAGCTTCACAATTACTATACAACTTGTAGGGAATATTGATTTAGAGTATTGGATAGTTCATTTAATATGACACAGATACATATCCAATAAGCTGCTTGCATTGTTTAAGTCCAGCTACAGATAACAAAATCAAACGCCAATGACTTTTGTGACAAACTGTCCCTGAAGACTTACTCTCCATCCAACAGCCTCCTGTACTCGGCGATCTCCATCTCCAGCCTGGTCTTGATGTCAAGCAGGATCTGGTAGTCATTGGACTGCCTCTCAATGCCCTTCCTCATCTCCTGGAGCTGGTTCTCCAGGGAGTAGACCATGTTCTGGAGCTGGCTCAGCTGCTGGCTGTAGCGGTTCTCCGTCTCTGAAAGCTGGCCCTCCAAGGCTGATTTCTTCACAGGAGCAGAACAACAGGACGAGATATAAGCGGATACTGAGTGCTAATATCTTGTTTTTCATTTCCTCTATTTACCTAAGTCACTTACAAAAAAGACGCCTTTAAGTAAAGAAGCCATAAAAACAGTGACTGACAGGTTTACTGACTGACTGAGTATTCATAGTGTGGGTATATTGCAACGGTTAGGAAGTTTATATTGTGGTTGAAAAAAGAATATCTGTATATCCGATTTACCAGGCTTTGCTGGGACTGCAGCTCGATCTGCAGGGACTGCAGGGTCCTCTTCAGGTCGTTGATCTCAGTGCGGGAGGTCTGGAGGGTCTCTGTGCTGGCTGCAACCTGCTGGTTGAGTTCGTCAAACTAGAAAACAAGAAATTAGACATAAATGTGTAGGTAATACCTTGATATTGAAGACTCTTCTTGAATGAAATAAGATGCAGACATAAAGTGTATCATCGCTCCCCTCACCTTGGTCTTGTACCAGGCCTCCATTTCACGGCGGTTCTTCTCAGCGATGCCCTCATACTGACTTCTGATCTGATCCAGGACCCTGGACATATCCTGCTGAGGCGCGGCATCCACCTCCACATTCACAGAGCTAACCTGGCCACTCATTGCCGCCATCTCCTACAGGCAGGACAACATAGACAAAGGTCAAGTCAGGTTAAAGATAACACCATTATGAAACTTGGAAATGTTAGCAAGCGTGATCTGTTTTTTGATGGATACATATTGTGTTACTGCAGTTGCTGTGTGAGTTTACTGACCTAATTACTCTTTTTAATTGTACTTCCATTCACTCCTTTTTTTTAAATTTAAAATGATAGCGTTTAGCAACAGGGAGTGTTTTGCAAAAGTTACATTAGCTTTCTTTTATTTGTACAGTGCAGTGTTCACATGAGCAACAACAACCACTGCTGGTCCCTCTATTCCTGCTACATAGCTGAAATAGCGACTGCTTAGGGTGGTAAGTATCCAGCGTTCCACATTCACATTTTTAACAGTACATTCCAGGTAATCATATTGTGCCTATCATACTTGAAGACACAGTAATGCACCCAAAAACTGATCACCTAAAGATACTAAAGTACATTGAACGAGACTGGAGTTTTCTTATTGTGTACTTTGGAACATTGGTGTGCTGAGCTCACTGTAAGGATGTGATTCCTAACTGGACTACTCTCACCTCCTCATGGTTCTTCCTCAGGTAGAGCAGTTCCTCCTTCAGGCCCTCCACCTGCATCTCCAGGTCGGACCGTGCCATGGTGAGGTCATCCAGAACCTTGCGCAGTCCCATGATGTCGGCCTCCACGGACATACGCACTGCCAGCTCATTCTCATACCTGTCAAGAAAAAGGCAAAGAGGATCATGTTGCTGCACCCATTCAGTTAGGGTTACCAGCAACAACAACAAAGAAAAGGTGAAGCTCCACTAAAACCAGTTACACCAGTTTAATGTGTTGACCGTTACACCCTTGTGACAACAAGCCCACATGGCCAGTAAGTATACCAAACAAGCATTATTGCATCTGCAAAGTTCCAGACATTTGTCATTATAAACTATGCTACATAGGTTGATAACTTATTGTCTTTTATTGTGATTATAGAAATGTGTTTTTATGTGATTGTAGTTATTACATGTACAGCACTTTGGCCCGACCAAATATCGCTTTTAAATGTGCTTTATAAATAAACCTTGATTTGATTTGATTTGATTTGATAACTTCTTATGTAACATTTCCACTCACTTGATTCTGAAATCCTCTGCTGCCAGTCTGGCGTTGTCAATCTGCAGCATCATCCTGGCATTGTCTTGTGACGCATCATAAATCTAAAAGGAACAAAAGTCATGTCAGAAGTTTATTATCCACATATAATACAGCCACAAAGGTGTGTAAGTGATTCGGTATTTGGAATGTGGGCTGGTCAGCCGTACAGTGGAGTGTTTTTTTAAGCCTGACTTGCATCACTTTCTTTCATCATGTGTAAAACATCCCTCTTGGCAGTGCTTATTGGCGGTAGTTAGAAACAAACAAAGAAAAAGTAGTGATGGTTTTCAAATCCAAACTAACCCGTTCTCTATGACATTAACTCACATATCATATGTGATCTTTTATAATAACTCATGTGATAGCTATTTAGTGTGTCTGAATACAGTAAGAGGACTCAATATGGTGGAAAATGTAAAATATGATATGTCTATAGATTATCTATGATGGGTTGTATTATTATCTTTGGAGTTTTTACAATAATAGCTTACACATTGGAAAAGTATTTGTTTTGTTTTTTAGAAATACTAAATTATTTGGTTATTATTTAAGATTACCAGGAGAATAATATGAATCACGTTAAAAGATGGGAAAAGGCACTAAATAACATTTATAGTAGGTTATCATTTTTTTCTTCTACATTAGTTAAGGAGATCTTACCTTTCTGCGCAGGTCCTCGATGATTTGCTCATACTTGCTGTAGTCCCTGGCACTGGGGGCTTGCTTAGCCATCCATTCCCGGATTTGACACTCGAGCTGCGCATTGGCGGACTCCAGAGCGCGCACCTTCTCCAGGTAGCTGCCCAGGCGGTCGTTGAGGTTCTGCATGGTTTGCTTCTCGCTACCACCGATGCCCATACTGCTGCCCCCGCCGCCCCCGAGGGCACTTCCCAAGTCAAAACCAGCGCCGAGGCCGTTGGAGGCGTAGGACACGCGGACACTTCTACCATCTGCACCGCCGTACACGCTCCTCGACCCCCTGCTGGAGCCGGTCTTCATGTTGGACATGGAAGAGCTGGTAAACCCACGGCGAAAGTTGGACATGATGACTTCTGTTCTGACTCAGGTGCAGCGTTCACTTGGACTTGTCTAACCCGGGAGGAGATGCTGCTGAGGCGGCCAGGAGGATGCACTTTATAGCCTCCTTCCCGGAGGTGGGAGCGGCCGAACAGGTGGGTGGGAAGATGCGGCTCCATCATGACAGGTGTGACCGCACAGGGCGTGGAGGCTCTGGCATTCATGTTTGCTGTCCGATATAACGGCTGGCAGGCAGGGCACATAGGCGTGTGAGGTAGGCTATTGTTTGTTCCGCATGTCAACTTTAATTAATCCAGTCTGATACTCTTAATCTCAGGATGAAAAATAAGATTTATTCTTTTCCTGGCAGTTTGTAGATTGTTTACAACAACTTTTAACAGTAAGCACGTCTCACATATTTGTCAATAGTATACCTGACCCAGAATTTAAAGAAACAATATGCAGAGGTTGAAGAAATACAATACTTTAAGTAAAAGTAGCAATACTACAGTATAAAAATACTCTGTTAAAGTACTGCCTTCAAATTTGTACTTAAAAGAAAAAAGTATAAGCATCAAAATATACTTTAAGTACCAATAGTGAAAGTAATCGTTATGCAGAAAGGCAGAATTAAACACAAAGCATTTTTTTAAATGATCGGTGCACTTATGTGTTCATCACTTCAGTGTAGTACTTGGTGAAGGTGGGGTTTATTTGGATTACTTTATACACTACTTGGTTAGGTAGCTTAGCCTATATTAATGTATGTATTTAATGAATGTGTCGATTTATATTTTTGCATTAACTTAAATCTGCGATGTAACTAGAAAAGTAAAGGTGTATGTAGTTTAATTTTAAAATACTCAAGTAAAGTACAAGTAGGCTACCTCGATTTTTTTTACTTGAGTATATGTGCTTTGTTAAATTCCACCACTGGCAAATTGTTATGTTGATAAAATGTAACCTATCCAGCTAACATGTCAATGTTAGCTGGACAGGTTACATGGCTATGTTTACCGTAAAGCGATCCCCGTTATCCTGAAAACAAAAGCCCTCTTCTGAAAATACACACAGAAGTTGGAGTTTACTGCTGACCTTATACTCTCTGAACCATTTAAAAAGTATAACCCCCCAAAATCGAGACCGAGCAAATGGATTTCCAAGCTTTCTGCTAGCAACAGTTACCCCCGTATTCCACCGGATCCGTCTGCGCTGCGTTACGGCCGCTTTACGGCCGCTTTACGGCCGCGTTACGTATCGTCCACACGGTTCCGTCGCATTGAAGCTTGCCAGTGGGCTTGTCTGGCGCGCAACCAACAACCAATCACATTAATCTCCCGCCCCGGACACACAAGCACGCGGTTTGATTGGCTAGCGCTTGTACTGGCATTGGCTGGCGCTTCCGTCAACTTTCGAAGCGAGCAACAGAGGCAAAGCGACGCCACAAAGTTCGGCAAAGCTTGACGTCACCCCATTCAAAGTGAATGGGAAGCTGGCACGCAAGACACTTCTGAAACGCGCCCGGTGGGGTTTGACGCTGTAGGAGGTCGGAACAAAACCGCGGCGCAGACGGAACGCGGCGCAGACGGAACGCGGCCCAGACGGAACGCGGCCCAGACGGAACGCGGCGCAGACGGAACGCGGCGCAGACGGACCTGGTGGAATCCCGGCGTTACCCCTAGATTCCACCGGGTCCGCCTGCGTCGCGTCACGGCTGCGCCGCGGTTTTTGTCCAGCCTCCTCCGGCGTCATACCCTACCGGGCGCGTTTCAGAAGCATTTCAGAAGCGGAGCGTCTTGCCTGCCGGCTCGCAGTTTTTGTTGATTTGGGCATATTTCCTGGACAGGCTACTGTGTACAGACAAAGTTAATAATAACTGTAATATTCCAGTTATAAACGACATGAATCAAAGATGTGTTGCTGTATTTTAGTGGTAAAAAATTATTATTATTATTCTATATATATAATGTACACAGTGCCGGAGGAGAACGCTGGCATTTCTCCTCCTACTTGAAAGACTACGGAGGGATAGGGTCTGCAAAATTAGTTTATTTTGGGGATTGACTGGATGCTCTGACCGGTCCACTTCCTGCCGGGCGCTATGCAATGCCTCGTGTCCCGTCGAAAAATAGACTTGCATCCTATTTTGAGCGGAGTCCAGCGCCGAGACGCTTCTGGGACGCTTCTGAGCCGTAACGCGGCGCGTCTGGTGGAATAGCACCCATTGACTGAGTGGCCGCGATCTTTGCGAACGCCGCAGCGCAGCCATAACGGCCCGTCCACACGGCGGCATGCGTTGAAGCTTCAACGCTTCTGCCCATTCACTTTGAATGGGGTGACGTCACGCTTTGCCGAACTGCATTGTGGGAACGTTGCTTCGCTTTGCTCGCTTCAAAAGTTGAGCAATGTTCAACTTTTGAAGCTTCGGTGGAAGCGTCAGCCAATCAAATCATATGCCAGTACACGCTCTAGCCAATCAAACCGCATGCTTGTGTGTTCGGGGCGGAAGATTCATGTGATTGGTTGTTGGTCGAGTTTCAGACAAGCTCACCGGCAAGCTTCAACGCACGCCGCCGTGTGGACGCTGCCGTAACAACGCCGCCGTAATGCGACGCAGACGGACCCGGTGGAATCTAGGGGTTAGCCTGGATGAGTGAAATTTGTCATACTTATATGTTATATTTCTGTGGGGAGAGTTGTTGCTAATGTAGTAGCTTTAACATCTGTGGTCGTCTGCCACTTCTGTGTGATTGGTAGCAGTTAGCATGTGCTAGCATAAATTCTGTGTGTCGATGCCTGAGTATGGCTACTCGTTAGTTTGATTTATAATTAAAATGTTGCAACTACTTAAAATGCACATTCAAAAACGTTAACAAAACATGAACCTGTGCTGCCAAGATACTTGAAGGCTTGCCACGGAGCATCATGTTTTTGAGATTACTTTGATTAAATTCTTATTAGGTGTTGGCACATTTCTCAAAGAGCAAACGTTTAATTACTCAGAAAACATATTTTTTCAACCATTTCTGCCTCTGGCTATTGCTGCTGTTGCAAGCTGTTGTAGGTGAGCGCTTTTAAATGGCTTAAAATTAAGATAGTGAAATAGTTTTGTATTTCCATTTCACTTTATTTTTTGTCATTCAGCTAACATGACCTTTTTTTACACAGTGACCTTGTGTACACGTTTTTTCCAATGGCCTTTACTGATAGCCAATACTTGTTTTCATATGACTGCAATTTCTTGGTGTGTGTTGACTACAATTGTGCACAGCTCTAGTAACATATCAAATGTCAGCACAGGGCTGCTTCTAAGATTTTAATAAAACATTGTTCAATTTTCCCACAAACTCTCCTTTTACAGAAATACAGGTCTGCAATTCTTTCTTTAAGTAATAACTGTTTGTTGTTTGATAATGGCAGGTCTGTGTTGGCCAATCTGTCAGAAAATGTTAATTCAGTGACCTCAATTGGATGCTAGTAAGATGAACATAGCAGTGTTGTTAGAACCCGAGGGCAGATACCCAGATAGACTGATTGACAGTGCTTTGGTGTTCACAACATTCTTATTACACTCAAAATGTTCAGTAATCCTTCCCTTTCTGTCTGCCGCTTGTAAAGTGCAGGTAAACGTTGATCTTGGCATCATTAGTGGACTCTTGGCTAAACAACGATGGAGTACCACGATATTCCTATTCCCATAGCAGTTGCCAAGTGGCCTTGTTTCAAGTTTTTACAATCACTTTTAAACTGAACAGACTCCAGGTCCTGTTCACTATCATTGCAGCAGACACTTAAACAAACACTTCCATATCAAATGTATTTGATTTTATATTACCAGTGTAGAGCAAATGGATCAATTACAAGAGACTGGCAAGTGGTTGCTGGTCTTTTATCAGGTGTTCTTAAGCTGTGGCTTTTTTGTTTTGCTACCTTTCACTTTATTATCAGAACCTAGCACACCTTCAGTACTTTGGCAACCCGGGCAATGTTGAATCTAAAATAATAAATAACAGTATTTAGCCAAATGTCTTAAGGACTTATAGAAGTACTGACATTTAAATGCGCCAAAGTCATCAGATAAACTTCTCACAATAGAGTTAAACTGACAAAGGAGCATAAACTAAGGATGATTTGTAAGATCCATTAAAAATGTTAAACTATGCTGAGACTAAAAGGAATTAAAATGTGAGGTCAGTTTGTGGAATATAAGGATTCAGGCATAGTGTCAGTGTTTTTTTCATCTTTTTTACAGGTTTAAAAGTAAACCAAAGTGTTGAATTTAATGAGTTGAGTAAATGTAATGAGTTGAGTAAATCTGTGAGTCCTTTTGCTTTAATGACAGGCCTTAATCAATGTTATTTCCAAATTGTGACTAGTCAAGCTTTTATGACATCATATCACTCGTTTTCTAATAAAACAAAAGTTTAAAGATCATATATAATTTGTCATGAGGGAAAATCATCTGTAAATTATGGCATGGTGTCATGCTCTACCATCTCTGATGTCCCAGAATGCTTTGTTCAGGCTGTTTCTGTTGTCACGCTATGAACATTGGCGGGTTAGATGACTCAAAGAAGAGCCTCATCTCACTTTCAATAATCAGCTCTAACTAACCCACACCCCTTCACCAGCCTCTGCTGACCACACTCATCGCAGGGCCGATATTAAAATCAAGTTCCAAACTTGTTGGCCATCTTTGAAATATTTGCCCATCCTTGTTCTACGTAACACCAAATGACAGCTGTCTGGCACTCCTATTGTAATTGTTTTGTGAAAAGAAAGTATGATGTGTAGCCCTGAGGTGCTTTGCAAAATGTCAAACGATTTATGACAAGGATAATAGTTTTTCAGGACCTGTCGCAGAACTTCTTTTCCTTTTAAAATATTTAATGATACTGACTTTGATGTACTTGTTTTTAAGCTGCCTCAGGATCTTACTTTTTGTTTACACAAATGATGTTTAACATTAGATTAATTCAACTTTTACAGCCTTTGGGGCAATACGCAAATGTGTTCTTGCTGTGGCTCAATATTGTTTGAGAACAGGTGTGGGAATGGAACAAAGCAGTATTCGTGATCACTGTTAATGACACATTCTTATCTTATTATTTCTGTTGTCTGTGGTTTGTAATTAACAACCAACTTTCCATCGGTCATGAGGAAACACCCTGGTTTGTCAAAAGAAGTGAGCCATTCCCTTAGGTTCCCTTGGATGTAAATAACTTTCAAAGGTATTTCTTTGAACTGTATGCCATGGCGTTTTTTTTTCATTTCTAACTAGCTCCGAAATGTATGGAATGATGTGTGTCGAGGCGTCTATTGAAAGGGTAACCACTAATTCCCCACTGGTATGAAAGTCTGCGGTGGGGAGGGATGGTTGATGGAATTAAAAGTGTATGAGAACATTCTTGGCAGAAAATGTGGACGTTCTGGTTCTGATGCTACCTGAACAATTAAGGATGGGCCTGTTGATTCTCGGGGTGAGTTCTTAGATAAGATTGGTGCTCTTTTCAGATCAAGGGAAATATAATTTCATTGTACAGCACAGGCCACAGAGTTTTACAAAGAAATGCAACATTAGTCGTGTAATACTACAAAACAAAAGCAAAACTAGAGAAAAACTGTAAAAACACAAAATCACTTTGTTTCTTCATACAACGACACTCTCATTTGAGTGTGCTGTCAGATTGATTAAAGAGGACTTATTCTGCTCACTTCCAGGTTTCATATTCTAATTTTATGAATACAAATTAGAATTGAGAGTTATGTCTCCATGCTCTAATGTTCAAAGAGCGCTTTATTTTTCTCATACTGCCTGTGCTGCAGCACCTCTTTTCACCCTCTGTCTGAAACCAGAGCCCAGTCTACTCTGATTGGTTAGCTTGCCGACTGTTGTGATTGGTCAACTGTTAAGAGTTGTTTCAGAAATGTCCCACCCCTTAGCCTATCATGTACAATGTGTTGGTGCGCTGGCTAATAGAAGCTCTCGTGTTACATAGTGATGTCACTATGGTGCTGTTTCTCTATCGTATCACACGAGGCCGTAACGGAAACGCGGAAACGGACCCCGCAAACGATAACGGTTCCCAAGGTGGATAGATCTGCAAACGGAACGCTCTGGGGGGCCAAACGGCTCCGTGTGTAAGCCCTATACGATCATTTCCTGATAACGATGAAGCCATAGCCCCACCTCTACCCACCTCTGCTGCTCACTGCTGTAGCATGGTCAGTAGCTACTGTCAGTAGCTACTGCTACTGCTACTGACCATGCTACAGATGTTAGTGCAAAATCTACAGCTCCTCCACCACAACCATCAGCAACAAGTGGACATGGAGAATTACATGAACTACATGTTGCTAAATCACCGCGGGGCATAAACAGAAAGGCAACCATGCTCGGGGGTCTTCTTCGCTGCTTTTGGTGTATTTTGTGGCAGAAGTACAGCGCCACTTACAGGCCCGGCATATGTACTACAGCGTGTCCAGCGCTCCAGAGCGGTCTCGTGTGAACGGAATACTTTTTTGATATCGTATTCGTTTCGTATGCGTTTGCGTTTGCGTGTAAATGGGGTCTATGTTACTGAAGTAAACAAAGGAGTCCAATGGAGGCATTTCAGACAAGGGGGGGAGTGTTTGGGAGAGAAACTCACTGTGGAGGGAACACAGGGATTTTAGCCTTTGCTGACCATTTGCATACACTAAAACCTATAGAACACACTACAGGAAAGGAAGACTCAAAAAAGCACAATAGGGCCTCTTTAAACAAACCCTTAATTAAAAAATTGGAGATGAGTGAAACATTGACTTTGCTTCAGCACTACTGCATGACTGATGCTTTTGTGGAACACGGCCCTCAAGTGCAACAGCCCAATCCAGATGCCACATTTGAATAGTTAAATAATGATGTCCCAAATATGCAAAGTATCTAATGAAATAGCTACTTTTCATTGAAGATGGTTGTCAATACTGAGCTAGTCACTAACTTTGCCTGTCTGCTGTTGGATGCTGGGCAGACAGCATACAGTGGGCTCTTTTGTTCTCAATACAATCAGGCTGATGAGAGCTGTGAGACTCAACCAAACCAGAACAAATAAATGTAAGAAAAACAAAACAGATTGGAAAGATGCTCAAACTGTCCATTGAGCTTAAATAAAACAGTAGAGCTGGCGGAATTCCTGTGGGTTTGTAATAACAAGGTTTGTACAATGACACTAATGATTATTTTCAGTAGAACCTCATATGATGGATGCTTGGATTAGCACTTGACATACACAAATAAATCATGCTTGTCGCAGGATGAGTGATTTGGCATTTCAAGACCCATTGTTATTGCGGTTTCTGTGTCTTACAATACCTTTAAACTGCAAGTAAAAGCACATGAAAATGCTTTGGCTGAACATTGCCCCTACAGCAAAGTCTGGTAAAGAGTTTATGTGAGGATAATCCTTTTTGTAGTTTTAAACAACAATACCTTGCAATTTAGTACAAGGCGTGCATAATGATATCATGTACAGACAAAAAGCTTCTGGCATGGAGTTTGTTTTACAACAGTTGGAGAATGGATCAAAGTGTTGTATGTTATTATAAGGGGTGTTTCTTTTCCTTCTTTTGGCAGTCAAACACTTAAAAGGATCCTTGTATAGAAAATGTGGGATCACAAAAGGCACGATCAAAGGCGCCCACCCTCACGGAGAACAGTCAGAGGAATGTCGAGTCGCAGGGGTCAGGATCAGTGTTAAACCTATAATATGAGGACGTTTAGTTTTTATCCACTTGTAGGCAGTATCTTACTCTGAAACCTGCACCACTGCTCCTTGAATTTGCCTAACAAGTCACTACCTGCTTGTCACTGTAGCCTGCAGTTACGTGATTCCCTTCGCCTAACCCCAAATGTTGTGCGACAGAGAGCAGGAGACTTCTTGGATCTTTGTGGGAGCAACATGAAAGCTTAAAAAACAGGCTCGGTGGCATTCCCTGCAGTCAACAGCTTAAATAATTTGTCCCAGACACTGAGTACAGAGATACCTGCAACGCCCTGACAGGTGCTGCTTTTCCGGGATTTTACCTGACTGCGTTATTAATCATCTTAGTCTTGCCAACAGGAAGCAACTTGCTGAGAGGGTGTGACGACGGTACAGTAAGTGTCCCAGCTGATAGCCAGCATGTGTGTTTCAATATTTAAATGTACATTAAAAATGTTCCCTCTTCCGACACATTTCACTTCTTCACTGTGCTTTAACTGATACTCTTTCTATCCATTAATTAGGGATTAAAAGCCGAACCCTGGCAAACTGTCAGCAAAACCACATGAGAAAGTAAGCTCCTCCTCTATCTCTATTATCTGCGTAGAGAATAAAAGTCTCGACAGAGAATATATTTGTGCAATGGTTGTAGCAGATATAAGTACTGACTCCGCTCTGTATTAATAATCCTCACATCCTGTCACATCAAGTCAGGCTTGTTTACCATCTTTAAATCATCAGATTAGCAAATATCAGCAAAAATGTGAGGAAAATAAGGCACAGGAAAACACATGAAGATAAGAAAAATATATCTTATCAATGAAACCCTGTATAAAAATAGTTTTAGATTGAATCATGCACCTCATACAATTATGTAATGTTAACAACCTGATAAAGTGAGATGTAACCGTGACATTTTTTTTAATAAAATTGAATTGTTTGTTCTGCATCAATCTACTACTGGTCAAGTAGGACCAGTAGCATATTTAAGATTATTTTAAGATACATAATGCTGAGTTAGTTGACTGACTTTATGACCAATTTCTCTTCTGTTAAGCCTTTGCATCATAGCAGCATTTCAAAGGCTGATATTTTGGGATGAGTTCATTTTTAGTTAACAACCAACCTGTGATGTTGACCACCAACATATTATCTTTGAGGTAACTGAAAAATAATAAATTGAAGAAACTTTTATTTAAAGTGGACCTATCATGCTATATTTGAATAATATATTGTAGGGCCATACCTATATAAAACATGTCTGTGAAGTTTTTTTTTCAAAATACCAAACAGATCATGCATTTTAGCCATGCCTCATTTCGCTCTATTTGCTCTATTCCAGCCCTGTCTTCACAAGGGCTGATTCTGTGTCAAATGAGCTGCAACTGACCACGCCCCCCTGCAAAGGAGGGGGGTGAGGCACGAGCGTCATGTTACCATGCTGTCACCTCTCATTCCCCTGATAGGTGGAGAGTTGCCCATATAGGCGGAGCACCCCGTTTCTGACGTCAGAACAATTTCAAATCTGGATCAGTTTTTATCAGATCCGTTGCAGCCCCGTTTTTAGAGATTTGGGTATGGAGGAAAAGAGAGAGGGTTGTGTTTTCTGACACTTGGTGGGTTCCCTGACACACCGGGGACACATATTCATGTATAAAAGACGTACAAAAGTCAATTTTGCATGATAGGTCCCCTTTAACTTACTCCTCAGGATAATAAACTACTCGTTGTTATACAGACAGTTATAAGATTGAAGATAGATGGCACCTATACCTTTTGGTATCTTTGAGAGTTATTCTGACTGACAAACTAATGCATAATCTCAGCTGGCTAGCATGTTAGCAGTTAGCTTGTCAGCTGATTCCCCAAGTAGCTCTACAATTTCATTGGGTAACAAACCTTCTTTCACCACTTTTTTCACGAAGGTATAAAAACTTTTTTCAGTTGTCATAAAAACCCACTCTTCTGGAAAATGTCCCATTAGACCGAAAGCTAATGGGTAATTTGTCCAACAGCCTTTTATCCAGAAAGCTAACACTTAATTGCTCCTACCATGGCAAAGGACCAACCCTACTCTACCTCTGGTGGCTTACCCTGATATACCCTAACTAAAGTCACTCCTCATACCTACAACTAGCCAACCCAAAAATGAAGGCAAGAAGTACCAGCCAATCAGAAGTAGAGTAGGGCGGGTTATGCGTTTGCAATAGTAAAAATTAGGAAGCGCAGATGAAGCCATTCTGCATAACAACTAGCCATGTGCTTCTGTTTGATCCCCAGTGTGTATTTTTGTAGCAATGAGCCTTCAGACCGATGGGAGTTTCTTTTTCGGGTAACAGACTATTGGATAAACGTGCATTCTCTCTAATGGGACATTTTTTTGACTATTTGCATTTCACAATATTGGTCCATCGGAAGAATGGGCAGTCTCAGACACTTTATGGTGTGCTGGACCAAATTAGATTTGGATCACAGCTTGTGTCTTTAGACATCCAATGGAATCCTTGTACAATGAACCTTCAGTAGCTTAACCAAACACACAGCTTAAACTACCACCCCTTGTGTTGTGTTCGAAAGCTGTTACCGTTCATGGTGTTCGCGGGTACATTTTGATGATTAATTCATAACTAACATATAATGCATTCATAACTGTACAATCCTGTTGTAATTTTATTTTATGGCCCCAAAACACATTACACCACATATTGCACATGTGCATGTTTGTGTTCAGGTTCAAGTGTTAGTACATATTCTTTGAGAAAGGTGAAGTTCCCGTGGGGGGAGGGGGGCCAGAGGGAGGGGAGACCAGAAAACAAAAAGTATTGTTACAGTGGATGAAGGGGGTGGGGCTGGGGTGTCTAAAGTCAAAGATGAATCTTGATTGGGCCAAATTTGACCCCGAGTGACCCACAACCATTCTGCTGGGTCTTCCCAGACCCGAACGTTCCGATAAAAAAAACTAGAGCCTAGTTTATTATACAATTTTAACTTGAAACGGGTCACGGGAGACCCGAACACAACATAAGGGTTAAATACAGTGCAGTTTTGATATCTGCCTGTACAAGTTATCTATGAGAATATTCAAATAATCCAGAGGCTGTGAGCAAGTAGATATTGAACGGTACATTTTATTATTGAGAAGATGAAACCTTTGGCCCAGACAGAAACAAACACTCAGCCGAGACTGTTATTGAGCAAGAGGTAACCCTGCACAAAGTGTGTGTAGGGACAGAGATTTCACATTAATTATAGTACATGCAACCTCTTATTAAAGCACCACTCTAACGCACACATACACTCACACAGGTCCTGTCATTGTGTCTCCCTGAACATTCCCTCCACAGCTTGTGGTGCTGCCTGTTTGAAAGCGGCTCAGTAATCCTGGATCAGAGAGAACAAAGGGCCCCAGAGTGCTGGTGATGTAAGCACTGTGTCCACTGCTTGCCCCCCACAACTGCTCTCCCCTCTCCCACATGCTGCCTGCCCAGGGGATGAGGTGAGACAGGGAGGAAGGTCCCTGTCGTGGAGGATCCTGAAGAGGCAACCGGTGTTAGCGGCAGGCTAACGGCAGTCTGTGTGCTGTCTCAGGGCCGCTGCTGATGACCTGGGACCCAGTGGGAGAGGAGAACGTTTTGACCGAATTGCTGTACAGGAATGTGGCTAAGCTGTGGGGAGTGGTGCATCGGCTCAGTGTGACCAGCAGAATAGACCAAGGGACTTTTACTGCCTCTTTACTACACTTTCCTTGGAAGGCCACGTTGCCATAGGTGAGTATCACTGGTTAAACATTTACCTAGTTAACGCCTTGTGCTTGCTATTTGCTTTTATATCTTTGTATGTGCAAGAAGTCTTTAGCGGGCAGTGTGTTTTGGCCACCACAGGCACTACAAGCCGTGTCATTTGACTGTATGGAAATGTGAGCGCCTGCTTGTGTGTGTGTCTGTGGACATTCAGGTTGGCGCTCTCTAAGTTCCCCAATGGACTCGATGCAGGACTCAAGTCGCACCATGGGGGGTCTGAATGCCCGTCTGAAGGGCTTCTTGGAGCAGGTGAACAGGCTGCAGGAGGCCAACCAGCGGCTGGAGGCTCAGATCGCAGACTGGGGGGCCAGGAGCCCGCCACGCTCCCAGGACTGGACCCAGCAGGAACAGACTGTCAACGAGCTCCGTGCCCAGGTCAACATCTATTTGTTTGTGGTTTTTTATCAGATAATTATATGAAAATGATTTGGACTCTGTAAAAGTGTTACAAATGTCCCTGCTCTTTGCAGCACCAATATATGACAGTGTTGCTGCAGTGCTGTCTCCACTCCAGGTTTAATCATTATGCTGGCGTTATGATCCATTACATCAGTTCTAGGCCATATTGGTTGGCAGACAACAGGAGCAGGTGTGTGTAGTCACACAGCAAAGACTGCAGTCACAACAGAGACACAGCAGATTACCAGTGCCGCATCATGTGAATGGCCTCAAGTACACGTTCACTGAAGGAGTGGAGAAAGTGGCTTAAGGGCTGAGGCCCAACCGCCTCAGGGCTGGAGCTTTCACTTTTCAACACTTTTCTTTATTTAGAACCACCATGTAACATTTAGGGGTGAGAATGGAAAATATGTTTTTCATTTTACATTAATGCCTTCCATAATCCTGGCAATCGCTGACATTCTTTATGAATTACTCTATTGTGTGCTGATTATTTTGATCTGTGATAGAAAAGTAGGTCGACACAGGTAATTAACATTTCAGTCTGATTACAGTGCAGATGAAAAGATAGAGATAGTAGAGATAGATGTTTCTTTTGTCAAAGTAAAATGCTGCTAAGCCTGCCTGCATGTGGCTAATCTTACTTAAACATAGGGTTGGGGTTAGGGTTAGGGTTACAGATGTGACTGCTGCAGCAGTTTTGTTAAAACCAAAGACATATTTTTGGGTAACATTGGTGACATATTGTTGCACTGTATAGGGGCCATGCTGGGGACCATTTCTTCCTCTCTTCCTTGACTTCTTGTTCATGTTTCTTGTTGCAACAGCGTACCCGCAGTTAGATGTCATTGTTTTGCAACTGTCAGATTCCGATCCCTAGTAACAACAACTCTTAAAACTCATGAAGTTGGTGCTGAAATGTGATACAAGGGCAAGTGTATACAAGTTAAATGGGGTAAACATGGCCTGGCGTCTATGAAAGGTGTACAGTAAATGGCTGTTGACTATTAGGGAGTTGTATTTACTGTATTGACTCCAGTTGGTTAGGAGGATTTAGCAAATCTTTTTTGATATATTAAACCCTTTTCAAAACTGGATACTGAAAGAAAATGTATTTGTTCTGAGAAATTGTCAAAACAAGACTGTTTCCGTTCAAGTAATCCATAAGCAACCACAATGTAAGTGCTGAAAGTTTTACACTATTAGTCCATAAGGTGAAAGGTAACTCCACATCAAACAAAGCAGACCTGCCTGTCATGATAATGGACCAGAGCCAGAAAGACTGTCACACACAGAAGGCATGCAGAACCTTTTATAACTTTAAAGGCCATTCCACTTAGTAGACCATTAACTCCAACAGTTATGGTGTTCTCACATTATCTGACTAACTGATCTCTGGGTTTAACATCACTTTCTGCTCGAGTAAATGTCACTGACAGACGTTGTAATGACTTGTTTCATACTGCGTCACCCACCTCGTCTTCAAAGTTTAGCTGCTGTTCCCATGACTGTGACAGACACCAGAGCACATAGCTAGTTTTATTGTTCCCCGATCCGAAAAATGCTTTCAAACTAACATCTAGGATTACCTTGTTAATTATCCTCTAAAGAACTCCATTGTGTTATCTAATTTAGAGCTCAGAAGTTTAAACCAGGAAGACTTAAGTGCTGATCCTGACTCACAAATAAAACATCTACATAATAAATGTTTATGATATGAATGTTGTGGAAAATTCCATGTTATCTTTGGCTGCTGTTCCTGGGTGTGTCTTCTTCTGAGATTGTTGCACTCTTAAGAAAACAAAGGCAAGGCAAGGCACATTTATTTATATAGCACTTTTCAACACAAGGCAATTCAAAGTGCTTTACAAAAAATGAAAGACATTAAGAAAATGGCATTTAAAATCAGTCATTAAAAAGCAAAGATAATAAAATAAACATTAAAAGAAAAAATACATGGATAAAAGTTACAGTGCAGTTTAAGATGTGAATAGTTCAATTAAAAGCAGCTGCAAAAAGAAAAGTCTTCAGCCTGGATTTAAAAGTAGTAAGAGTTGCAGCGGACCTGCAGGTTTCTGGGAGTTTGTTCCAGATATTTGGAGCATAATAACTGAACTTCTCCATGTTTAGTTCTGACTCTGGGGACAGAAAGCTGACCAGTCCCTGAAGACCTGAGAGTTCTGGATGGTTCATAATTTAGCAGTAGGTCAGACATGTATTCTGGGCCTAAACCATTCAAAGCTTTATAAACCAGCAGCAGTATTTTGAAATCAATTCTTTGACACACAGGAAGCCAGTGTAAAGACTTCAGAACTGGAGTGATGTGATCCACTTTCTTAGTGTCAGTGAGGAACCAGTGTAAAGACTTCAGAACAGGAGAGATGTGATCCACTTTCTTAGTGTTGGTGAGGAACCAGTGTAAAGACTTCAGAACAGGAGAGATGTGATCCACTTTCTTAGTGTCAGTGAGGAACCAGTGTAAAGACTTCAGAACAGGAGTGATGTGATCCACTTTCTTAGTGTCAGTGAGGAACCAGTGTAAAGACTTCAGAACTGGAGAGATGTGATCCACTTTCTTAGTGTCAGTGAGGAACCAGTGTAAAGACTTCAGAACAGCAGTGATGTGATCCACTTTCTTAGTGTTGGTGAGGAACCAGTGTAAAGACTTCAGAACTGGAGAGATGTGATCCACTTTCTTAGTGTTGGTGAGGAACCAGTGTAAAGACTTCAGAACAGGAGTGATGTGATCCACTTTCTTAGTGTCAGTGAGGAACCAGTGTAAAGACTTCAGAACTGGAGTGATGTGATCCACTTTCTTAGTGTTGGTGAGGAACCAGTGTAAAGACTTCAGAACAGGAGTGATGTGATCCACTTTCTTAGTGTCAGTGAGGAACCAGTGTAAAGACTTCAGAACAGGAGAGATGTGATCCACTTTCTTAGTGTTGGTGAGGAACCAGTGTAAAGACTTCAGAACTGGAGTGATGTGATCCACTTTCTTAGTGTTAGTGAGGAACCAGTGTAAAGACTTCAGAACTGGAGTGATGTGATCCACTTTCTTAGTGTTAGTGAGGAACCAGTGTAAAGACTTCAGAACTGGAGTGATGTGATCCACTTTCTTAGTGTTAGTGAGGAACCAGTGTAAAGACTTCAGAACAGGAGTGATGTGATCCACTTTCTTAGTGTTGGTGAGGAACCAGTGTAAAGACTTCAGAACTGGAGTGATGTGATCCACTTTCTTAGTGTTAGTGAGGAACCAGTGTAAAGACTTCAGAACAGGAGTGATGTGATCCACTTTCTTAGTGTTGGTGAGGAACCAGTGTAAAGACTTCAGAACTGGAGAGATGTGATCCACTTTCTTAGTGTTGGTGAGGAACCAGTGTAAAGACTTCAGAACAGGAGTGATGTGATCCACTTTCTTAGTGTTAGTGAGGAACCAGTGTAAAGACTTCAGAACTGGAGTGATGTGATCCACTTTCTTAGTGTTGGTGAGGAACCAGTGTAAAGACTTCAGAACTGGAGTGATGTGATCCACTTTCTTAGTGTTGGTGAGGAACCAGTGTAAAGACTTCAGAACAGGAGTGATGTGATCCACTTTCTTAGTGTTGGTGAGGAACCAGTGTAAAGACTTCAGAACTGGAGTGATGTGATCCACTTTCTTAGTGTCAGTGAGGAACCAGTGTAAAGACTTCAGAACAGGAGTGATGTGATCCACTTTCTTAGTGTTGGTGAGGAACCAGTGTAAAGACTTCAGAACTGGAGTGATGTGATCCACTTTCTTAGTGTTGGTGAGGAACCAGTGTAAAGACTTCAGAACAGGAGTGATGTGATCCACTTTCTTAGTGTTGGTGAGGAACCAGTGTAAAGACTTCAGAACTGGAGTGATGTGATCCACTTTCTTAGTGTTGGTGAGGAACCAGTGTAAAGACTTCAGAACAGGAGTGATGTGATCCACTTTCTTAGTGTCAGTGAGGAACCAGTGTAAAGACTTCAGAACTGGAGTGATGTGATCCACTTTCTTAGTGTTGGTGAGGAACCAGTGTAAAGACTTCAGAACTGGAGAGATGTGATCCACTTTCTTAGTGTTGGTGAGGAACCAGTGTAAAGACTTCAGAACAGGAGTGATGTGATCCACTTTCTTAGTGTTGGTGAGGAACCAGTGTAAAGACTTCAGAACTGGAGTGATGTGATCCACTTTCTTAGTGTCAGTGAGGAACCAGTGTAAAGACTTCAGAACAGGAGTGATGTGATCCACTTTCTTAGTGTTGGTGAGGAACCAGTGTAAAGACTTCAGAACTGGAGTGATGTGATCCACTTTCTTAGTGTCAGTGAGGAACCAGTGTAAAGACTTCAGAACTGGAGTGATGTGATCCACTTTCTTAGTGTTGGTGAGGAACCAGTGTAAAGACTTCAGAACAGGAGTGATGTGATCCACTTTCTTAGTGTTGGTGAGGAACCAGTGTAAAGACTTCAGAACAGGAGTGATGTGATCCACTTTCTTAGTGTCAGTGAGGAACCAGTGTAAAGACTTCAGAACTGGAGTGATGTGATCCACTTTCTTAGTGTCAGTGAGGAACCAGTGTAAAGACTTCAGAACAGGAGTGATGTGATCCACTTTCTTAGTGTTGGTGAGGAACCAGTGTAAAGACTTCAGAACTGGAGTGATGTGATCCACTTTCTTAGTGTTGGTGAGGAACCAGTGTAAAGACTTCAGAACTGGAGTGATGTGATCCACTTTCTTAGTGTTGGTGAGGAACCAGTGTAAAGACTTCAGAACTGGAGTGATGTGATCCACTTTCTTAGTGTCAGTGAGGAACCAGTGTAAAGACTTCAGAACTGGAGTGATGTGATCCACTTTCTTAGTGTTGGTGAGGAACCAGTGTAAAGACTTCAGAACTGGAGTGATGTGATCCACTTTCTTAGTGTCAGTGAGGAACCAGTGTAAAGACTTCAGAACAGGAGTGATGTGATCCACTTTCTTAGTGTTGGTGAGGAACCAGTGTAAAGACTTCAGAACTGGAGTGATGTGATCCACTTTCTTAGTGTTGGTGAGGAACCAGTGTAAAGACTTCAGAACAGGAGTGATGTGATCCACTTTCTTAGTGTTGGTGAGGAACCAGTGTAAAGACTTCAGAACTGGAGTGATGTGATCCACTTTCTTAGTGTTGGTGAGGAACCAGTGTAAAGACTTCAGAACAGGAGTGATGTGATCCACTTTCTTAGTGTCAGTGAGGAACCAGTGTAAAGACTTCAGAACTGGAGTGATGTGATCCACTTTCTTAGTGTCAGTGAGGAACCAGTGTAAAGACTTCAGAACTGGAGTGATGTGATCCACTTTCTTAGTGTTAGTGAGGAACCAGTGTAAAGACTTCAGAACTGGAGTGATGTGATCCACTTTCTTAGTGTCAGTGAGGAACCAGTGTAAAGACTTCAGAACTGGAGTGATGTGATCCACTTTCTTAGTGTTAGTGAGGAACCAGTGTAAAGACTTCAGAACAGGAGTGATGTGATCCACTTTCTTAGTGTTAGTGAGGACTCGAGCAGCAGCGTTCTGAATTAGCTGCAGCTTTCTAATAGATGTTTTAGTGAGACCTGTGAAGACACCATTGCAGTAGTCCAGTCTACTGAAGATAAAAGCATGGACAAGTTTTTCCAAATCCTGCTGTGACATTAGTCTTTTAATCCTAGAAATATTCTTTAGGTGATAGTAGGCTGACTTAGTAACTGTTTTAATGTGACTGTTGAAACTCAGGTCAGAGTCCATGACCACACCTAGATTTCTGGCTCTATCTGTTGTTTTGAACATTGCAGACTGAAGCTCAGCGCTAACTTTTATACGTTCTGCCTTAGCTCCAAAAACCTTTGGACCGCTCTTTTTTAAGAGCGGTTTAATGACTGCAGTTTTCAGGGCCTGTGGAAGAACACCTGAGTGAAGAGACTTGTTTACAAAGGGAATAAACGTGTGTAAGCATGTTTGTGTGTGTGTTATAAAAGTCAAGGACCTAACTTTTTCTACTTGGATTATGTACTTGGAATTAAGAATACTTATGTCAAGCCTTAACAGAGAGAATCAAATTCAATTGGAAATAGCTGTACATGTTCTTACTCACGTTTCTGTACAACTTTCAGTATCAGGTTATACAGGAAGATTATTCTTACCATGAATGTTCCTCGTTACACTTTAAACTTTAGTTTCCTGATCATTAAAACAAATATATATTTATTTTTAACAGTTTATATATCTTGATTATTATTTATTTTTTAAAACAGGTTAATAATTTAAAAGTATCAAATATGTTGTATTCAGGATATACCAGTTTTGGGGATTATCGTAATACATATAATGGTATTACATATTCAGGATGAAAAAAAGGTTGCTCTACAAATGGGGTATTACTAGCAGGATTACAATCTTACTAAAGGGCCAATATGTAGAAATACATATTGTTTTGGCACTTTCCCATATCTAATCTTGCCGTTTCTTTTCTCCATTTTGTCAGGTTGGTAACCTGCTGATGGAGAATGCCCAGCTGTCATTACAGTCTGAAAGCATGAAATCCAGAGCTGCTGCCATCCAGGCCAGGTCAGCTGGATTTCACTCTACTTTTCCTGAAAGCTCTAACGCACCTCTCCTCATTCAGTACAGCCTGGGGCTCATTGATTAGCCTATCAAGCATGTTCACTACCCCTTAAACATATTAAAGAGGACATATTCTGCTACCATTTTCAGGTTTCATATTGGTATGTTGTACCTCTACTGTGACATGTCTCCACACTTTAATATTAAAAAAAAAGCTCATTATTTTTCTTATTCTGCCTGTGCTGAAGCATTTTGCGGGCGCTGATCCCCACCGCCTATGTTTCGAGTGTTTGGGGCCTGACCACGCTGTGGATGGCGTAAAACATTCCCCGTCCTGCAATGCCTGCCTTTCGCTCCCGCGGCTCAGACGCCAGCATCGTCTGGAGCACTTCCAGGCACACTATGTATCGCCGGACGAGGTGCAGGACCAGGAGGAACTCGATGTGGTGGAGATGGAGGACCAGGAGGTGGCCGGGGAGGTGCCGTTCGCCAATCCGGCGGGCTGGGCGGCCCCGTTTGTCGAGGAGGAAGAAGACGAGGACTTCTTGGTGTCGGGCGATTCTGGGTCCGGCGTCCATAAGGGTCCACCGCGCAGGTCTGCTCGTCAGGATTTCCCGTTGGTGATGGCCATGGCGGCGGAGCGTGTAGGACTACCGCTCCCCCCACCACTACCACCGAAGCCGGTGAGCCGCCTCCGTCAGGGGTTCTACTGTCCGGTTCAGCCGGCGCAGCCGGCCTTCGTTTCGCCCCTGTTGCCAGATATCTGGCAGTGTGTGGAGGCGACGTGGCGGCACCCACTGAAGAGGAGGGCTCCAGTGGCTGGTATGGCGGGAATCCTCAGGGGTGCAGGGCCGCACGGACACAGTGTGTCCCGGCGTGCCCCCCCTTGATGAGAGCCTGGCGGCCCATCTGCTCCCACAGGCAGCAGGTTGGGCGGAGGGGAAAAAGCCTCTGCCCCCGCTGCCTCGTGACCGTGAAACGCTAGAATATCTAGATAAGATATTCCGGCTCGGAGCACAGCTGGCGGCAGCGGGCAATAATCTGGGCGTGTTGGATGTCTCGCTGATCACTCCTCAGCAGGAAGCCCCGGTCTCCCCGTCTCAGGACCGGAGCGATTATTTGGACCGCTGCATTGGACAGATGAACAATCTGGTCCATGGTGTAGCCGCCGCAGCTGGCCGCTTTCCAAGAAGGACCGTGATGATCTCCTTGGAGCCCCCGTATCCACGGAAGGGCTCTTCGGATCGATCACCTCGGTCACACAGCGCTTAAGTCGTTTGGAGGAAGAAAGGGCACAGCTCAGCCGTATGCTGCCTCTGGTTCTTTCTCAAAGGAGCGAGCGGGCTCCCGCTGCTTCTCCTACCTCCTCGGCTGGTCCCGCGGGGCGGGCTCAATACCAGCACCCGCGGGGACAGGCTGTACGATCCCGACAGGCCTCTGTCCCGGCTCCGCGTCAACAGAGGGCTTCAGGATGGGGTGCACCATCCTCCCGGAGATGACGGGCGGTGGGAGGAAGTGTCCCGGCGGAGATATCTTTCTCCACCCAAGACGCGCCTAGCGTAAAAATTCAACTTCAAGTTTGTATCTTCTTGGTCGAATGCACTTATTGTAAGTCACTTTGGATAAAAGCGTCAGCTAAATGCAATGTAATGTAATGTAACTCAGATTAATGCATTTTTCCGTCTGGGTGAAAGCTGCATTATGGCGGAGCGTGCGCTCCCACGAGAGGGTGCCGCGGTGCGTTCTAGGACCTCAGTGGAAAATCGGCCCTTTCTGTGTCAGCCCCCCATGGGCCAAACTTCCTTTTATGGAGGGTTTGGCGGCGGAGTGGGCCACCAGAGAATACCACAGCCTTCGGGGTGGACGCGTTTGCACACGAGCCATGGCCAAGAAAGCTGCTCTACGCCTTTCCACCGCTGCCTCTCATTCTCCCCCTCCTAGTCTGTTTGAGTCTCTTCCTGGTCCCTATTAGGAAACATTTTGTAGGTGAAGGCCAAAAGGGGGCTATGGTTGGCCAGTGGAGTAATCCATCCAAGAAGATTGTCAAACAACAATATGACATCTTTCAGTTTAAACTACAATATTCCACCACTTAATGCACCAAATTAAAAAATTCATATTTTCTCTTTCCTTCCTGTGTTCAAACAAGGATCTTTTTGTATTTTCTGCATCCCATAGTACATTATTTTTCAATTAAACAAAGACGGTGGCTTACTGTTTGTCTGTTGGAATCCTAGGTGTGAGACGGAGGAGATTACCACCCTGCGTCTGGAGCAGCAGGTGGCTGTGCTCAGGGAGTCCAAGAGGAAGGCAGACCAGAGCAGCACCACCCTGCAGGCAGACCTCCGTCACTCCATGACGGATCTGCAGGAGATGCACCGGGAGTTTGAGGTCACTAAATGTGCTGACATCTTTTTTACTCTTCTTCTTTTTTCCTTCCAAATCACCTCTCTCTCTTTCTTTCTGATGGTGTTATCGCATATGTATGCAGTCTCACACAGGCCATTTCTGGTCCCCTTGTTTTGAAGTCAACGTTTTTGGAATGTTGTTGTGGTTAGAAGCCTGAAATAAGGTCTGTGGTTAAAATAAGCTTACGAGAGTTTTACTTTCTCTTTTTTTAGACATAATACACATCAGTGATCTCCACTCTTGGATGTCTAAATCATCTATGTGTCATACAAATGGCGGTTGCTAACAAGTGACTAAGTAAACTAATAAATGTCATCAAGCATTAGCCGCCTTTAACTTGGTTAGCTTTATCGAAATAAGATTCCATTTATAGCCCCTACTAGAGTTGAAACGTTTACTTGGTGGAGGTTTGTTGTGGAAGTGGCCGACAGAGGCGTTAGGTCATTGTAATCATTGGCTATGTAGTCAAGCTTAAAGGAGAGGTGTCATGGCCATTTCCACTGATCATAATTCCATTGTTGAGGTCTACTAGAATAGATTTATATTGTGCATTTTTCCAAACTCACATTGGTTTCTCATACAGCATCTCTGTACTACGTGTATTCACTGAATTTCACTCTCTGCCTTTAACGGTTCGTTGTAGCTCCAATAGCTCCAGCCCCCACCCTCCCTGTGAGCACAGTGTGCTCTGATTGGTCGGGACGTTGTGAATCGCGCTGAGCTCCGTGGAGGTGTTGTTTCCTTGTTTAGGATACACAGCGAAACACAGCCAAACTCATCCTGAGCACACACAAAGTCACAGCCGAAGTAAAAACAATAAGTGTGGCTTGATATTGAGTAAGAAAAAGGTTGATAAACGCTGTGAGAATGGGTCTGCAGAGAGAATTTTGCCGCGATCCCAACTGTCTGTTATCAGCCTGCAGCCAGGGAGGAGAACTCAGCAGAGCTGCCTGTGTGTGAGGAAGTCCGTGGATTGGTCAATTTGGACCAATCAGCGGGGGCTTAACGTAACGGCTCCGCGGACGTAACGTAACGGCTCCACGGATTGGTCCAGTTCGTTCCGGGTACGGCATTACATCATGCCGTACTCGGAAGAATCAAATGGGCAGTGACGTATCTCCAACGAGGCGTTTTGGGGAGGTATTTTCTGTGTTAGAGTTTTTCTCGCTACAGGGTGTACTTTGAGGGTTTTGACTCTGCACACCGTTTACATGCATAAAAACCTTCATAACACACAAGGGGACGGGTAATAACCGGAAAAGCATGACACCTCTCCTTTAAGTTAGGATCTTTATCTTTTCTACTGAGGAGTTGTACAGAGTGAGAGACATTCTCTTGCGGTTTGATTCCTAAGCTAGCAGTGAATAGATCGAACACCTTGTTTGAGGAGTACTTTGAACAAAAGTTCAGTTAATGTTCCATTACATCTGCAGTAATATCTATCTAATGTTAAGCATCAGATGTGAGTTGAAGCAGATTAGGTTTGCAGGTGTAAAAAATTACCTGTATAATAATCCCTTTTTTAAATTAATTTTAAAATATCTGATGGTTTATCGTACTTGTTCAGTCATTCATGACCATCAATACATATTGTAATTATTTCAATGACTTTTTATATAGCACCATCATCAGGTCAACATTTGAAGTTGTCCATTAATTCTGTTTAAGAGCAGATTCTAAACTCAAGACATTCCTATCATTCTCACTCGTACTTAATGTTTGATTAGTATATGCTAGCATGCTAACACCCTAGCATGCAAGGAAAGGCAAGTATGTATATGACTTGTGCTTTCCAAAAAAAACACAAAAACATGTAGATACAGTGCAACAATAACATATATTTTTTTATTTAAATACATCTGAAAACAGATCCTTAAATCCAAATTGCTTCCAATGGCTAGCCAGCTTGCTTTTGGTTATAAATGTGAGCAAAGAGACTTAGGGGGGAAATGATATGATGAGGATGATGAGGATAATATGAATGAGATACTGACGCTGTGAAGATGTGTGGAAGCAAGCTCTTGTATCGCCCCTCTTGAAAGCTGGTGATCCCACTGAGTTGAATAACTATCGTCCTATCTCAAATCTTTCTGTGTTATCAAAGATTCTTGAGTCCCTAGTTTCTACTCAGCTAAAACTTTTTTTAAATTCACCCAACATCCTTAACCCTATGCAATCTGGATTCAGATCAAAGCACAGTACTGCGACTGCCAGTCTGAAAGTCTTAGACGATATTGAGTATTGAATACTCATGTGCTCCTTCTCTGGATATGGCCATGTCCAATTTAAAAACTGATTTTATCACGCTGCAGCATGCGCTTATTGATTCGAAACTGCTATTGAACAGTAATAATAATAATAATAATAATGGGTTCCATTTATAAAGCACTTCATATTTGATTTCAAATCCCGAAGTGCTACAAGCAGTAAGAAAACCAAAGCAATCCTCTTTGCTCCCAAGTCAGCGTCCTCTTGCCTTTCCATTGACACCCTTGATGGTGTCTCTGCTGAGTTTGTCAATACATACAAATATTTGGGCTTTTGGTTGGACAGAAATCTAAACTTTAAACACCACATTGAAGTTCTAACTAAGAAATTGAAATTCACTCTTGGCTTCCTTTATAGACTAACATTTTGTTTTTCAACTTCATCGCGTAAAAGGTTGGTCTCTGGCTTATTCCTGTCCCAGCTGGACTACGGTGATACAATCTATAGATTCGCCTGTCCCACTGTTTTGGCCAAACTTGACCCACTCTACCATGCTGCACTGCGTTATATATCAAATGCACCCTATAGGACTCATCATTGCACACTGTATAGCCTAACTGGATGGTCCTCACTTACTATGCGTAGGATGCAGCACTGGTTTTTATTAATGTATAAAGCCATTTTAGGTAAGCTTCCACTCTACATATGTGCCAGATTTGCTCCAGTTTGTGACTCTTACAACCTCAGATCCAGTGCCTGGATACGGTTCCAGGTTCCTACTGTACAGACTGAGGCTGGAAAAAGGAGTCTTTTTCATTATGGTCCTTGGTCTTGGAATGACCTTCAATCACGCCTTAAACTGATGGCACTTGTCTCTATATCATGTTTTAAATTGAAGTTGTCTGAAGTCCTCACCACCAGCTGCTCTTGCAGTAATAAGTAGTACCTTTCTTACTGTCCCAAATGTGCACCATGTAGTGACTGCTTTTCGTTTTTTTGTTTTTGTTTACTTAGTTGTGTTCTCTGTATTTCATATGTCTGTGTTATGTGTAAAAATGTATAACGTTGCTGCCTTCTTGGCCAGGTCAGCATTGTAAATGAGATTTTATCTCAATGCTTTTTGTCTGGTTAAATAAAGGTTAAAAAAAAAGAAAAAAAGATGTGTGCTTCACAGTGTCTAACAATTCCTCGTCCCTTTACTCTGACCTCATCCACCCCTCCTCTCTCCCCTCTCTTCTACCGCGTCTCCATTTTTCTATTCCTGCTGACTAACACTCACCTCCCTCACTTCAAGTGTCTTTTCCTACACACACGCACACACACAACACACACACACACACACACACACACACACACACACACACACACACACACACACACACACACACACACACACACACACACACACACACACGAAGGGCTAAAAAAACGCTTTTCTCTTGCCTCTCCTCTGCATTGCGTGGACTGTATCACAGCTCTTGCACCCCCCCACACACACATAAAACACACATCACTCTTGCTCTTTTTTTCTCTCTCACATCCACCTATCCATTCGCAAACAAGTTCCATCCCCCTCTTTGTCTTGTTTTCCTCTTCTCACTCTTCACATCATTCAGTCATCCTTTTTCTGTCTTCCCCCCCCCTCTCTTTCCCTCTCCCTCCCCCCGCTGTTTGCAGGCAGCCCAGGCTCTGCAGCTGCAGCGGGCCGGCTCCTGCGATCTTCTGTTAGCAGCAGCAGCAGCAGGAGGGGAGGTGGAGGATGGCACAGCGATGGAGCTCACCCAGCTCCTCGACCGAATCAGAGCGCAGTGCGACCGGGGAAGGAGTCCCAGCCTGGGGGTCGGGTCCAATCCGCTCCCTGGCTTCGCTGGGCCCAGCCACTCTGGGGCAGCAGCATCCAGGACACACGGAGGAGTTCTCAGTGAGGTAAGAAGCCCGTCCTGCATCTTATCCTTCGTTTTAAGCTTTTTTTATATTGTCCTGGCCCACTGCCAGCCAGACACACCCTCAGAGGCAGCTCCAGGCTGTCAGAGGCTGAGGGATGCTTCTAAAATGTTAACCTTGTTTTTGACTGTGGTGGAAGGCTGCAGGGTTACCACTCACCACCATGTGTGTGTGTGTGTGTGTGTGTGTGTGTGTGTGTGTGTGTGTGTGTGTGTGTGTGTGTGTGTGTGTGTGTGTGTGTGTGTGTGTGTGTGTGTGTGTGTGTGTGTGTGTGTGTGTGTGTGTGTGTGTGTGTGTGTGTGTGTGTGTGATTTACCATCTTGCAGATTTTTGTTCTTGATTGTCTCGTGACAAAATGTTTTACTAACACATATTTACAATGTTGTGTTATGATCAGTTACTGGGTAAATGATCCCTGATCTTCATTAAATATTCATGAGGCAATTTACAATCTGAGCTTTATCATGCAGAATTGTCATCTAGTGATAGCATTTCATTTTAAAGTAGGAACTGTTTAAAAAAAAAATTGGGCCAAAATGTTCTTTGTTTATCAGAGAAAAAGGGGCAGTCTTTTATTATCCCAGTGTGCACCAGCACAATGACTTTGGTCTAACATCGACAATAAAGTGCCTTGGCTCACTGCTGCAAGCTAACACAGTGCTGAAATGAAGCAGGTTTCATAAAATGATGTGGTTTGGATCAGACCTTTATTTTACTGTCCACTTACACAACGCTGCAGTCAAAAGCCTGCAGGATGTCCATAATCATCACAGGGGGATATTGACAGAGGAAAAAGTGCTGTACTGTGCATGATACCATGTCATCTGCTGGATATTATATAATGATAGTAAACAGACTTTGCTTCGTGGGAAGATTTTGATTGAAGATGCCAAAATGTGCATGCAAGCTACTGTATAGTGAAAACTCTGACGCAGACAACAAAAGTACTTTAAATCTTCATTATTTTGAAGAGACCCTGTTTGAGTAAATGATACCCTGGGGAGTTCTTTTTACACTAACAAAACGTACGAATAGATCGCTGGTGTTCTCTAATGTGTTTCTTCCTCATGAAACATTTGGCAAGATATATTGCATTCTTTACATTGCTTTGCTACGTTACTATTACTTATTACTTATTACTTATTACTTGTTACTATTACTATTACTTAGTTACGTTAGAGACATTTTTCCTTGGCTTTTTTTTTTACAAAATGTGTTTCTAAGTGTGTTTGTTTGGTGATCATGTTTGTATAACTATTAAGTTATAGTATTTTCCTTCTACCTCGCCTCCTTGGGGCTTGGTTTTAAATTGTACAATATCAACTTCAGCAGAATAATGAGCTTTTGAAGCTTTAATGCATTCCCCAGAGGTCAAAAGGGAATTCTAGGCTATTAACAAACTACATCACGGTCACATGGCTGCGGGTCACATGGCTGCACATCACCAGCACTGAGCTAAAGGCGGGTAATGTTCTGAGTGATGATGTTTAGCAGTGTCATGTAGTCAACTGCAGTTTGTCTGCAACATACAAGCTTCTGACATTTACGGGTGGGGTATTTACTGACATATTTGATGTCGTAGAACAAAACGTGAAAAGCATAGATCATATTTCAGGCTTCTAATAACAAACACATTAAAAAACGGTCGACTTTGAGACAAGGGAACCGAAAGTAGTAACATGCTAACTCATTACCGGGTTTTAGGACTTGTTTCTGCACCACTACAGTTTAAACATTCTTATACTTTATTTCCAGGAGATGCTGCTTCACTCTTCTACTTCATTACATTTCAGGGCGACATATTGTTTTTACATTACATTATTGCTACTTTAAGTAGTTTCAGTAAGTACCTGATTAAATGCTTTGCTTGTTTGTTTGAGTTATCAATAAGGAGGAGATAGGATCATATTGGCCTAATTGTGGTTGCCATTTTACTTTTAACTAAAACATGCTTGATGCATTGAAACAGAACCTGAGCATCATTGGATTAATACATTAAACAGAGATAACTTATTTAACTTAACTTATTTTTCTTTTCTTTTTACTGTCACAATATTGTCATAACTGCGCTGAGACAGCTTCTCCGCTTCACTGCGTTTGAACGGCATTACAGGAGGGTGTGAGCTCTTAACAGCTGTACAGAGTACACACAGGCCTGGTGTCTGCTCTGTAGTCTGTTTACCTCCGCTGAAAACACACTACCAACAGCACCACCTGTCTGACTGCCAGTGGGAAAGAACGGTTGATAATATTAATTATATTTATAAAGCACTTTTTTTAAATCCTGTCAAAAGAATGATTGATACAAAAAACAAAAAACGATTACAAACAAAAAATCATCATGTTCAAAAGAAAAAAGAAAAAAACAAGTTGGTGTTTCAAGCCAATAAAGTGTAGAAAAATCATAAGGCTAGGAAACTATTTAAAAGATAATAAAAACATATATATAAGGAGATTAAAACTCTAGAGTTAAATCAGGAGAGCTCTCTGATAATAGTATGTTTTGAGAAGGGAATTAAGCTTTAGAAAAAAAAGTTTCCTTGTGTTATCACTTGAGGTTGAAAATTACCGTAGGGGTGTCACAATTTTACTAATCTATACAAACAGATTCTTCACATTTGTAGGCAACAGGACAAGATCCTGGTATAACAAATGTTCTCGGTCAGTTAGTTTAGTATAGTAGTTAGTATCAACCTATACTTTTTGAGCAATTTATGGTTGGATGCACATTAACTGTCTATTCGGAGATAAAATTAGGTGTTATGCATTGTCCAGAAGGCAATCTGGGAACCCATTGGTTATTATATCTGACGTTTATTTAGCATTCCATTCAGATGTGGCCTTTTAAAGAGGCCATATTATGGTTTTAGGGGGTTTTCCTTTCCTGTAGTGTGTTTTCGGCAATAGCAATGGTATCTCCACATTTCTAGCTGCATTGGAGTGGTGTTTCTGATTTCGTCGGACACACCTATGGAGGCAGGGGTGGAACAAATATTTGGAGAATCCCTTTTGACCTTGTGTGGGACCCAGTAATATTGGGCCTGGTAGTGGACATGAAACTGTATTGTATTGCAAATGCACTTTATTTATATGTTGTTTTATTTTTTTGTATTTAATAAACCTGTAGTTTTCTGATGTATTCATGTGCAATGCCAATTTTAATATTTAGTAGGTGAAGTTACATTTAATGGGATTAAAGCGCACACAGGCACAGAGGCCAGCTCAGGGGTCCTTCAGGTGAAACGCAGTAGACATCACTCATTAGACAGTGCAGAGTGTATGCAGCCTCGCGCAGTGATGTGCTCGTTACACGTTAGATAAGCTACTGTGCTGATGAGAAGTTGTATAAAAGTATTGACACAAATGTATATTGTATATGAAACTAACGGTAATACTTGTAATATATTTATATGTTGTTTTATCGTAGTTTTGCCTGTTTATTATCGAACGTGTAATGTGATACATGCGTCACCTGCTAGCTTAATTACCACCTTTAATTGTATCGTGAGTTGTGCATACAGTATGTGCTAGATGGTGTCAGTTTGTGTTTAGCGGGTTAATTGTGAGTGGACTTTTAATATTTTATGTGTTATGTAAGTTGAGAATGTAAACGAATGTTAATGCAGCCTCGTGCAGTAATGTGCTTGTGCTTTTGTATGCTACAGAATGAACGACCAAAGTAAAGGATTTGGTTTTAAACTTATGCACGCCTGGAAGTATCTTTCATTTCCAACTGTGCAGCAGGCTGTGTGTGTGTTTTTGGGTGAGATGTTAGTGGTGGTGTTAGGGTTTGTGTTCCTCATTTAATGCCTGTCTCCTCACCCAGGAAGAGGCAGCATGGGCGCAGGTGAGCCTCGGCGGCGCCGCCCTGCGGGAGGCCCGGGCCGAGCTGGCCGAGGCCCGGAGGCAGTGGCACTCCCTGCAGGTGGAGATTGAGACCCTGCATGCCTTGGTAAGAATACTCACATCGTCACTTATCACCACGGCCCAGTCCCAACTATCACACTGATAACACTTCTTCCATGGGAGGTGGCAGAACGTGTACATTTTTCAGAAATGGAAAATAATGATAACGACAAATAATAATAAAAAATATCCTATTCATATAATTATACTTACACCTCTGTTTGTTCATTTATATATACTTATCATTATGCTTGTTTGGTACATTCTTGTTAACATTTATTGGCAATTACTGTCTTTATATTAAAAAATGTAAATCATGTATTTCTTATTTTTAACTTGCACTTTAATGTGAAGAGTTTCATTGTCTTATTACAACTCTTTCTTTTTCTATATATATTTATTGAGCTAAGTTCAATGGAGCATAAGACCTAAGGTGTACGGTGATGTTGTATATTAGAACCGTGCAGTCTTAATGAGGTCTCACTTGCCCCTTTCACGCCAACGCAGCTCCCGTTCTAGCTCCGTGCTTGCGCTCTTCTGGTTCGGAACCGGTTTTTCTTTTCAGCCTCCGTTTTGTTCACTCCCAGAGCCCGGCTGGTGCTGCCGCTGCTGCGTCATGACGTCACCGTTTACGTCGCTGACAACGGCGCTCACAACAACAACAATGGGGGACTGCGTCGGGTCGATGATCGTGTTACTTTTAATCATACGAAGCCAGATTCAATTAAATAACGACTTCTCCAACCTTATACTTTTCTCCAGAGTGCCGTGGTTCATTGTTTATTAATGTGGTTCAGCGGCATTTACCGACCGCTGCAGTGCTGCTCGTCCACCGGAGTTTATTCTCCCGTTAACTCACGGCAGCGGCCGCTGTAAAGTCTTCACTGTCTGACTGTCACACAAGCAGTGGCGGCGCCAGGGTATGGCTGGGGTAGGCTACAGCCATACCAAGAAATGGCTTAGCTCCACCTTAGCCCCACCATGAAAAATGATGTCAAAGTAAGCAAAAGAAAGTCCGCCAACTCGCGCAGAGTAAATTGCACAGACAGCAGCTAGTAAGATTCATTTCAGTAGCCACTTGTCTGGAAATGCCGAAGACTAGAAACGGTTTTGAAAACCTTTGTCACGTAGTGATCGTCTTCTCAATAAAACATATTTGCTAATGTCTTCTGGCCAATCAGAATCACGATTACGGCGTGTTGTTGTTGTTTGAAGTCCCGAAAGAGAATAATTTTGCGGTAGAACTACTCTTTCAACCCAGTCTCATGGCATTTTGTGTTATAGTCACGACATTTAATCTATTGATTCGTGTTCACCAACACGATTTTCCCCTTTTTTTCGTGTCACACAGAACGAACGATAAAAGCAATCTATTTCTATTGGTAGTGTGTTCCGTGCCTGCAACACTTATTTTGATCCGGTCGGGTCTTGGAAGAACGGAAGCTGTGTGGTTCATAAAAACATGTTCTTACTCAATATCAAGCCACGATTATTGTTTTTATTTTAAATCGTATAATTTTGTTGCCGTCCGCGAGGCAGTAGCGTAGGCAGAAATGTACTTTAGGGCAATGCCAACCAAAGTATAGCCTATAGCTGCAATATAAGTTAGTGTGCATGTTGTCAGACGTCCACTGACTAACGTAGAGCGTTCACACTGGATCTGCTGGTCATATGATGTCCTGTGAGGAACAGAAACACAAGCAGCCCACTGGACTCACATCTCTAGATACCTCATCACTCCTCCGCTGCTCCGGTACAAGTCCGGGCTGCGGTGGTTTGTTGATACATGTCTTCTTCTTCTGTTTGCTATAATCGAGGCTACGTAGTTATGCAGCGCCCCCATTAGCCGCGTTCACACCAAGTACTTTGCCGTACTCAGTGCCCCGGCACTCAGTGCCCCGGCACTTATTACCCCAGGGCATTTAGTACAGATCGCGTTCACACCGGAATAAATTCCCTGAGGGAAGATTACGCAAATGAGCCGCTGACGTCACTTCGTCTTCTTCTGCTTTGGGTTTACTGGCAGGCCGCAAACAACTTCACGGCGTATACTGCCACCCGGAGTACCCGGCCGGAAGTCCCCGGAGTTGGGGACTGGCTTCAGTAGAAGCTGCTGGGACTCCCAGCAGCTTCTACTGAAGCCTTCAGAGTAAATCGCCAGAATGCCGACACCTCCTCATCTCCACCGCTCCCATGTTTTATTTTGTGTTGCCATAAGTTAGTCTCTCTGCGTTTGTGCGCTGGGCGAATGCTAATGCTAATAATGCTAATGCGAGGATAATAAAATGGCGGCTCTACAAAACATTTCAGAGTTTTACGGGGTGTGGTTTGCAATTCGCCCAGCCAATCAGAACTGGGGCACTTTTTTCCCCCAGGAAAGTACCATCTCTCAGCAGGCACTAAAAATGGGGGTAAAAGTTCCCGGGATTAAGTGCTCTTTTTGGTGTGAACGCGACATAAGGGGTACTAACGGAACTAAATGCGAAAAGTACGGTGAAAAGTACTCCGGTGTGAACGCGGCTATTGTCAGTAAATGGAAGTACTACAAAGAACCCCGTTTAGTGCCGTTATTTCACAAGTTTTTTTATACGCAGCTCGGAAATAATTACCGAGGTCCGGACCTCCGGTGGCTTTTTTTTATGTCTTTCCAACGAGTTACGCAGGTGCTTTCAGTCTACATATCTATCCCTCGTAAATGCACCTTCAGCTCCTGGGCTGGGGAAATGTCTGCACATTTTGCAGAAAAGCGCGTCCCTGCAGGCAGCTCTCTGCCTCTCTCACGTTACTATGGCGCGCGCCGGAACCAACAACCAGTTTTTACCGTAAATGAGTTCGGTTCAGAGGATAAAACACATACAACATTAATTCAACTCGATATTTGTTCACTTGAATTTCACTTTGAATGCTTGGATATTCTCAATGGGTGAATACATTTTTTTATAATAATAATAAAAAAATAACAAAATAACAAAATTAAAATGTACACCGAAGCTTTCTCAGGGTGGGCCAATGAGTAAACTGGGTGGGCCTGGGCCCAATGTTGTGACTATAACACGAAATGCTGTGAGACTGGGCTGACTCTTTATACATCCATGGATACAACATTACGTGTTGATAGAAATCAACACGTAATGAAATAAGACCCCACGGTTTGATGATTGATAGGTGTGTGGGCTGTCTTTCATTTTGACACACAGAACAATGGGGGCTATCCACCCTTATCCACAATGTAAAGTAATTCACACAGCCTCTTCCCTCTTCTCTCTGTGAGGAGCAGCAGGTTCAGCTTTCAGAACAAAGTAACAAAACACAAAAATGGCATTAATTTTTTTTCAATATTGTATGTCGTGTAATAGATTAATTTTTTTTTCTTTTCAAGAGAGTACCAGAATGTGTATTTTATGTTAGTATTTCAAAAAATCTCCTGGGGGATAATCCCCCCAGACCCCCCTGCGGGGGTTGGGTTTTCAGCATGACAACTTTTTCACCTGTGGGGAAATTGCAGGATTGGCTCCAGGTCGCCCTTTTTATTTACTACAAGACAAATGTGCCTCTTTATTTCATACAGTTTAATTTTGATGACCATCATCAGTTTAAACTTGTTTAAAAAGCATACTGTAGTTCTGTGAAGGGATATCATCTGCCTTGCATGGCACAAACAATGTTGAGGATGTGGGTTTATTCCCATGGACTACATTTACTGAAAATGTATGCACTGTACTTCACTTTACTTAAAAGTGGATGCTGAGAAGCATATATTACTGCACTTTTTTGGGTATTATATCTTTGGGTCGCGATTTATTGACGAAGGAAAAAAGTGGGTCCTGAAGCAGACCAGTTGAGAACCACTGGTTTAACTCACATCTGTTGCTCTCGATGTCATTTTGCTGAGAAAAAGAGACAGGGAAATAATCTAAACCTCACGCATGGCGTTTCACTGTCAAGGGGGGCGATATAGCGTGTATGTAATTACATTGCAAATACAGACTTGAGCCCCACCACTGTATGGGTTAGCCCTACCATACATTACCCAACAAAAATACTTTGGAGCCGCCACTGCACGAAAGCAGCTGATAGATATCCCCAATTCCCCGTAACGGAGCTTACACACGGCGGCGTGCGTTGAAGCTTCAACGCTTCTGCCCATTCACTTTGAATGGGGTGACGTCACGCTTTGCCAAACGGCAAGCTTCAACGCACGCCACCGTGTCTAAGCTCCGTAAGTGAATGTGTTTCAGTCTGAATTGACGCTGTTTGGCATCACAACGCTGTTATGAAAGTTTCTTTTGTATAAAATGGATGATGTTAGCATAGCAACCGAAGCTAAACTGACTATCTTGACTACTTGTTGCTATCCTATTGTGGCATAAGCCGTTTTCTACAGGCACATTTTACCGGCGTATTTTACAATATAATACAAAACAAAACGTCTGCCTGCTCTCCACAATGATCAATAACAGCGAACGGATGGTCAAAGTAAGCTACAAATAAACAGAATCACACAAAGCCTGGTTAGTGTTGCCTGACTTCATAAAATGTGTGGTTAGGTCAGGTTAATCTCGCCCCCCTCCGACGTAAGCGTGACATATGTGGTTCTTGCTTCTAGACCGACCATTTTTTCGAGCTTGGTAAGAACCGGTTTTCGGGGAAAAGAGCCGGTTCCGCGTGAAGAGGAAAAACCGTTGTTTATCAAGCTCTAGCTCCGAACCGGCCCTGGAACCGCATTGGTGTGAAAGGGGCAAGTGTCTCTCCAGACTGTAATTAGGCACACCTTTTAGCTAAACGGTAAAAACACGTGGTGCTGGGAAGTCAGTTGGCTTAGGGATGGTGACCGTGTTATGTTTTAATTGTTTTAATATTTATATCTACTAGACTATGTGCCGACATTCGTTATTAGTAGGGTTGGGTATAATTTGGATTTAAAGGGGACCTATCATGCAAAATGCACTTTTTTATGTCTTTTATACATAAATATGTGTCCCCTGTGTGTCAGGGAACTCACGCAGCGTCAGAAAATAAAACCCTCTCTCTTTTCCTCCATACCCAAATCTCTAAAAACGGGGGTACAACGGAGCTGATCCAGATTTGCGTCTGATATGACGTCATATCGGCAATGCAGACCCACAGCACTATCAGAAACGTTGCTATCAGAAACAATGCCCGACTGTTTTGGACGTAATATGGTCGGTGTTTACATTAGCATCGCTAACACTCAGAGCTAACCTGTACTGGAGAGCATGTGTGTGAAGAAGCAGGAAATAAAAAGGAACTCACCTTGTGGTATAACCGGCAAGAGAGAAAGCCTTTGAGCTCCATACTGTTTCAGAAATAATCCTTGATAATCCATGATATGGCGTTTCATCACGGCAGTATCTGCCGGTAGAATCAGGCATAAGCTCCGCCCCTCTTTTTTATCAATTTTCTTTCTTTCTTTATACCCAAAATCAGCACTTTTGAAACAGGAAGTGAAATAGAGGGATATGAGGCATGGCTAGAATGGGTGATCAAAACACTTCATAGACATGTTTTTTATATATTTTTATATATCTGAGACCTATGCTATTGCCTAAAAATAGCATGATAGGTGACCTTTAAACGTTTTTCGGTTCCATGTTGCCTATCGATTTTGGTTCTTAAAGAGGGTAAATATAGGTCACATGCCAATTTTACGCCAAAAAAACAACAATTTAAGAAAATCTTAATTCAAATTTATATTTTAAAATCACTTCATACAGTATTTAATTTTTTTATAAAACTATTTTTAAATAATCTCTGCATTGTTTTGCATGCAAAAGTTAGTTCTAACACACTGTCAAGATCTGTTTGTGTTTCCTGTTTTATAATTGATATGAATGTGTTCACCTCTCGTGTTATGTCTGTTTTTACTTCCTGTCTCTGTATTGCCCCACCTGTTTGATTACCTGATTGTGTTTATTTGATGCCTCTGTGTTTTAGACCAGCTGTGTCTTGTCCTTGTGATAAGTCATGCATGTATTTCATTTCTGGTTTTCTGTCAGGTGATGTGGGATTCTTGATGTTTGATGTTATTTTTTGCTTTGCCCAGCTCTTTTATTTCCTGGACAACTTGCAATAAAGGTTTCTTCTTTAAAGTTACTTTGGCGCCCTGCACTTGGGTCCTCTCTGCTCTGCTCTCCAGCCGTGACACACACACTGCTTTGACATCACACCCATTAGTTTCTGCAAGCTTCTTTAAATTCAAAGAGAGTGTAACGTGTAGTAGTCATTCTCCTGACAGCTCCCTGCCTCTTGCTTTCCAGGAGAAAGGCCTGGAGAGCTCTCTGCAGAACACTCAGCGGCTGTACTCCAGCCAGCTGCAGGACCTCTCCCAGGTGATCGCTGGGCTGGAGAGTGAGCTGGAGCAGGTGAGGAGCGGCCTCGCCACCCAGCGTCAGCGCCACAGCGAGCTCCTCAACACCAAGATGAGGCTGGAGCGAGAGATCTCCACTTACAGACGTCTGCTGGAGCGGGAGGAGGGCAGGTGAGGGCAGAGAGGAAGAACAAGGAATGTTGGAGGAAACCGGAAGGAATAGTTCAGTGGGAATTTTGTGGTTTTGTGTCAACCAGGAAATAATAAATACTGCAGTTGAAATGGGTTTTCCCCTGCACAATGAAGCAGCTTCCTCTTCAAAAACTGTGAAAAGGATCAGTGCAAAGAAAAGAGATAGTACATACATTTTCAAAATGAAATAGCAAAGTCCCACGCACACACTTAACTGATGTAAGACAAATACTTCTCCACTTAAGTAAAAAATAAACAAAATCATGTAACAGTTTTGGAGATATAGCAGCAAGGTATATATTGCACAGCTATTAACGGCATATATATAGCACATAGCACACAATTGGTATTTCACAACAAGGGGTGTTATAGCATAGTCTGTGTTGTTGTGTGTGTGTGTGTGGGGGGGGGGGTCTACCAGGGGCTTTGCTGGTTGTATAGTCTGACCGCTGCAGGAAGGAAGGACCTGCGGTATCTCTCTCTCTCTCTCTCTCTCTCTCTCTCTCTCCGTGAGACAGCGGGGGTGCAGCAGCCTGTCACTGAAGGAGCTGCACAGTGAGGACAGGATCCTGGAGGGGGGGGACACATTGTCCAGCAGGGAGGACAGCTTGGCTGCCATTCTCCTGTCTCCCACCACCTCCACAGTGTCCAGAGGACTCCCCAGGACAGAGCTGGCCTTCCTTATCAGTCTGTTCAGTCTCTTCCTGTCAGCAGCCGAGATGCTGCTGCCCCAGCAGGCCACACCATAGAAAATGGCTGATGCCACAACAGAGTCATAAAATGTCTGAAGGAGTGCCCCCTGCACCCCGAAAGACCTCAGTCTCCTCAGCAGAAAGAGTCTGCTCTGTCCCTTCTTGTACAGAGCAGCAGAATTATCAGTCCAGTCCAGTTTATTGTTCAGGTGAACACCCAGGTATTTGTAGGATTTCACAATCTCAATGTCTGCTCCCTGGATGTTCACTGGTGTTGGGGGGGAGTGTTGGCGCCGTCTGAAATCCACCACCAGTTCCTTGGTCTTCATTGCGTTGAGCTGGAGGTGGTTCCTCTGGCACCAGAGGGTGAAGTCCTGCGTCAGCTCCCTGTACTCCCTGTCGTCCTCGTTGGAGATGAGTCCAACGATGGCGGAGTCGTCAGAGAACTTCTGCAGGTGACAGGTTGCAGTGTTGTGGGTGAAGTCTGCAGTGTAGAGGGTGAAGAGAAACGGTGCCAGCACCGTCCCCTGGGGGGCCCCCGTACTGCTGATTGTCTGATTGACACTCCCGGGTCCTCACGTACTGTGGATGGTTGGTGAGGTAGTCCAGGATCCAGGAGGTGAGGTGGTGATCCACCCCCGAGAGCTGCAGCTTGTCCCCCAGGAGCGGGGGCAGGATGGTGTTGAAGGCACTGGAGAAATCAAAGAACATGATCCTCACAGAGCCCCCAGCCTTCTCCAGGTGGGAGAGGGACCTCTGTAGCAAGTAGATGACGGCATCTGAAGGAGTCCAAGGACCAGCCTCTCCAGGGTAGCTGTTGAATTCCTTGGGGTGAGGGGTCTTTGGCACAGGTACCACACAGGACGTCTTCCAGTTGAGGTACCCTCCCTTGCTTCAGGCTAAGGTTGAAGAGGAACTCCACAATCCCACACAGCTGGTCTGTGCAGGATTTGAGGAGCCTCGAGCTGATGCGATCTGGACCTGCTGCCTTACACCTCTGCAGCTCCCTCCTCACCTGGTTGGTTGTGAGGGACAAGGTGTTGTCAGCGGGTGGTAGGGGGGTTGTGGGGGGAGGAGAAACAGGAGCTGGTGTGAAAGGTGACTGTTGGGGCTTTCACACCAACGCGGTTCCAGGGCCGGTTCGGAGCTAGAGCCTGAAAAGCACCAGTTTTTCCTGTTCACACCGCAGCGGAGCCACCTCTAAGCTCCGGAATGCGGTTCGTTTCAAGCACCAAAAAATTGGAGATATGTATCAGCTGCTTGTGTGAGACTCAGACAGTGAATACTTTACAGCGGCCGCTGCCGTGTGAGCTAACCAGGAGCTAACGGGAGAATAAACTCCCGTGGAAGAGTAGCACTGCAGCGGTCGGTAAATGCCGCTGAAACACATTAATAAACAATGAACCACGGCACTCTGGAGAAAAGTATAAGGTTGGAGAAGTCGTTATTTAATTTAATCTGGCTTCGTATGATTAAAAGCAACACGATCATCGACCCGACGCAGTCCACCATTGTTGTTGTTGTGAGCGCTGTTGGGGAGAAAATCAGCGACGTAAACGGTGACGTCATGATGCAGCCGCGGCAGCACCACTCGGGCTCTGGGCGGTGTGAACAAAACGGGGGCTGAAAAGAAAAACCAGTTCCGAACCAGAACAGCGCAAGCACGGAACCTCTTTGGTGTGAAAGGGGCATAAGGGGTTGACCAATCACAACAGAGGTGGCCAGCTAACCAATCAGAGCAGACTGGGCTCTGGTTTCTTACTTTTAAATGTTAACTGTAATTTGGCAGTTTTCAGTGTTTATCTGACAGATATTCTACAGATTTATATCTTTCACGGTCAACTTGTATATATTTTACTTTTTAGTTTAGTTACTGTTTTATTTTCTATTTTGAGATGTTAATGTAAAGTATAAGGGTTGAGAAGTAGTTATTTAATTTAATCTGGCTTCGTATATGATTAAAAGCAACACGATCATCGACCCGACGCAGTCCCCCATTGTTGTTGTTGTAGTGAGCGTCGTAACGCCGTTGGGGAGAAAATCAGCGACGTAAACGGTGACGTCATGACGCAGCAGCGGCAGCACCAGTCGGGCTCTGGGAGGTGTGAACAAAACGGGGGCTGAAAATAAAAACCGGTTCCGAACCAGAAAAGCTCTAGCACGGAGCTAGAACGGGAACCGCGCTGGTGTGAAAGGGGCATGTGGGCTGATGGTCGGGGGCTGATTGGAGGTGGGAGAGGTGACAGGGCCATTTCCAGGCAGTGGAAACAATGGGGGGTGCAGCAATAATAAATAATAATAATAGCTTGGATTTATATAGCGCCTTTCATGGGACCCAAGGTCGCTTAACAAAGAAGAATAGGGCAGAAACAAACATAACAAAACAAAAGGCAGTCAGACAACCAGTCAGACAGACAAAACAACAGATAGATTTAGGGGCCAAATGCCTTAGTAAACAGATGGGTCTTGAGGGCCCTTTTGAAGGCGTCAAGTGTGGGGATGTTGCGGATCTCCGCAGGGAGAGCGTTCCAGAGGGTGGGAGCTGCCACACTGAAGGCTCTGTCCCCGAAGGTTCGCAGTTTGGTGCGGGGGGTGGTAAGCAGGCCAGAGTCTGAAGACCGCAGGTTCCGGGGTGGGGCATGTGGGTGGAGGATGTCCGATAGGTACTGGGGGGCAAGGGCATGGAGGGACTTGTAGGTAGGGAGGAGTACTTTGTACAATATGCGGGATTTGACCGGCAACCAGTGGAGGTGGATGAGGGTGGGAGTGATGTGCTGCCACGGCTTTGTATTTGTGAGTACCCTAGCAGCACAGTTTTGGACATACTGGAGCCTGTCCAGGGTTTTGTTGGGAACCCCAAACAGGACACCTTGCAGTAGTCCAAGCGGGAGGTGACAAACGCATGAACTAGGGTTTCGGCAACCGACTCCGAGAGTGACAGTCGGAGTCTGTCAATGTTCCTTAGGTGGAAAAAGGCCGATTTGGTCACAGACTTGACGTGGGAGTGGAAGGAAAGGGTGGAGTCGAGGATAACACCCAGGTTGCGGGCTTCAGGAGATGGGGAGATGGAGCAGCCGTCGACCTCGAGGATGAAGTCACCAACCTTCTGGAGCAGCGCCTTGGGTGCCACAACCATGAGCTCTGTTTTCTTGCTGTTTAGTTTGAGGTAGTTGGAAGACATCCATGCTTTGATGTCATGCAGGCAGTTGATGAGAGACTGAGGGGGGAGCTGGGAGGATGGAGTGGTGCTGAGATACAGTTGGGTATCATCAGCGTAACAGTGGAAATTGAGTCCATGATGTCGGATGATCTGGCCGAGGGGGAGCATGTAAATGGTGAACAGGAGGGGGCCAAGCACAGAGCCCTGGGGTACACCGTGGTGGACTGGGGCCGGGGGTGAATTTGAGCCATTGATGGAGACAAACTGTTTCCTGTTATGGAGGTAGGATGTGAACCAGGACAGCGCTGTGCAGGGGGGAATGGGTCGGGGGAGGGTCGCCTGACTGAAGCAAAAATGATGCATAATCATATAACATCACATCAGTGATTGAAAGCATTTAACTGAAGCTCTACCTGTATTCAAAATCCAGATAGTCAACCCATCTTTCTCTGGTCTCATATCTTATTCCCTGCCAGCGTCATACTGTTTTACCATGGAATATTCCATTCTCATTGCTTGGCCAATGATAGTAGACATCTTGCAGCACCTTTGGAATCAACACTTTGGCTGTTCCAATCATGTTACTGTTATTACTGTTATTTTATAGTTTGAAGAAGGTGCCTTTGACTCTTCTCATTTCTTTATATAGCAGAAGCTTTTGTTATTAATGCAAGTAGAGATAGGAAGTGGCATTTGAAATCTGCATTGTTAGTTCATATTTGAAAAGGGTGGTTAACACAAAGGGCTGTGTGACAAGAAAATAAGAGATGAGATGATCCTCATACGGTAAAAACATCTCTTTCTTACTGAAGCATCTGCTCAAATAAAACCTCAAAGGCTTCTGGAAAGGGCAGGTCTGCAAAAAAAAGCACAAAACATGAGACTGAAAGGCACAATACTTTTATCTTATTTTCTTTAACCATCCATTGTTTGTCTGGGTGAATGAGGTTTGATTCCTATTTTACACTTTTTTACTTGTTGTCATGGCGGTTAGCAATGAAAATAACTTCATTGGGTCGGGGTAACAGCGTATATTTGTCTTTGAAACACAATTTACTTTAAAATAAACTTACCTGACTGACCTAAGACTGACCAAAAGTATTTTTGTTCTATGTTTATCTCCCCTGTCAGCTAACTTAACATTTTAGCAAAATTACTTCATTACATAAAAAAAAGAAACGCCCAGAGACTTTTCTCTCTAATTTGTTTCTATTTTTAATTTGTAAGATGTAAACTGTACTATTTTATCCATACTGCATTTGCACCTTCAATGTTATTGACTGAAATGAAATGCCTTAAAGGTAGGGTAGGTAAGAATGGAGAAACCAGCTCGAGTGCGCTAGAATTTGAAAGTACGCAGCCGAAAAAAATCTGCCCCTTCCTTCAGACTTCCTTAGAGAGCCCCTCCTCCAACACACACGGACATGACCAATGAGGGCACGAGATAAGTGTGTGCACAGATGGAAGGCTGACAGGCAGGTAGGCCATCCAGTTATTTTAGCCGGGCCGGCTCAGATGATTGGTCGTGCTTTTTACAGTACTACGGCATCAACAGATGAATTTATGTATTTATTGTCAAAGCATTTAATATATTCATTGCTATCGGGATGTTAAGAGCATTCCATGGAATATAACAAAACGTGTTTCTGAAGTGAATTACCTACCCTACCTTTAAAGGTTTGTAAATGACTAAGGTAAAAAAAAATAAAAAAACTCCCTGCTAGCTTGCGTCATTAAATACAGCTGTCATCTGATTGGTTGCGCGTTTGAAGGTCAGCGGTAAACAAGGTCAAAGTTGAAATAATTTAACCTTTTTTAAGCGCAATGCTCGGCTTCAATTTCAAAGATGTGCGATGCCATGTATAGTGCTACAGCCTAGTCGGGGGGCAGTGCTTTCTCCATAGAAACGCAACGCCAGCACAAAGTCGTTTTATCACGTAACACGTGTATGCAGTTTTAAGATTAGTCTTAAGACTGGAAAAAGGGGTAAACGGCTTGTTACTGTTTAAGAACTTGTTCATCACTTTGGATCGTGTTTATTTTTGTGAGTCAACTTTCTATTATTTTCTTTCAAGCCATCATCACTAGAGGGCTCTTCCACCTACACCTCTTGCCGTTCCATTATTATTATGGATAATGTTAGTTTGCAATCATGTGGTTTGAGCAATTCACACGCAAGTTGACATAACATTTTATCATCGCACATCAGGTTAGCAATGAGCCCTCTCCTAATCGGGTTGGACTCTGTGTCACACAGGCAGGTGATGATACCCATCCCTAGTTAAGATGTTCAAGGTTCAAGGTTCTTTATTGTCAATCTGACATAGCTACAGAGTAATTATGCAGTTGAAAATCTTATGTCACAGGCTTCTCCAACAATGCAACATAATAACATAACATAATAACAATAAGAGCAAGAGCAATACAAAAATAATAATAGTTATAAAAATGAAATAAAGTTATGATGTGGAATAGTGCAGTATGAGTCTATATACAAGTTATTGGAATGATATATATATATTAGGTATTAGATACATACTACTGAGTAGCAGTTGAATGTTTGAAGTTGTTTCAACAGTTCAATCTTTTAACAGTCTCACTGCCCGCGGGAAGAAACTGTCTCCGAATCTTCTTGTCCTTGCCAGGATGCTGCGGTAACGTCTGCCAGACGGCAACAGAAAGAACAGTTTGTGGCTGGGGTGATGGGGGTCTTTGATAATCCGTAGTGATTTCTTCCTGAGCCGCTGGGAGTAAAGGTCCTCCATGGATGGCAGCTCCGTCCTGGTGATGTGCTGTGCAGTTTTCACCACCCTCTGTAAAGCCTTACGATCGAGGTCGGTGCAGCTGCCGTACCAGGCCGTCATGCTGCCAGTGAGGATACTTTCTATCGTGCACCTGTAGAAGTTGCAGAGTATCCTGGAATCCATTTTGAACCTCCTCAACCTGCGGAGGAAGAAGAGCCGCTGTCGAGCTTTCTTAGTGATGGTGGTGGTGTGAAGAGACCATGTCAGGTCCTCAGTGATGTGGACCCCAAGGAACCTGAAGCTTTTGACTCTCTCCACCGTAGTCCCATTGATGGCGATGGGGGCGTGTCCCTCTCCCTGCTGCTTCCTGTAGTCCACAATCAGCTCCTTTGTTTTGCTGATGTTGAGATGGAGGTTGTTCTCCTGGCACCAAGATGTCAGGTTTTCGACCTCCTCTCTGTATGCCGTCTCGTCATCGTCTGTGATCTGGCCGATGACGGTCGTGTCATCAGCAAACTTCACGATGGTGTTGGAGCTGTGTGTGGCCACGCAGTCGTGGGTGAACAGGGAGTAGAGGAGAGGGCTGAGCACGCAGCCTTGAGGGGCACCGGTGTTGAGAATCAGGGTGGAGGATGTGATATTTCCCACCCGCACTGCCTGGGGTCTGCCCGTCAGGAAGTTCAGGATCCAGTCGCAGAGGGCGCTGTTGAGTCCGAGGTCTCTGAGCTTGATGGCCAGCTTGGAGGGCACAATGGTGTTGAATGCTGAACTGTAGTCAATGAACAGCATTCTCACATATGTGTTCCTCTTCTTCGGGTCCAGGTGTGAGAGGGCAGTGTGGAGGGTGAGGGCTATGGCGTCGTCTGTGGACCTGTTTGCTCTGTAGGCAAACTGCAGGGGGTCCAGAGATTCAGGGAGGGAGGAGGTGATGAATAATTTGACTAACCGCTCAAAGCACTTCATTATGATGGAGGTGAGTGCTACTGGGCGGTAGTCGTTGGGGCAGGTGATGATTGTCTTTTTGGGGACAGGAATGATGGTGGAGTGTTTAAGACATGTGGGGACTACAGACTGCAGCAGGGACCTGTTGAAGATGTCTGTGAACACCTCTGCCAGCTGAACTGCACACACCCTGAGAACACGGCCAGGGATGCCATCAGGTCCAGGAGCCTTGTGTGGGTTAACCCTTTTAAAGGATTTACACACATCTGCCCTATTTAAAACAAAAGGGCAGTGTAGCTCCTGGTCCCTCTGTACCTCCACAGCCTGGCTGCTCTCAAAGCGTGCAAAAAAACTGTTTAGCTCATCTGGGAGAGATGCGCACGCAGACACTCCCGCAGCACCCCCCGCTGCTCCTTTGTAGTCAGTCATTGTCCTTTGTCCCGCCCACATATTCCTAGTGTTACAGCCTTTGAAGTCAGATTCCACCTTCTCTTTGTACTGTCTCTTTGCATTTTTTATTGCTCTCCGGAGATCATACCTAGACTTCCTGTACTCCTCCAAATCTCCCGCTGTGTGCGCGAGAGTGCGCGCTTTCAGTTTGCCGCGCACCTCACCGTTTACCCAGGGCTTTTGATTTGGGAATGTCCGATGATGTGCTATGTTTTCAGGTAGAAAAAGGCGTGTTTGGTTGTCATTACTCTGTAGTCTGTCCTCCTGCCAGCAGGCACATGGGCCAAAATGGGCAGCCAATGGGTCTGCGTCCCTGGAGGTTTTCCATGGAGGAACCTAAGGAGCTAGGGCTAGAGAATGGCTTCAGTGACCCGGCTGTTACTCCCGACGAACCCAAGTCCGAGCCCCTCCCTGAAATACCTTCACTCCTCCCTGCAGAGAGTGGACAAAAGAAAAGCATACTGCGAAGACAGCAAAGCCTTTTGATTCTTACAGGTAACACACAAACACACCATCTTATTATTGTTATTAATTTGTCATTAAAGGGGCCCTATTGTACTTTTTGAGGTTTTTCCTTTCCTGTAGTGTGTTTTTGGTGCATGAGTGCGTAAATGGTCGGTAAAGGCTAAAATCCCTGTGTTCCTCCAGAGGGAGTTTCTCTCCCACACTCTCCATTGGACTCCTTTTGTTTACTTCAGTAACATAGTGACAGCACTATATAACACTCTACACTAAGGGCAGGACATTTCCTACACAGCTCTAATGCCCCTTTCACACTAACACGGTTCCAGGGCCGGTTCGGAGCTAGAGCCTGATAAGCAGCGGTTTTTCCTGTTCACACCGCAGTGGAGCCGGCTCTTTTCCCCCGAAAACCGGTTCTTACCAAGCTCGAAAAAATTGTCAGTCTAGAAGCAAGAACCGCATACGTCACGCTTACGTCGGAGGGGGGGGGGCAGGGGCGGGATCAACCTGAGCAATAACAGTTTATGGCGAGTACGGAAAATAAAAGTTGTAACAAGCAGTAGTGCTGAGCAAAGTAACTAGAACACAACCACACACTTGTAAAAAAAACACACTTTATAAAGTCAGGCAACACTAACCAGGCTTCGTGTGATTCTGTTTATTTGTACCTTACTTTGACCATCCGTTCGCTGTTATTGATCATTGTGGAGAGCAGGCAGACGTTTTGTTTTGTATTATAGCAGCTATCGGATGGAATCAATACATGGGCTGCACAGGTTGTCATGTCCGACTATCACAAGAAAAATACGCCGGTAAAATGTGCCTGTAGAAAACGGCTTATGCCACAATAGGATAGCAACAAGTAGTCAAGATAGTCAGTTTAGCTTCGGTTGCTATGCTAACATCACCCATTGTATACCAAAGAAACAGCGGGCAGCACTGCAGCGGTCGGTAAATGCCGCTGAAACACATTAATAAACAATGAACCACGGCACTCTGGAGAAAAGTATAAGGTTGGAGAAGTCGTTATTTAATTTAATCTGGCTTCGTATGATTAAAAGCAACACGATCATCGACCCGACGCAGTCCACCATTGTTGTTGTTGTGAGCGCTGTTGCGGAGAAAATCAGCAACGTAAATGGTGACGTCATGACGCAGCCGCGGCAGCACCACTCGGGCTCTGGGCGGTGTGAACAAAACGGGGGCTGAAAAGAAAAACCGGTTCCGAACCAGAAAAGCGCAAGCAGGGAACCTCTTTGGTGTGAAAGGGGCATAAGGGGTTGACCAATCACAACAGAGGTGGCCAGCTAACCAATCAGAGCAGACTGGGCTCTGGTTTCTTACTGTTAAATGTTAACTGTAATTTGGCAGTTTTCAGTGTTTATCTCATTTCAAACCTTTATTTAACCAGATTGGTCCCATTGAGATCAGAGATTTCTTTTTCAAGGGAGACCTGAAACATAAAACAATAAAGGACATCATACATTATATTTACAGGATACATTTACATAGTTATAGACATTTACAAGTACCCATAGTATCAACGAGCATTTCATTTAGCCTAGCTTTAACAACATGCAGAGGAATGAGATTGCTCAGTTTCAATTATTGCTGAAGATTGTTCCAAGCAAGTGGAGCTGCGCACATAAAAGCTGTCTTACCTAAGACAGTCCTTGCTCTTGGCACATCTAACAATACTACATCATGCGATCTCAGACAATAGCTGCTTGCAACTCTCTGTGTTATCAGAGAGCAGATATAATACGGGAGTTTACCCGACGGGAGTTTATCTGACAGATATTCTACAGATTTATATCTATCACGGTCAACTTGTATATATTTTACTTTTTAGTTTAGTTACTGTTTTATTTTCTATTTTGAGATATAAAATACATATTTTATGTTTGTTTATTTGCTACTCTTATTTTTCAAATTATGTGCAACTCCTTGTTTTAACATGCTGCTTTGACGAAAACATTTCTCAATTTGCGATCAATAAAGTATATCTTATCTTAAGAGGTGCTGCTGCACAGGCAGGATGAGAAAAATAAGGAGCTTTTTGAACATTAAAGCATGGAGACATGTCACAATAGAGACACTAAATACTGATATGAACCTGAAAATGAGCAGAATATGTCCTCTTTAATGTCTTCTCACAGACCCAGAGCAAGATAAAGACTTGCCAATCTCCACTGTGAAGACTCAGGAGATTCTTCAGGGCAATGTGGTGCGGGAGAGTGCAGAGGGACACGGCACCATCGAGTGAGTATTGATCTTTTTGGCCAACATTGACCTGCAGTCAGCACCTTTTGTTCATTTGGACATGTGGGCATTTTCAAGTAACAGCAATCCTTTAGAGGACTCTGCTCTACATTACCCAGATAAATACCTTCTTCATACGTAACAAAATGGTTTCTTGCTTGCTTAATCTCCCGAAGCCTTCTAACCTCAGGTTTTGACTCAGCAAGTAAAAACCTGAGAGGTGAACAGGTGTCCTCCCCACCCAGGTGACGTCTGGCCCAGCAGACAAGATATTCAAGCTCTGAAAATAATTACCATTCCATGTCGAGCAAGTTACGAGGCATAAAACATTAAGTCGGCTGCACAAGTTCCCATGACTGATTCATCATAGCACTGCATGGGAATTTTCCTTTATTAATGGCTTGCGTTTGATGTGGAGATACTGGCCTGGTGTGGAGTCTTCAGGGTGTGGCACCTGATGTTGTTGGCCCAGACATTGGGCGGAATCCTTTAGTCATGCTTCAGATGAAACCAGCCCCATGTAGGCATCCAAGAGTAGCACACAAATACACATGCTGTCAAAATAAAAGCTACACACAGGCAAATCTCTCAGCTAGAATACTTGGCTGTATCAACACATCGCAAGTCACTCTGTCATTTGATTGACATTAAATTCATTCTTAATCCTATACTTTTTCTTGTTTTGTGAATGCCGACCTAAAGCCGCTTTCACATGATTTGCAAATTGCTTACCGGCAGTATGAGACAAATAGAGACCTTTTGGGACATTAAAGTATGTTAACATGTCACAGTAGAAGCACAAAATACAAATATGAAACCGGAAAATGAGCATAATAGGGCCCTTTTTAAAGTTATAAGACGTTTACTGTTTTCTGCCAAAGATCCTCACAGATTAGTGAGTGAATCTGGTTATTAAAGTTGGGTCAATATGATTCATGTAAACACATCACACTAGTGGCTCTGTCAGGCCATACTCAAATTCTGATCACAGGTCTGATTTGAGCTAGATGATAAAATGCTTATTATGACAATTCTATTATGCTGATGTTTAGGAGGTATGTTGTTTACCATCTTCGCCATCATCTTAGATGAGTGCTGATCCATCCTCTGGGAACCATGAATTTGTGAAAGTACAAAACTTAATCATAATCCATTAAATAGCTATTTAGGATTTGACCTACTTTTTGCAGATAATAATTATACATGTTTACTTAAGTGAGGTTTCAAATGTTTGTGTTTAATTACAAGCACATCACATATGGCATATCTCAATTTCCTCTTGTTTTTTGTTCTTTTTCTCTATTGAGGTGAGTGGGTAGATCATTTTGACACCATGTTTCTGTCAATAAAATTACATTTTCATTGTTGAAGTTCAACGTTTTGAGGAGTCCCAGAATATTCTATTAACTCATATAAAATGAACACATTTAGACAAATGAGACAAATATAAAAACACCAAGAACTATCTGTATCTTCAATCTCATACCATGGGCTGTTTTATTAATTAAATCCAGTGTTGATTAAAACATGCATTGAATGAACACTAGTATTTTAGTAACCAGCATGTCATACGTATACTGTATATCTTACGCAATGAAACACACACGTACATTTTTTTAAATATATTTTAGCATAATCGTAAATCTAATTATATGTTCCAGGAGAAAACCGTAAATGAGAAATGGGGAAGGGAGAGGGGGGGTGTTAGGTAGGAAGAAAGAGGTGAGGGACATGGAGAGGACAGTTGAGGGTGGAGAAGGGAGAGAGGGGGAAGAAGTAGGTGAGGTAAATGGAGGCTGGAGGAAGGAGCGGAGGTAAATGGTGACATTTTTTTCTAATTCCATTATGAATATGGATTGCGGGAAAACCTGAAATCCAGGAAGAAACCCTAAATGAGGTAAAGGGGAGGAGAGTGAGGAAGGACGTGGGGGGGCGGAAGGATCGGGAGAAAGAGGGAGAGGGGAAGGGGGGAGGTAGAGGGAACTACTGTTGTCCAGCCTGAGCTGAAGCACCAGCCGCTTCCTCCCCCGTCGTTTCCCGCCTCAGCTTACTCCCTCTTTGCCTTCCCTCTCACCTGCTTCTCTTGCCTCTTGCTTTGCATCCTCTGCAAGTCCACGTCCCTCTCTGTCTCCCTCCTACGAAACAAGAAACCTCTCCTCTGGTAATCCATGTTCAGAGAGAGGTCCTCCAGAAGTTCCTCTTCATCCTCCATCTTGTTGTCCTTCGCCTCCCAGCTCAGCTGTTTCTGAGCCAGGTCTCTGGAGAACCTTTCCTCTGTCTCCCTCCTCTCGTCTTTCAACTCTTGGACTTCTGTCTCCAAGGTTTGGTTTTTCCTGGCCTCGTGATTTTTCTTGTTCGTCACCTGTTTCAATTTGATCTCCACCTTTTTTAGCTCAGTCTCGCAGCGGAGGTTTTTCTGGGCCAGGTCATCTTTCTCCTTCTCCACCTCTTTGAATTGTGTCTCCATCTGTTGTTTTTCACTCTCCCAGATGCGGTTTCTTTCGGCCAGGTCTTCTGAGAACTTTTCACCCTCCTTTTTCAACTGGTCATCCAAATGTTTGACTTCCCTCTCCAAGGTTTTGTTTTTACGGGCCTGGTAATTTTTGTGCTTTGTCACACCTTTCAATTTAATCTCCATCTCTTGTTTTTCCCTCTCCAAGATGATGTTTTTACTGGCCTGGTCATCTTTCTCCTTCTCTGCCTCTTTTAATGTAGTCTCCATCTGTTGTTTTTCACTCTCCAAGGTGTCATTTCTTCCGGCCAGGTCTTTTGTGAACTTTTCACCCTGCTTTTTCAACTGGTCCTCCAACTGTTGGACTTCCTTCTCCAAGGTTTTGTTTGTACGGGTTTGGTAATTGTTGTGCTTCGTCTCCTCTTTCAATTTCATCTCCATCTTCTGTTTTGCCGTCTCCAAGATGTGGTTCCTACCGGCCTGGTCCTTTTTCTCGTCCGCCACTCCATTCAACATCGTCTTCATCTGTTGTTTTTCAATCTCCCAGCTCTGTTGTTTCTCGGCCAGGTTGTTGGTGAACTTTTCCTGGCACTGAAGGAGTTCTTCCTCTTCCCACTCAGGGCCGTTTCTTCCTATAGGCGGACTATGCAGATGCATGGGCCCCCTGCGGCCACTAGGGGGCCCCCATGCTGAAAGTTCAGGTTCAGCCTCAATATATTTGGGGAGAATTAAAATGAGCTGTCGTTATTTGTAGACAGCCAAGCCCCCTCCTGTGTTCAGTGAAGCATTATACGCTTAAAAATCAAATGTAGGATATAAAAACAACTAAACTGCAATGATAGCAAAGCTGTGGCTTGTGTTTTTGGGGTAATAAAGTCCAAATCATCGTTGGGCTAACACATTATTGAGAAAATGCTGCATCTCTTGCATTTATTGACATAGAGGAGCCTTATTGTTTACCTTTTTAATATAATTTGTTGTAAGTTTCAATTGCTTGGTTTTCGTGAAATTAGCCTGTTTTCCTCTTAAAGTGTAACAGATTGATGCGTCTCCACAGATCATCTTAAAGGCTTCGGAATTCCCCCTTTGTAGTTAAAAAACTGTAAAGACTAGGGCCCCCAAACAGCATCTTGCATAGGGCCCCCAAACAGCATCTTGCATAGGGCCCCCAAACAGCATCTTGCATAGGGCCCCCAAACAGCATCTTGCATAGGGCCCCCGAACAGCTAGAAACGGCCCTGTTCCCACTAAGCAGTGGTTCCAAAACTTATTTTGCACGATCCCCCTTTTGAAGATAAGAATATTTGTGAGCCCGACTTATAATAATTAGGTCTAACTGTGTAATACTATGTATCTTTTACTGTGTAACAACATTTCTGCTTTCAACATATTTTCAAACTTAACCAGCTCCCTAAGCTCCCTGTTTTTATAGAGGCCACAGCAGAAAAACATAGGTAGGATGTGGCAAAAGGAAGGAGTGTGGCCGTGGCTCTCCTACCTAGCAGTGGGTAATCCTTCTCCACTCCAGTCCAAAATGCAACCAGTGTGTTATAATAGTAGGGTCATGCAGAGTAAGGTTGCCAATCCTTTTAAGAGAGAGAGGGGGAATACATGTGTGGCGGTTGCATGTGTAGAGCGATTGAGAGTGAGCGAGCGTAGTATGTGTCAGTAAGTGAACGGGAGTAGCAGCAGTGATAAGTCTGTCTATAAAGTTAGCTGTATAACAAAGTTGCCAATAAATACAACAGACTCCACAGAAGAGCTTGCCTGTCTGCCTCATTTAAGAGTGGGTTATTGAACATTTTGTGAAGATTCATCCTCTGATTTGCGTTTAGCTGGGAGCCATGCACTCAAAAATGTGCTCAATGCATCTCTCATTTGGGGGCGCGCCTTCTTAGTGTAACTACATATAAAGTATGTAGTGCCTTACTCAGGGACACCTCGGTAGCATTTGGTCTTTTGGAGACTTGGTTCCCAAGCCAATTCCCTATGGACTCCGCCACCAACACCCATGGTGATGTCATTTCCTTTGTGTCACTAACAGTTTTTTCACTTCCTCTGCCGAGCTTTGGGCAACAGGGTTGTGCCCATGCTGTGGGACACACTTTAAGTATGAAAGTACCCTCTTTTCAAATATGTTTATGGTTGACCATTACAAGAGACGTATGTACAAAAAAAAATAGCAAAACAAGTAAATGAAAAGCCGGTTTCTTAATGTTATATTTGACATGTAGTTGGTCTCCAGGAATGAAGGACCAGAGAAAAATGCCATTCTAGGGGGGGCTCGAGAGCTGTTTGATATTATAAAGTATATTTTCGAAACTACTTTTTCTACAACTTTATTTACATTGTGTCTAAGGACAAATACATTTAGTCCAGTTTTAGCATTTTGGGCATGGATTAATTGGAAATGTCATAGGTGGGACAGATAATGTCCTCCAATTCTGAACTTAAAAAATTAGACATCTGAATATGCAAATATTAGCGAGTGTTTGCTAACAAGCTCATCACAGCTGCAGCTACTTTTCGGTTTCTCACACCAGGTCCTATCCAAGTGTTCTCTCTTGCTGCCCTCTGGTGTTCCTGCACAGCCCCATGGATCATTCCTGATTTCCTATGGATGTCATACAGTGACATTCAATATGGAATTACATCACACAAAATAATAGCATAAATTAATAAAGAGACCTCCAGCTGTTGACATCCACACACAAAAATATTTTTAAACACATTTATATAGACATATACGTTATAAACGTTTCAGAAAAAATGTTGAAGTGGATAAATGTAACAAGGTGCATTGCTAAACTACTGCATTCTATTTTGAGTTGATTTTACTTAACCTGAGTTTTTCATAATTCTGCTTTTTACTCCACTTTATTTATTTGTCAGCCTTATTTACTAATTAGTTTACAAATTCATATTATAAGCTTATACAAAATATATATTAACTAATAAATAAACATTAACATGTAACCATAGGTTAAAATATCCATCAGAAGTATTTACTAAATAATTCAAATTAGATCCACCAGCATGCGATAAACATATCAATAATCCTAATCCAGTAATTTAATATATGATTCCGTATTTGGCCAAAACGCATTATGAGTACTTTTACTTTTCGAGTATGTTTACTATTTAGTATTGATCTTACCAATGTATGACACATGAACACGATAGAGCACTTTTTCTAACTTGGTATTCTTAGTGTCCGTGCATTGGGTGAATACTTATTATATGAATATTTATCATGTTTTTCTTAATTCCTAATAACGTCTTTCCTACCAGGACAGAGAAGATTGACAAAGTGATAAAGCAGTGGGAGGGCTCTTTCTTCAGAGGGAATCCCAAGCTGCGCAGGAAGTCTGTGTCGCTGCGCTTCGACCTGCACATGGCCGCGGCCAACGAAGGCTGCAGACCAAAACAGGACAGCCTGCCCGACGTGGAGGTGTGTCTGATCATGAAGAGGTCTCGCAGCATCCCCACCATCACACAGTGACCGCTCTGCCACATCAACACTGCTATGTTGTACCACGGGTTATGTTGACGTTACAGACATTACAGTGACACCTGGGATAAAACCTCCCATTGCCATGCTTAATATATATTTCAAAAGACAACATTCATTGATTTTCGCTTCAATACTGACTCAGATTTCTCTAATCAAATGTTGCAGGATTAGCATTATGCATCAGGCTTTTGTGCTGGCCCATGTTTAGAGTGTTAGAAAACTAAATAAAAAAACCTTGGACCTTAATTCACTCCCTTACAGAGGATAGCAATTTAATATATGAATCAGATATCTTTGTTATCATTCTAGTTGACAAAAAAGCCTCTTATTACTGTCATTGCTCAGTATGAGGTCACTCACTGTACAAAATAGATTATATATCATATGACTGCTTTACTGCATTTCATTCTTCGTGTGTGAAGTCACAGACTATGACCTGCTGTGACGTAAAGGTAGATTTATTTTTTTATTTTTATTTTAGGGACTGTATGAACATTTCTATGAAAATATTAGTGGAGGGTATTTTTTAGCAATTGATTATAAATGTTTCACTATCCAATAGCAAGTCCCCCTTTCACTTAAATCTAAATCTCCATGGAAAGCATATAAATATAGGGTAATGTGCCATATAAAGTCATAGTGAATATGAATGTGATGTCATCAACGGCAATTCGGCCATCTTTGAAGGATACCAGCAAAAGTAAACAATGGACTTAATCTGTACGGCGAGCGGAGTATAGCATAACTCTTTCACTTCAAACCTTTTAAACATGGTCTGGAGGCACTGTTATGTCATTGGCTGTAAATAAACAACTCTCATGACAAACCATGGGATTACATTTTATACTTTTATAGCTAAATTAAAAGGAGGATGACATAGCGAACATCAGCAAGGAACGCTGAATGTGTTGAATGGGACCCATCTGCTGACTGTTTGAGAATTGTCGAAGTGTTGAGAATTGCTCAAATACAGTAACACAAACCACTTCACCGGGGATAATAATAATAATAATAATAATAGCTTGGATTTATATAGCGCCTTTCAAGGGACCCAAGGTCGCTTTACAAATAATAGGGCAAAAACAAACATAACAAAACAAAAGACAGACAGACAAAACAACAGATCGATACGATTTTAATCATAAATGCTGCAGTTTACAAAAATATACTGGTATTTTAACATGCATGATTAGCCAACGTTTTATCAGCACTCAGTTAGCCTAACATTAGCACTCTTACCTCTGTCCAGATGATTTTATAGTTGTCATTAAAACTGTAGATTTGAAGGTCTTGTATCCACCTATTTAACTTGACTTATATGAAATATGTTTAAATTGCAGATGGGTGTAGGCACTAGTAACAGTGATCAGTCCATTCTTCTCTTCATAAGTATACAGATGTCAATAATTAACCACATTTATTTTATGATTAGCGCTCCTCTGTTTCTGCCGAAAGCTCATTTGTAAGGGCATTTGTATTTTGCGCATACTTTATTCAAAACAGTTGAAAGCTATTGACGGCTTGCTAAAGTTGCTATAGATGTTATCCTCCCAAGATGGCCGTGACACCCCTTGAATGCACCGCGGTTCCCAATCCCTACAGAGACAGTTTTAGGTTTGAAATAAATAATGGTTAGAATATTCAAAAAACAGAAGACAATATTGTGTTATGTGTTAATTAATTGTAATTATATTACTTTGATATATTTTGGGGAGGGTGTTGCAAATTTCTCCTAGTCAAGTAGAAGGTCTTTCAAAAATATCAAAAATGCTGAAGAAGGCATTATGTTTCCACCCAGATCATTTCCCCACAGTCCCTAAATGCTTGCACAGCAGACACATGCAGCACTAAAATAACAAATCCAGATTGTGTGCACTTTGAGGGTCTTTTGTCATTGCAGTTCATTTTCTTTGTGGCGGGAAACACCTTTACAGCTCAAACTGATAGATTTTATGATACATTGTCGCAAACAAAGAACACTGCTCACTGCGAGCACGCCGTGTCTCAGAGAATTGAGATTCCCTGTCCTAACCAGAGGAGGGCAGTATTTGTAAATAGTTAACACTGCAGTGTGTCTGCAAAGCTTAACACGGGTTCTGTGGCACATGCTATCTGTTCAACTTTACCGTTTTTATGCTACATTTTGAGTTGGCATCAAAGATATACAAATATAAGTCCCATGGTGCATTGCATTTTTGTGCCTCAGAATATATTGAGACTATTTAAAGATATTATCTATGCAGTTCTGTGCTCGATTTTGCTTTGCTTCATGAAGAACACTTCATTTGAGGACCTCTACCTTCAGAATGGAGCATTGTGCTTTTATCTAACAATTCATCATTTAAAATAAAAAATAATATATGAACTCTGTGTTTCCTGTCAAATGTTTACCATCTTTGTCTAAAATACTAGAAGACACAGTTGTTAACCACAAGGTCTCCCTTTGTGTTTAGCGAGAGGCTGTAATGAAGGGGTAAAGGAAAAGATAAGGGTGTGTTGTCACTTTGACACACTGCCTCTCACTGACACAACATCTGTAAGAACACACATGCACATGTGCAACAGTTCCACATGTTTATTTTCATCATAACAAATACATGAATATACAGAGAAGATATTGTTTACAGTGCAGTTTAATAAATACATTCTCAACTTTAAACTTTAAAGTTGCTTTGAAATGAAAGGACATGACAATATGTTTAGCCTAGTCTATTAACAGAATCTTCAAAATCATTACTACATTTAATAGTGCTGGGTACTGCAAATGTATACCTCAGTTACCATGGAAATAATTGTAAATTAATAATTAAAATCAACTGCTTTACCATGACCTAATCTCTATGTTTTTATCTTATCTTTTTGTAAAACAACATTGAAATTATTTTGCAGAGCTTCCTTTATACAAAAGTACAGTAAAGTACCATTTATTTTAACATTTACAAACTGGATTATTTGAACAGTAGCAGCTTGCAATTTACAATCAAATGTTGCTGGTTTCTTGTCTGGTTTGTTGTTTGAAGGCAAATCAGTCTTGCATATCTTCATATATGCTACTCTTTTGACTTGAATATGTGACCATGCTTTTCAGATGTTGTATTGTAATCTAGTAGATACAGTATTGGACGGTTACTAACAAAATACAGTTTAAGTGTAGATAGTGCTTTAAGATCCCAGGTGTCATGTTGCCTCAGTCTTTGTGAGTCTGTGGCTAGGCTATGGAGGCTCGAATAACTTCAATGACATTGTTGCAAGGCTGCAGGGGGTCATATTCTGCAAACACGTGGCACACATTCTCCATGCCAGCCTCAATACCTTTCGCCACAAAGCCAAACGTTCTGTCGGGACACAGAAATGTTAGATTAAGTTAGATTTATTAAGTACAACATTTAAGTTCAAGAAGAATGCAGGTGAGCCAGAAACCTGGGTGGCTTTATGGATCGTCGCATGAGAAAACATGTATCATTTGTAGTTAAACAGAAAATATCACAATTCAAGTTAAGAATTACCTTGCACCAAAACTGGATCCTTTCACCCACCTGTAAGAGTAAAAAAGACAAGGTTTAACATTTAAAGATTGTGTCTACTGTAATAAAGGGTCCTGTTTGTGCATGCGTGTGTGTTAATTTCGGACCTATGTGTGTATAATATGTCTGATAACATCAGAGTGAAAAAGTAAAAGTTCATCTTAATATACTAAAATATTTAAAAGTTAAAGTTTGGTTTGAGAAATGCTTGGTAAAGTTTGACTGCTTATAACTCTGGCGTTATAGCAGGAAGAGCTCCTTTGAAATGAATAACTTTAGATTTGAATGCCAGATCCGGCACATTATTCTTAATACTAGAATGACAGTTTTGTGGTTGTACGCCTACGCCAACAACTCAATATGCAGTTTACATTCATGTCCGTCTAAAATTTCATCATTTTATCAAATTACACATTTGCTCCACATTGTCATAATTCGTCATTATCTATTCTCTTGTTATGACCAATAACATATTTTATGAAGTTAGAGTGACCTTAACCTTGGACAATCAAAATCGAATCGAATAATCCTAGAGGCCAAGCTGAAGTTTAAAAAAATAGATATATATGAGATATTCATGTAAATAGACTGTACAAATTGCCAGACACCCTCCGGCGTGGAACCATTAAGAATCACTTTGATTTCAGAACTTGTTTTGTATACTCACAGTCGATTGTCTGGATCTCCCCCACCGTAGCTCAGGAGGTGAGCAGGGTAATGGCGCCTGAAGAAGAGCCTAAAAAATAGATTATTGTTACTGTTAGCAATGATCATTTGCAGCAAAATGTTACACACAAAAACAGCACTGTGGTTTTATTGTATACTGTAAGTAAAATCTCAGCAGCACGAAGACTGTGTTAGTCTTACTTCCTGTTGACATCTGTCAGTGTAACACCCTTCAAAGACACCTTCAAGTTCACTATGGTTGGTATGAAGGAACCCGAGGCCTTCTCAAGTGTCGAAGACACCGCCTTCTGCACTGCACAGGGGCCCGTCAGCGTTTCAGTAGGGACAGCATTCAGGTAGACAAAATTGCAAGCAACTGTGGTAAAGAAAAACATTGTGATAGTTTGATTAGAAATATAGGTTGAGTACACATGTAATTAAACATGTAGGGTGGGAAATGTAATTAAAGGTGGGGTAGGTAATTTTGGAGAAACCAGCTCGAGTGTGCTAGAATTTGAAAATACACAACCGGAAAAAATCTGCCACTTCCTTATAGAGCCCCTCCTCCAACACACACGAACGCGCACATGACCAATGAGGGCACGAGATAAGTTTGTGCACAGATGGAAGGCTGACAGGTAGGTAGGCCATCCAGTTATTTTAGCCGGGCCGGCTAAAATGATTGGTCGTGCTTTTTACAGTACTACGGCTTCCACAGATGACATTTTGTTATGGATTTTTTGTCAAAGCACTTAAGATATTCATTGCTATCGGGATGTTAAGAGCATTCCATGGAATATAACAAAAAGTGTATCTCGAGCCGGTTTCTCAAACTTACCTACCCCACCTTTAAGTGAAACTCCCTACTGGATTGTTCTGGGTCATTGACCATTCTCTTGGGCAAAACAGACATAGATAGGTACTTTCAAATAAGATTTGCTCCAAATGTACTTACAGGAAACAAGGAGTAACTTTCAACCAAAGTTGTCTTTTCTTATTGTAGTTCCATTGTACAGGTCTATTCTGTATAATTTGTACATGGTGGTACAGGTGAAAATATATAGAAATAATATAAATGCATGACTTGGTTGGCTGCTCAGCTGGCAGTGGTGTAACAAATAATTTGTACTGTACTTAAAACAATGTTAAGTTATTTGCACTGTACTTGAGTATTTCCCGTTTAAGGTCCTTTATACTTACAATCCTCCATGCTTCAGATGTAAATATAATTTTGTTTTACTCCAGAACATTAAATATATTATTTTCTATTTGGAAATCTAGCTGCATTTATTCATTCATCTGCCATTTTGTCAAAAAACAAGATAGAATGTGGTTATAAAGTTCAAAAATAAGTGGTAGAAACAAAGAAGACTACACAACCCCTAATGTAGCTACTATTGCTCCTTTAAATGTTATGTCATGTGTAAGTCCCACCACACACAGCCTAACAAGACAAGAGTAATGGCATATTAGCAAAGTAAAAATAACTGGCACACCTGTTATTTAATTACACGCAACATTCATTAATCAAGGCCATTAGTAACTCCTGTGCTTTGCTAACATTAGCTAACCTGGATTACAGCACGGTTACATTTACAGTACACACTATACAGTAATACTTGTGCTCCGTCAGTTTTTTCTCATTTTGTTAGCTGCAAGACAACATGCTACAATTAACTTGTAATACTAACATTTAGTTATTATTCATTGAGGTGTTTCTGAAAGGATTTAGATGAGTCCTAAAGAAGAAACGTTACCTTAAAGTTAGCTGTTAGCTAATTTAACCTAAATTAGCAAGTTTATAGGGACAAGCTACTGTTAGCCTTTTCTACATATCTGCCAAATACTGTGACTACAAGAGAAGAAAAGGTAAAAACACTGGTTTATTTAATGAAGTTGAATTTTATGTGACTTAATGTAAGGTCTTGTTAATGTTCGTTTTAACCCCAATTGTTATCTACTTTTCGCATTTTTTTATTTTGTATGTGTTTGCTGCGCCTTATTTTCTTCTAACCTAACTGGCACTTGGTACTTAGGCTACTAATAACTTTCTCATAACGTGAACATAAGTGTTAGTTAACTTACATGTTCATAAACAACTTCGGTTTATATTCTTCTTTACTGTACTATCTACTCCCTTTATATTGTTAATTTGACCCACCTGTTTTTCTCTTGTCCTCCGATGCTTGTTTGTCTTGAGCCCTCTCATCTGCTGCATCTGTGCAGACAAATAAGCAGTGGTGTAAAAATAACTAAGTACATTTACTCAAGTACTGTACTTAAGTAAAATGTTGAGGTACTTGTACACACACACACACACACACACACACACACACACACACACACACACACACACACACACACACGCACGCACGCATACACACGCACACACACACCTGGTAAATAACTATGTAATAGCATACCTTGGGAGTGGAGCACTAATTTGCAGGGTAAAGCGTAAGCAGAGATAGTGTGCTGGTAGACCAGAGCAGAGAGACTACCTGTAGAGATAACACAAATCAAATCATTGGTTTTAACATTCGATCTAGTCCACTATCCTCTTAAGATTAGAAAAGTGTGAATATTTTTGACATGATATAAAAAACTTTTAGCTGAAATTAAATGATGAGAGGATGATAGCCTGTATCTGGTTCAATATACTTTATTTTTGGTTTTGTTCTTGTGTTGGAATTTTACAAAGCCACCACAGCTGTATTTATTGAAGATAGAATTCTGTGGAAGCGGATAACAAAGAAAACAGGCCACAATAAACCCTGATAATGGCTCTGTGGACGTGAGAACACTCCCTGTGAACTCATTCAATCAAATTAGGAACTGCCCACTCACATCTTAAGAGGCCAGACATGGCTGACTCAGTGCTGGTGTGGCACACATCATCAGACAGTCAATCCAGGATGTGTACATGTATTGCGTAGGCGGGTGAGTTTTCAGTGAGTTATCAACAACATTGACTTCTACATGTGCAACACTGTGGTCTTGTTGTTAACATTTACCTACCAAAGTATGGTTCCTGAGAAGAGCCCTTGATGCGTACACCCTTAGCTGATGATTCAATGAGGAATTGTCTGAAAAGATGTTCACTGCCCTCTCCTGCTTTTATAAAAGTCATAAAAAAACAATGGAGTTAATGTAGAATGTATGGTGTTGACAGAAGGGAATGGCACTGACAGTTTTTTCATATGGCTCATGACATTAGTGTCCTGCTACATGATGCCCAGCCCATGTAAGTTGTAAGACTAGTACACATCAACCAACACCTTTTTAATAAGCGTCTAATCAGAATGTACGGATCCACACATTTAAAAAATATTTCAGAAAATACATAGGATTGCAAAATAAAAAAGACATTTTCATGATATTGATATGTTATATTTCATTATAACATTATGAGTTTGTACATTGTAAAACATATGTTATAAGATGAAATATGTGAAAACAACAAACCTTTAACATTATGATGCAATACTGTTTTTCTCTTATTGCCAATGCAGTAAAACCCTGACATCAATGTCGTTTTTTCCTCAAACTGACATTGATGTCAGAAAGAAAAATATTTAGAATCATTTACTGGACCGGGGATAATTAAGCAGAGGAATATTGTACAAGACATTGTTATCACTGCACACTGAAATGGTCTATCTTTGTCGACAGCGCTTGCATGAATATCATATCCTGCATTCCTAAAAAGTTTACAAATCTGCAAATGAAGGAAGCCTCAAAATTGTTTCGTGAGTGAGGTCCATTTTTTCCTCTGTGATTGCTTACACATCCATAAACAGCTGGTTTACTTTTGTGTTTACACAGCGTATACTGCGGGTGGAAAAAATAACAGCGCTGTCTCCTGCCTGGCCGCAGATGGCTGGATGTCATCAGACATGCCCGTTCACATCAGCAGAGTTGGGTAAGTGAATCTGTGCCTCTCAGCTTTCTGGGATAGACAAATGACGACACCGTGCTGCACAGTGTTCAGGTTGTTTGTCTGTTTTTGTGGCTTTCATCATCGCTCTTTTTCCTGTACCGAACCAAACACTGCTACGACTTTTATAAAAGCACATTGAAAGGATCCGTATGGTACGGCAGCATCACTGCCAAAACCTTTACCTGAGTTGACGGCCGTTTGGTCCACCTTCATAGCCAGACCGAAGCTGCCTCTGAAGGAGGTGCTGTCTCTCACCAGAAAGGCTCCTGCTTCCTTGTCGTTCAACAGGGCTTCAGCTACAACGAATGATACATCACATGAATTTCTGAGAGACATTTGCACGTGTGTTCACCCCCAAATCCTCTGTCCTGAGAAGAAACACTCAAACCCGCTAGGCCAAAACATTTCAAAGCATGGCTAAATATATATATTTTTGTTGAAATGCTTACCCTCTGCTCTGCTGAAATGTGGACGGAACCAAAACTTTGAAGTGTCCATGACAAACTTCATTGAGGGCTTGCTGCCATTAAAACGGGCTTGGAAGCCTACAAAAAGAAATGTTTAAAAGAGGTTTCAGAATCAAAATCAGAATTCCTTTATCAGTCCCAAAGAGGGTACATTTACATAGAAACAGCAAAGAGACAGTGCTGATAGAAACAAAATCAAAACAGTATTTAGTAAAGTGAACAGTATTTAGTAAAGTGAGCACACATATTAAACATTTAAAATCAAATATTTACACATTTCTTGTATACATAATACTGTTAGTTAGAAAGTATGTTAGCTGCAAGCAAAAAAGACTACTCTAAGAGGTGCGACTCACTGTGTGGAGACAATGGCTTTGAGTTGGACACAAGGTTGGCCTGTATTATGTCAATCTCTGGTCCAGGAGACTTTGGTTGGAACGTATCCAGCTGAGGTTCACCGTTGACCAGCAGTAGAGGAATATCGCCCCAGGACCCAGAGAGTGAAGCAGGACTGCTGTGTGCTCCTTTGCCATGAAGCTCCTGTAGATGTCCTCGCTTTAACAATGGGGGCTTATCTGGGCTGTGCCTGTTATCTGGGGTCCTGGTTTTGAACCCTTCACTGAAGGAGCCGCACGTGCGAGTATAGATGGACTCTGGAGGAGAGTCAGCGTCTTCACTGGCCAGGGACAGGTTGCTAGACAGAGAAGAAGACAGTGATGTGAAGTAACTAAGTACATTTACTCAAGTACTGTACTTAAGTACAATTTTGTCGGACTTGTACTTTACTTTTGTAATGTTTGCTACTCTGTACTTTTACTCCACTATTCCTACAATGGGACTTCTACTTTTACTAAAGTACAAGATCGGAGTACTTCTCCTATCTCTGGAAGAAGAGGATATATTTCCAATGTTCAAATCAATACGCAGTAACATAAAGATGAACCTCAACATCACAGAAAGGGAGAAGGGTCAACAGCCATTCATTTCAATATGAGCCTTGATTAAATCATGCAAGGATTTGAACAACCCTTCTCTGTAAAACAATCTGACTCAGAGAAAAAACACACTTTGAGAAATGGCCTTTAAAGATGTGCACTATAACATTTGATAAATTGTACACTTTGTTTAACAGGGTTTACTGTAAATAATATATGTTTAAATACACAAATGAGGAATTATATAATGCTATCTTTTTAGTGAAATTGGGAACAATCTACAGATGCAAAAAGACAAGAAATAATAAAATAGTCCCCTAATTGTGTATTCTTAAGGCTTTCTTTCCACTAGTCTAAAAAAGAAAAAAAATGTGACCAAAATAAACATACATTTCTTGCCTGTAGTGTCTTGTCTGTAACATTATAATGAAATGAGAAGATGGCTCCAACTCGTTTCTGGTATTGCGGTAACATTTTCCAGTTTGGGACTGCTGCCCTTAAACTTTACTTCGATTGGAAAACTACAAACACGTATCAGTCGCCTGGTCCTGGTCAACCTCATAGACATAGAGTTAATGTTTTGCAGCATTTTAAGACACTATTTTACCCACACATCAGTCATTGCATGGATGGATATTGTAGACTTGTTCTTTGCTTTTATTGTGAGTTTTACCTGCCGAGGATGTAGCTAGTGTCTGAGCATGTTGACATGGAGAGGAGGGAGACGGCACTGTTTCTGTTTGAGTGTGACAAGCACAGGTTTGTGTCTTGTCTTGAAGAGTGATTTCGTCGGGGTGCACTCCCAAACGGCAGTGGGGGCAGGGAGGCTGTAGGGGAGCTGGAGAACACCAGTGTGCCGTGGGGGCTGCAGCACACACCGCTGGGTGTAGGGATGGCTATACTGGGGGACACAGATGGGAACTGAGTGGGCAGGGAGCAGGGAGGACATCCTCTGGGGACCAGCACGCAATGAGAGTCCTCTTCATCTGAGTCGTCTGAGAAAGAATGGAGAGGAATGTGTTAGCAAAAAATACTGAACTATATGGAAAAAAAACATGCGTCTTCCATAATTTCTCTTATTTCATGCTTTGATTTTCTGTTAGCAGAAAGGGATGGGCCTCTGTATGTACACACACTCTCCTGATAGAGACATTCATATGCAGGTACTTGCTTGCACAGCTCAGGATAATCTTTCCAAGCTAAATTCTTTGAATTGTGCATTTCTGCGGTGACGATCCCAAATCACTCAGATCAGTCTCAACTTGTTCTTGTGAAGTCGAGGTTCTGTTTTTTCTCTGCTGTATTGCTGGGCACTGACTGAGTTTATTCCCAGAAGAAAACACTAGCCTGTGGTCATTGCATGATGGGTGGCGTCTGAAACCAAAGTTACATAATAATGACTAATGTTGGAACAGAAAGAGCTAAATGTGTCAGAGACTATAGGAAGGTGCTGTGGTGAGTGTTGTTTTGAGGGGAAATGCTGTATTTTGCAACAATAGGAAAGAAGTACTCATCAACACAGAGCATGAACATGAACTGATGTAACGGATTGACCTTTCATTGTTTGATTCTCATCACTGTTACTTTATTTATTTCAAACTCGTTCTTCACATAGTCTCATAAACACCTCACCAAACATTTCTCAAAAAAAGATATGCAACAGGAAATCCATATTTATGCATTGGTGACTCTTGTGCACACTTTCTGATCAGAGCAGGTCTAAGTGAAGCACCACCCTCGTCTGCATCTTCTCCTGTGACTGTAGTCCTACATGTTCAGGTTGTAGTACTAGTCTGGGCAGTAATCCAAGAAAATCTAAGGTGATGTAATTACACCCTTAATACAAAAATAAAGCTTTCTCAAAGGGATGGTAGATTTCCAAAGCCCCAGGCCATGTGTACTATTTGTTTCATCATGGTGACTATGGTTTGACTTGGCTCTGTGTCACACCTCTGCAGGTTGGAGGCTGTGAATTGGGCTACACCGACGATGTACAGATCTATCTGCCTCTCAAAGCAAATGTCAAACACTCACTACAGCAGTTGATGGACTGCTTGATAGAGATAAAATCCTGGCTGAGCAAAAACTTCCTTAACCTCAATGAGAGCAAGACAGAGGTCATCTTTTTTGGATCCCAACCTCCAGCCTCTCCGGTTGATATTCTGGGCTCCCTCAATAAAAACATTCTCTCCTCTGTCATGAACCTTGGAGTGACCTTCACTAGCACTTTTAAATTTGACAAGCAGGTCAGCACCGTAGTCAAATCCTGCTTTTTTTAAATACGACTGTTGGCCAAGACCAAGTCGTTTTTATCTTTTAAAGACCTAGAAAGGGTTATTAACGCCTTTGTAACCTCGAGACTGGACTATTGCAACGCTCTGTATGTGGGTATGGACCAGGCCTCAATTAAACGCCTGCAGCTAGTCCAAAACGCAGCTGCACGTCTTCTGACTGGCCACAAAAAGCGTGACCACATCACCCCAATTCTGGCCTCACTACACTGGCTTCCAGTTCGGTTCAGAATTGATTTTAAAATCCTTTTATTTGTTTTTAAAGCACTAAATGGGCTGGCTCCGGCCTATATAGCTGAACTCCTCCATCGCTACACCCCAGCCAGAGCTTTAAGGTCTGCTGACCAGCTGCTGCTGGTAGTGCCCAAGACCAGGCTTAAAACCCGAGGGCACCGAGCATTCGCAGCAGCGGGCCCCAGGCTCTGGAACACTCTGCCCCTCCATGTGAGGTCGGCCCAGACCCTAGGGGTTTTTAAATCATCACTAAAGACTCACTTCTTCTCTCTGGCCTTCTAGTCAGAGCGGAGCACGACTCTTGTAGTATTGTTTGTTTTTATTACATGTACAGCACTTTGGCTCGACCAAAGATCGCTTTTAAATGTGCTATATAAATAAAAATTGTATAAAGTAATAACAGTTTGAACTGCGTAGAAACTAAGGAAAGAAGCCTAAAAGTTCACTTTACCTGTAGGAGGGCTGAAGCACTGCAGACTTTTGTTGATCTCAATGGGTTCAAATGTCGGATCCAGTTCCATGATGAGCTGGTTGAGATTATCCAGGGAAATATCAAGATCAGCGTCGCCATGGTTACTGCTGGGCTGCGTGACAATGGGATGTTGATTGGCCCTCTCCTGCCCTGCGTCAAGGCGGATAGTTTGACCCACTCTCAGAACGTGATTGGGTATCATTTGGGATATGCCTTTAGCTGTAGGCATCATGATAGGAGAGCTCACTGTCTTCTGGGACTCCTACAGACAGAGACACAATGGAGAGAGATCAGTTAACCTGTATTCACTGCAGTCATTCCCCTGCTTTTGTTCTCTTCTTTCCAATTTACTAGAATTAAAATCCACTTATCCATTGTCAGTATATTTCCTACAGTAGAAGGCGATCCCTATGGCGCTCCCTAAGCCCCCAGTTTCGAGAAACAAACATTTTCAGTATAGAAGCAAAGTACACAATGCAATGTACACCTAAAAAAAAGGCACACCTGTGACGCCTGTGTTGCCCATTCACTGAGACCTAAGGCCTGAGTCCTTCACGCAGCAGGCAGGGTTCCAAACCCACCGGCAGTCCTTTGCTGCATGTCACGCAATATCTCTCCCCCTTTCCTGTCTATCCATTAACAGAGAAAAGCCCTGAATAACAATCTTTCAGACTCCATAAACAAAGATCTTTTGGCTTTTCCAAATTGGTGGTGTATTATTGAGTTCAATACACTGACTATGAGCTACGTTCCCCATTCTACCCCACTTCAAAAAACGTTTTTTAGTGCATTTGGTCCACAGTTTTGCACTATACACTTATCCCAAGTTGTATTGTTGCCGCGGGTGATTAAAGCAACGTTTGCAAACATCTGCAGTGCTGTTGCAGGAAATGTTCTTCAATAGAGGTCATAATTAAAGTATATTTAATTGAAATCGTAAAATCTTGTATAAGGTAAGCTCATTCAACGCTTGCTGAAGTCAATGAAAAAGAAACAGTCCCTGTCCTACATAAGTCAGTATATATTGCCCAACGCTTCCCACACATTTCTCCCTTTCTAAACCCCTCTATTAATAATGACACAGGCTAAGATAGGCTGATATCAGCATGAATAGCTGTTCAGGAAGGGTGTGTCATATGGGGGAAAATCGTAGTCTCCCTCTCCGATTTTCAGACGAGGAGTGGTTCCCAATGAGTCAACCAGGTGACTACTGGTTACCATGACTACTATAATGTTTTCCTACAACAGCTAAGACCCAGTAGTCCACAGACAAAAAATTTCCTTTTGGAGAAAAAAAAGATAATTCCAAACGTTTGTTAGCTTTTGAAGGGCACCCACTCGCAGAGCCTCGCCTTGATTAATAACATAGTGTGCCATTCAATACAACTGGCATATAGATCTGTAGTGCAACCTTGAGTTATTCTGCAGTTTTTTTATTTTAGGAAATGTCAGCATACATGTGGAGAATCCTGATTTGCTTCAACATAGCTATTTAAGGTCCCTGCTTTGACCTTTCGCAATAATACAAAATGTATACAAATCAAATAGTGATATTAATAATAATAATAATAATAATAATAATAATAATGGACAGAGAGCCATAATACACATAAGACTGTTTATATATTTGTTTCAAGTTGCTGATTAATGAACAATCCTGTCTACTTTTAATGTGATTCATATCCTAAGTAAAAGGAAAGGAAAGTCGTCTTACCTTATCTCTGTTCAAGATTCAGTGGTGGTAAAGTTGAATTACTCTTACACTGTCCACTGATTCACTTTGGCATTTCATGTGTTGCATGGTTTTTATGTAGGAAATCCCAACCCTTTTTCCTGTGAGCCAATCAGCAGTGAGGATCACTAATCCTGCAACTCCAACTATTGATGTCATGATTTAAGCAGTGTAGAGTTTATAACCTGAGGGGTGTGTTTTTATACACAGGGATAGGCCTTAACTCTTCTGTTTAATAGTTTATCAGAAGAGGCAGTGCATGTGATATAGTTCCGTATCATTTTAATGTTGTGCTTGCATATACTCGTACTCAGCAGTTTAATCTTTGCCATGATAATATATTCACCTGCCGGGTGCACGTACAGAAGCTGGGGAGTGTTTGAAAGGACAGGTGAAAACAAGCAGGAGATTAACTCTGAGCTCGTGGGTGTTTTCAGTAACTGATGACTTGGATAATAGTCTTCTGCTTCGGGTGTTTCTGCCTCTGGTAGCCTTACAGTCAACGGATCTCTGGATACATTATGACATCTGGTGTGTGGAAACACTGAGCATATGGAGAAAGTTGTTCTTAATCAAATCAGTGAGGATTATCAAGCTGCCATTTTCCCATTTTTATAATTTTGAAACAAACATAAATGTGTTTCTTTTTTAAATTGCTCTTTACTCTTTAAATAATATACATCCCTTTATTCCAAAACCACCACATCGTAACCGTTATTAGTGTAAATCAGTATTTTATATATATATATATATATATATATATACAAATATTGATATTCTTCGTACAACAATTCTATATTTGCAGATATCCCAAAGTCTCCCAGAATAGAATTGTGTTTATATTTGATCCACTTCAGCCTGCGTTCGATATGAGATGATGTCACATTACTGTCTCAAGCAAATGTAAGATTATTGTTAGGAGAATAATGTCATGCACTCAGCACTAATGAACCATTTTCCCACAAGGGTTATTCCATCAAACTTTATTGTGTTTCAACACATATTAACTTCCACTGTCAAGTAAAAAGTTAGGAAAAACATGATTTTACATTCACACAATGGATTTCATCAAAATACTGTGCACTGTAGCCCAACAAACAATCAAAGCCTTGACAAAATAAACACAACAAATAGACAAAAAAAACAACAACAACCAAACCCCACATACATGTAATTCTATGATAAACTTGGCTATTTACATGTCAAATAACGTATGTTTTTTTAGACTTTTATCTAATTGTCCAATGTGAGCTGTGCAGGTGTGAATAGGCAGATGTCCATGCTGAAAGAGCTTCAAGGAGAGAACGTGGTGGTGGTCTCAGTCTCTGTGGCCCCTGAACTCCTCCTCCTGCCGTACTTATACCTGACGAAGCTCGACTGGCTCATGCAACCCAATTCCTTCATTAGCTTCAGGAGGTCGTGACGAAACTTCACACCGATGAAGGCGTAGACAAAGGGGTTCAGGCAGCACCTCAGGAAGGCCACGCACTGGGTCACATCGGTTGCGTAGAGGAGATTGTTCTCAAAGTCGCAGTCAACCGTTCCTCCTTGTGCTGTGACCACTGTGTTCAAAAATAAAACCAGGTTATAAGGTACTTGGCAGACCAGGAAGACGGCCACCACGGCGAGAATCACCTTGATGGCCCTATTGCGTTCAAAGCTCCGAGTCTTTGAAAGGGTCCGGATAATGCTGCTGTAACAGATGCTCATTATCAGGAACGGGAGAGCAAAGGCCAAAACTATCTGGGTCGACTGGATGCTGACGCGCAGCTTGTCAGAGTTGCTGGAGTAAGGGGTGCAGGTTTTGTTATTGACGGTGGTGTACCTCATTTCTGGTATTGAGAAGATCAGTGCCATCACCCAGATGGCAGCTGATGACACCTTGCTGAGAAACACAGCCTTGGAGCGGTAGCGGTGAGCGGAGACGGCCTTGGCGATGACGAAGTAGCGCTCCACGCTAATGAAAGAGAGAATGAACATGCTGCTGTAGAAGCTGACCTTATAAATGGTGTGCATGGCTTTGCACACCAGCAGGCCCAGAACCCATTCTGCCATGGAGTTGGCTGCCCAAAAAGGGAGTGACAGAGCAAAGAGAAGGTCCGCAAAGGACAGGTTGAGCAGGAACACATCCGTCATGGTCTTGAGACGCTTGAAGTAGAAGAAGGTGAGGATGACCAGGAGGTTCCCTGTCAGCCCCAGGAAGAAGATGATGGAGTAGAAGGTGGACATGAACCAGCGGCGGAACTGGCGGTTGGATTCTTTCACACAGAAGTTATTATATTCACTATAATCTATACTGGTGTTGTAGTCCATAGTGAAGCTGTCATAGTCATAGCTCAGAGAGCTGAGCTTTTCTGGATAGCTGGTTGTGTTCTCTTCATGTTGAAACAGGCAACACTGTAATCAAAGACAAATTAACTGATCAGATTAAAGCAGGATATATCAGAAAATAAATGTGCTTTTCACAAAACGTTTAAGTTTTTGGTACACCTTCTCAACCACTTCCTAAGAGGAAATGGTGCTTGTGAGGGGAAGGTCGTGGTTAGTTACCTGCTGCTCTCCCCTATAAGTAAGTATCAATTGCTACAAACATATACATATTTGTTTTGTTCATGTTAACAACTGTAATAACAGGTGCAACACTTTTGTTCTTACCTTAAAATGCATTAACCATATCAGCACAGCTGGCAGAAGGTTTGGAAGATCTGAAAAACAATATGCACATTTTTAGAAGGCCAAGTACTATAATAGTATGATGGATAATAGTATGATCATTATGTGTAGTAGATATTAATGTGAAGACGTTATTATTTTCTTAGACTGAAAAAAGCTCCTCAACATTGTTATACGTTCTAATACGTTATACAATCTTTTGATAGTGGCTGAGCAGAACTCCTCATCATTTGCCCCTTTAAATGCCACCATACGGCTCAAATCTTTTAGGTTTGGTTGTGTTTCAGATCACTGGTGACATTACTTTGCATATTGCTGGAAATAATAGGGTTCCTCTGCAACCAGTGGTAATGTTGTAGAAGCTCATTGAAAAAAACATAGTTCTGTATTTTTATAAAAGATAAAGTTCCACATAAATGTCACTAACAGTAACTAATGGAAAATAAGACAAGATTTTCAATCATTCACAATTTTCAATCTATCTTTGCAAGTAACTGTTTATTTGATTTTATAATAATAAGCATGAGTTTAGTAGCGACATTGGTTGCCAGGTTGAGGCTTCTTCAAAAATAGTGTTGTCTGAAATGACTACGTACGAACAGTTCTCACTAATAAAACATTCTTGAAGTTCACCTCGTGCAACATGTCTGTGTTGCTGCACACCACCTTGTGTGGCTTTCTATTAGTGTGCTTTTAAAAAAAAAACTATGACACGCTTCAACGATTATAGCATTGACACCACTTTCCATCATTTAACACATTGCCATGGTACATTTTGCTGATTGAACAGGTTACATATGTTTTGTAAGACTATAACTAACAATCATTCATTTTATACGAGATTTACTTTTGACATTACTTGAATAACTTTTTCCCTGTTTTAACTTACAGATATCCTTCGCAATGCACTAACCACAACTCATTCAACAACTTTTGAACTATGCAAGTTAAACTTTGATAAGGTACTCACACCTCATGTTGACTGAGAGCCGAGCGCTGGAGGTAGAGCCGCTGAACACAGAGGGCTGAATGTCTCTCTGTTTGATGGTGGTTTCCCTTTGTTGAAATGAAAGACAGAACTTCCTCACTGACGTCTTTTTTCTCCTCAGTATCATGTGAGAAAACCATAGACTTTAAACTTGCAATTATTGGCACTACAGTGTATTGTTGATTCAAATATGTAGATTAGATCAGTTCAAACAGCAATAACATCAATAATTATGATACAACTGTGACATGTGACATCTTCCCATTTCTTCAGGTTTGTGTTTTCAGGGAAAAAGTTACAAATATACTCAATTATATTAATGTATACTTACTACAATATTTTATTAAAGGAAATATGTGAGAAGGGGAAGCTGAGGTGTAAAGCATGACATGTAAATGGTTCATGTAAATCACTTTCTTTAGAAAAAGACACTGATTGCTCAAAGACACACACTGCATAGATAATTATCTGGAAGTGCTCAGCAACCATTAACCATCAGCTGCATATTATATTTACAGCTACATTCATATTTTAATTGGAATGTTTTTAAAATAACTTATAAATCACACACAAATCAAGGTCTAAAACCCATTGACACAAGTAAATTGAAGATGAGGCCCTTTTGCACACTTACTCACACGATGTGCACATGCTTCTGCACACCTGTGTCTGCGGTTGTGGTATCTTGTTTTCACTTGAGGCAGGGCGAACCGCACGATACAGAGGGGGGCAAGTTGCAATGCAGGCGGCATCTTTTACATTGAAACTACAGCACTGTCAAATCTGATCTTAACACCATCTTATAAGAGCAAAAACCAAAGATAAGGAGAAAAGCTTCAATCTCATGGATGGTTTAAGTTTAGGAAATAATGCTGGATCACATCACAAGCACGAGGAGATTGGTTCTGTAGTGAAAACAGGAAATCGGAACCATTCCCTCTCATTTTACCCACTTCCCTTACCTATATGTGCAGGGGACCAATAGCTATATGCAAGCACACTTTGTATAGGTGTTTGTTACAGAGCTCTGCAACACTGACTGCTTAAAGCAGGGGTGTCAAACTCAATTTCAACTCGGGCCACATTAGCATCATGGTTGCACTCAAAGGGCCAGTTTTATATATAAGACTATATAAGAATAAATATATAAATATTTGATATATATAAAATAATGTATTATATTACATTATGCCTCCGTATTATCTGATAGGGTAATAATAACTTCATAATTAACTACGTCTGAAAGCAGAAGTCTAGGGCAAACAATTGCAAGTCTCTTCAGTGCGCATGTCACAAAATGATTTAAAAAGAAAAGCCAAATTCTGGAAAAACAAAAAAAAACAATGCAGATGCATTGTGGGACATGTAGTTTATGGGCAATGTGCTTCTGTAAATCGGCATGTAACCGTATAATAAACATATCATATTCTTTGCAAGCTCTTGTGGGACCACATGAAATGAAGTCGCGGGCCGGATTTGGCCCCCGGGCCTTAGGTTTGACACCCCTGGCTTAAAGTAATGTTATCAAAGAAAATAGTTTTAAAGTCTACTATTTAAAATATAAATGTCACCTTGCATCAATTTATTTTGTCATAACAATCAATTGAGAGCTTGTTCAGGGTAGAAAAGTTTATTGGTATAAATATGCAAAAAGAAATTCATTTGAAGACTGCATGTTTATGAATATTCTTCAAGCTGCTTCACAACATGGTAAGTTCAAGCAAACCTCGTTACACGGTGTACACAATTACGGTACATTTAAAAGGTTTTCGGGGGAAAATAGCAAATTTGATCATAACACAGAAATGTTCTAAGCGTACTGCTTTTGATTTGATTGACAGCTAGCAAACTTGAGAACACAGATGGTCAAGCATTGTACAGCATTGATGATCGTGTTGACAACAAATACACAAGTATGATACAAAATGATGACAAAAATACTTATTACTAATGAATACAAACTCCTGAGACAATACTGTCACTGTAATACTGATACAAAGAGTAAACAAATATTCTCCAGCTTCACAAGTATGCTGACTTAATTTTTTTTAAATAGCAACATGCAAAAATAACAATAATAGCAACAAGGTCACTACAATACAAAGGACTAAGTTAAATATAACACTGAACAATGTTTGTTTCATGTGACAGCCTTCTCTTTCTAATAGCCTGTCTTCCCCTGCCAGACCTAGTGCTAGAGATATGTATCCATATGTGCATATGTCCATATGAGGGCCTGTATGGGTTCTTCCAAGTGGCCAGAAGCCTGTGGAGGAAAGATAGTGCTTTCACGTGGCACACTTACTGTAGCAGCCATTGATCATTTCTTTTGGACAGGGTCATTGCATTGTCGGCTCCAAGTGCTTTATATTCATCATTAATTTGTATTCAGCGCATGTCTGGGAGCCTTGGTGTTTTCAAACTCGGCTAAAACATCATCTTTGCCTCAAGCTTTTGAAACATGTGGATGTTCTTCATATGCTTTGACAAACTGAGATGATACGGTGTAATATATATATGATCAGAGGGTGAAACAGTTAGGTGTTGGACTGAGCTGCTCTCGCCCTGCTGGGCCCCTCTGATGGCTCACTGGGCTGGGCCTCTTCTGTCTGAGCAGAGGTGGTCTCTGAGCCCGTGTTACTGTCGCTGGACCCCTCCTCCATGGCTCCCTCTGGGACGCTCTCCTTGTCCTCCGATGCCCCCTCCTCGCTGCCTGGATGAGCCTCAACCTCTTCAGAGGATTTTGGCTTCCCTGAGTCAAGGAAACAAAGAAAATGAGGTTACAGGGGAAATAAGCCTTTATTCAACATTCATTATTCTTGAGGTCCAGTACTGTCCAAAAATACAAGTTTCTTTCTGAAATCAAAAGACTAGATTGCTAAATATCAAATGTGTGATGTCATCTTGTCTGGAATTGCTCAGGAAACAATGAATTGGAGAAGACACACTTTCAGTTTGGGAACTGAAGACACTCCAATAGAATAAAGCTTACAGAATCCGTCTCCCATCAGTGCCTATAGTGCGCCTCTAAACTTTATATTGATGAAAAGTTGGAAACTTAAGTCTCTGGTGTCTGGCTTTAAAATCTCCAATACTGGAATTCTTAATTAAGGTGGATCTCTCCTTAAACAACATGACGGCCAGATAGCTCACCGTGTGTCTCTGTGCTGCTGGTTTCTGCTCCCTCGCCTTCTTTGTTGCCCCCTTCACTCAGAGGGTTTTTGGGCTTGCTGCCGTGTGTGGCACATACGTGTTTATCTTCTTCTGCTAAGACACAGCTGGGGGCCTCCCGTGCTCCTCTGTCTCCTGCATCCTTCTCACGGTCTGCCATGTGTTTGCGGGCTGCCTCTTCTGCTGCTGAAATCTCTGTAGAAATCTTCTCCATGTCCACTTCCACCTTCATACAGCACAGCTTTAAAGCACAGCAACCGGGGAGTTCATTACATGTAAATGGTGAAAGCAATTGCTGCACTCCTGAGCATTTATATGTGTTATTTGGAATAATGTTTTTTGATACTTACAAAATTATAGATTACACATATATGGGCAAGTTTGAAAAACAATAAAACTTACGTATGTAACTAATGAGTTCTATAACCAGAGGTGGGAGAAGTACTCAGATCTTGTACTTAAGCAAAAGTACCAGAGTGTAGGAATACTCTGTTACAAGTAAAAGCCCTGCAATAAAAATGTTACTGAAGTAAGAGTACAAAAGTATTAGCATCAACATATACTTAAAGTACCAAATGTAAAAGTACTCACTATGCAGATTGGCCCATTTCAGAATAATATATATGATATGTTTTATAATGATTGATCATGAAAGTGTTCTCAAAGCTGGTAAAGGTGCAGCTAGTTTGAATGACTTTGTATACTGCAGGGTAGCTTGTGAATTTACTCCAGGTGGAACTAAAGTCTGATTTAAGACTTGATTATATTTCACATCATTCATCCACATCTGTGAAGTTACTAAAGGTGTTAAATAAATGTAGTGGAGTAAAAGTACACCATTTACCTCTGAATTGTAGTGGAGTAGAAGTACAAATAGCAAAAAATGCAAATACTCAAGTAAAGTACAAGTCTCTCAAAATTGTACTAAGTACAGTACTTGAGTAAATGCACTTAGTTACTTTAATAAAGGTTATCAAATGTCTTCTCACTCAGTGCATGGGTGCTGTAAGTGTAAAGGCTAAATGGCGCCGCCTCCTGTGAGCAATTGACAGTGCATTTAACTGCACCGTGCTGCATCTCATTTCAAAACAACGGTTATTATGGGGCCACAAATTGTAAACGATGACAGCTATATGATTGCCAGAACATGTGGATGGAGTTAGCAGCAGCTGGTGGCTGTAAGGCAGACGTAGACTGGCACACAACCAGAGCTGCAGTTAAACTTGCCAAATGAGCTTGCGTGCGAGTAAGCGATGACCAAATTCGATGTGAAAAGCTGCCGTACCCTTTTCAGCTCATTTGTGAACGACTCTGTGGCCTCGATGAATTTTCTTTTCTTGTCCTGGTGGCGGTCTTCGATCTGAAGCAACTCTGCCTCCAACTTTCTCTGACACGAAACACACAGGCACCGCGGTTATTACATTATTAAGCCCCAACTAACAATTACGTGAAGTATAGAAGACCTCATCATACCTGGTGTACCATCAAAGACTGGACCTGCCGTTTGAGGACTTGCATGCGAGCAGTGGTCACAACTGAGCGCACATCAGGGACCACGCTCTCACTGAGGATCTCGCTGATCAGACGGTGGTTGCGTTGGAAACGAGCTGCAGCCGAGTGCTTTGTAGAGAACCCGTCATCGTAATCTGAAGACATAAAAAAAGAAATCAGCGTTTATTTTCTTTCATACACCTGTGAGAGGCTACAGCAACACCATACAAATCAAAATGATGCATACACTGCTATATCAGCGGAGTATAAACATGAGAGAGATACTGCTCAATATTTATGCAGAGTTAGAGTTAAGTACAGTCCATTATGTCAAAATACATCCTTAAGCAAAGCAGAACCGTTATTGTAAGGTGAATGGGACAAGCCGTTAATTATGACGTAGAGTAGATTCAACTTGAGGGTAAGTGGACAATTTCAAGATGTAATCTGCAATTTTCATTCGTCCGCAAATGTTACTCTTTGCCTTAAATGTATACTTCGCCGCCATTTAAACACGGGATGATTTTTTGCAAATGGATTCAGAATAAAATATACATGTAGAGGCTAACAGTGATTAGACCTTAAGTTCTGCCTCAATAACTGACTTTATGTTTAACAATCCCTTTGTTTCTGCTCTGTTATGATGTATGGAGAGAACTGTGTCCGTATACAGTTCTCCTCAGGTCTGTTCAGAGATGTCTAAAGAATTCAGCATCCAATCCAGGAGAGCACTGTATGGAAAACAATACAAATATAATTTGTGCTTCAATTCAAAACAAGTTATGTAAATGACAGGGAATGTTGTTATGGAAGTTGTTTTAGTATATATGTTATGGACGATCAACAAGAACATGAACGTTCCAGCAATTGAAATTTGATAGCACATCAACAGACCAAATGAGTGAATCTTATCCATCTACATGTAAATCTCTACTTTAGACAGTTTTTACACTCTATTACACTACTATAATAGCTGTATTTAGAAATACATTTTATTGAAATGACATGAGTTGTTTCTCAATCTGCACATTTATTTACCGGTTGCTTCCCCTTTTAAATGTGCACTTTCCACCAGTTAACACGATCATACGCTAGGCACTCCTTTTGGGCTTTGATGTGGCGAAACTTTGCTTCGCTTCCATCACCTGAACCCCTCGCTGCTGTGCACCCATGTGTGCACCCTGGAAACTTAACAGAGTGCAGAGTTGAACGTTTCAAAGGTGCTCATGCAGCTGGTATGTCACCACCACAACAGGAAACAGTCAGGGGAGGTAATACATTCTGAAGCTTCATTTATGGTCACAGATTCAGGAGAATTGAGTCTACTAACTACTTTAACAATGTAATTTACATGCTTAATGTTGTAAATGTTAAGTGTACGGCAAATATTTGTAATTTAGTCAGTACTACTGAGTGAAAAATAATATATGGCAGCAGCTTCGAGTGGAATTTATTTAAGACTGTATTTATTAATAAAGCACAATCTGTAAGGTTATGCAGCCACCCGGAGAGCTAAATCTTATTTAATCATTGACGTACGTGCAGTCTGTCGAGAACCCAACCCAGTGGGAGACCGACTCTGACATTTTTATGGTCTGGGTGTTTCTAAATAGCACTTGGTTTTATCTGTAGTTTTCCTGTACATCATTATCTTCCACTGTAACCCAGCCAGACCCCAGACAAGTATCATTTCTTTGAGATGGGTGTAATTCAAACGTCTTCTTCTGGCTTGTGTGCCTAACATGTGTGTGTGAGTTTTTAAAACAACAGAGAAAAGAATGTACATTTTGCAATTATGTCTAAACCAATGCCAGGAATACCTACAATATGTAAACAGTTGGGAAAAACAAAGACACATTTTCCTTCATTTTGCAGATGAACAGCAGAAATGATATTTCAAATGGTAGCATAACCAGAAATCTTGGTTGTAGCAGAGTTGGAGGGGTTGGGGTAAGGGGAGATAATACAGTCTCTGGGTGTATGAACTGGCAACTCTGTGTGGTCGAGCTACAGTGATCACAGCTCTGTCACAGTGCTTTAAACCTTGGGAGCCAAAGCATTTAGTTGAGAGGCCTCACCATCTGGATCCTCCGCTGGCTGGATGCTCATGTACGGCTCGCCCTTGTCGAGCCTGGACTGCCTCTGCCGGCTCTCCTCCTCCTGAGCTGCCTCGGCCCGGCTCTTTGCAGTGACGTAGGCCAGGTAGGCTGGCGAGTTGTGATAGACCTTCATACTCTCATTGTACTCAATCTACGGTGAAAAAAAGAACAGGAATGACGAGGAAACAGAGATGGCAAGCAGACAAAACATGGACCCCTCGTTTAATAATAATTAGATCAGATAAAAGGAATATACAAAAGACTTATTTCCGTGAAGGTTCCTTCAATTTAAATCAACTGACAAAGTTATCTTGGCACAATGATTGACAGTAGTCCTCTATAGAAGATAAAACATATCTTTATTTACCGCTTTTGAAATGCTTTCATTCATTTGAAATATTTCAAATACTACATTAAACATTGCATTTCTGGGATTTTAGGAAATGTGGGCTTAGCCCTTACATCTGTCAGTGGTATCTTGTTTGAATATACAAGTTCTTTAAGTCTATTGAAATGCTTTTTTATTGCAAGCTGGCTCCTTATTTCAATGACAAAGTACAAGACTGTCAGCAGGCCACATTGACATGCGGGCCATTAATACAAAATACTGTTAGAAGGAAAGGAATGATGACAGGAGGGAACCACAACAGTATGGAGTCATGTGGAGATACATCTACTGGTCTACATTTACCACCCATCAGAATCAAAACCCAAAGACACCCCTTGTAAAACAACTAACCTTCTCTGCTTCGTAGTCATTCAAATAATCCTGTTTCTCCTCATCAGTGAGGTCCCTCCACATGCCACCGATTATCTTCCCAATTTCCCATAGCTTCAGATCAGGATTGGAGGCTTTTACTTGATCCCAAACCTGGTGATGAGAACCACACATGGGTGTGGGGTTGGGTTGGAGGTTCTTTAGGTGGGTATCTCTTAGCAGAGAGGTCACAAACCAGAGGAGGCTGTGTGCTTTGACAAAGATGCTCTCTCAGTAAAACCAGCGCATTACAAGCTGCGCCAGTGCTATGAAATGAAGACTTCCTGTTTCTTGATGTATTTATATTTGATTTTGCTATGATTACATATTCACACAGCTAATACAAATATTAAGCATCACAATAAGTAAATGATTACTTAAACGCTAGGGTGTTTGCAAGAGTTGATGTCAGCTTAACATTTTGAAACAGTTTGACTAATATTAACGCTCTGTGTGCCCATTAGTCCGACTGAAACATTTCATTTTAGTGTCATAATGTTTTGAAGTTAAATGCAATTTTTACATTGGTTACTATGTGGCAAAGAATCGGTCAATAATATGTGCTCAAGCCAGCAATTTCACACTGTGTACTTACCTTACGACTATATCTCATATATGGCATCAATGGCTTATCAGGCGGCTTGGGTGGCTTTGGGATATTTATTCCAGAGGAGTTCTGCTGTAGAAAGAAAAAGAATCACACTAAGGCATGGTGACTGTAGCCTTATCTGGCAACCACTTAAACACAGTTGCTAGGCTGAAAACAGGTTATGATGCTGGTGCATGGTAGGGATGGGAATTTGAAAGCAAATATTCGAATATTCGACCCCGAAAAAAACGATTAACCGAAATGTACATATCCTATAAAAAAACAAAAACAAATTAATTTTGAAAAATAAATAAATACATGTTCAAATAAGTATAGAAACCAAGTCGAATTTGTCAAATGTATTGAACTGGTGATCACAGTTTGAACAGTTGACAGCTATAGGCCTACAGCTTTCATGCTTAAAACATAACTTGGTTTTTAAATGAAAGAGGGATCATACACGAAGAACATAACGGGTTAGGGTAACGTAACCCTATCACAACAGAGATCAACAACCTGTAACAGGGCCTATGCACAGAATGCAGCTATTCAATACTCATTCTTCTTTAAGAATATGAGCATGTCTACTCAGGGGAGAGGCGGGTGCGGAGACGATTCACAATCAGGCCAGCTGTAGAGAAGACCCTCTCAGCTGGAATTTGGGCATAAGATGAGGTTTGAGTCTGCGTGATCTGCGTGTAGGGAGGCAGCAGCCATATCGTTAGCTAGAACTAGATCTGATGGATTTGGACATAAACGCGAGTGAAGTATAACCGGGCGCGAGAGAGAGATCAGCACCTGCAGCTCTGCCCGCTGTGAGGGACCGGTGAGCGGAGCAAAACACACCTTTAGACCTAACACACTTAGCTATGGCACTGTCGTATACATTGAATTATTCCATTTGATAATATGTAATCAACTTAGGCACCCCTCCCAAAAAAAAAATAATTACAATAAAAATATTCATAACTCATATTCGAATACCTGAATAATTTCGAATATTCGAATATTCGATGAATCGTTCCAATCCCTAGTGCATGGTTGTGTAATTTGACATAAAGCTATATGAAAATGAGAACTTCTAATGCAATTTTAAATAAAATGCATAATTTCGTATCACTTCCATTAAAAGAATAGAATAGTATAGGAACGAGTCCTAAAACCCCCAAATAAGTCATTTGACCTCTTCCGTTCCCTCTCCTCAAAGTAAATGGTTGTTTGAATGTGATTTTAGGTAGAGGCCTGAAAAAAGGTCTGTAATACTATTTTGTTTTGTTTTTAGTTTTTATTTTATTTCCATTTATTTGGATTATTATCTTTTTTTAACTTATTGTTTGTTATTGAGTTTGCAACTTTTGGATCACTTAATAGAATGATTTGACAAATTAATCAAAATGTTATATCATTACTATGTGAATCCAAAAAAAGATATTTAAAAAAAAAGATAAAAGCTTAAAAATACAAACTTATGTGGTTAACCCAAGCGTAAGAGGTTTTTTTGTTCCACAACATAAAATACGTCAGTAAATACCTCACACATGAATGTCCAAAGCTTTTAGGTGTCATAAAAATGGGGGATGCTAACAAGTAACTTAATAAGACTACAAAACATCATCACGCTGAACATTAGCCGGTTTTAGCTTAGCGCAGCCATGTGACCGTGATTCGATTTTTACTTCATGCAATAACCTTAACGCTTCAAAAACCATAAAAGTTGCGTAATATTTGTAAGAATGATAAGTGTGTTTGCCACATAGCTTGTTTTATACAATACTCCAAAATCCAATGTCTGTTTAGAGAGCCCTTGTGATACGTCAGAACTGCACCACTCTCTGGATGTTTGGAAGTGGTGGTGACTGAATTATTACAGTACATGGTGATCAACCAAGTTCAAGGAGAACCAGCACATAAACTAAGATAAAGGATAGGGGCAACAGCAACACTTATTTTAGCCCACATCAGTTTTGGAGTGGAAAGGTGTTCACTTTCCACTTGCCCTTTCTGTCAGACAGCCCCTTCTGATGGGGAACTGAAGCCAAGGATCTCTTCAAATCCAGAATGCTGGAGTTGCTGGTCTACCACTGCCACAATACATTTATTTTCGATCATTCAGATTTTTTTATAGGGTTAGTTTATATTTACACAATAACACAAACAAACGTACTGATCAAGGCAGAAGTAGACGAGCAACTCCAATGTTCTGGTAAAGTTACAGTTTGCACAGCTTCAGTTAGCAATCACATTGGGCTGTCTGACAGCAGTGGTACAAATATTCAAAATGTAGTTAAATTGATCCTCATTTTCTTTTCGTGGCTAAAATGTGTTTTGCTGAGGTCCTCGTCAACACAGTGTGTTTCTCCAAATGAAAACAGCTCATACAACCCTCCGAAATATCCCTTTAACTTGATTTAATTAAAGACCGTTTGAGGCCATGCACGAGTTGGGAATCCTAGAGAGTACAATGAAATAGCGCTGACTATGAAAAAAAGTGAACTAAAATCGAACTAAAGCTGAGATTTTACGATACTGCCATTATCACAGGAAGCTGGCCGCAGCTTGCATGCAGCGACTAAATTACTGCTCAGCAGCCACAACGATGCAGTGAGTCTGTAATACCATGGCAACACTGATGGCATGTGTTACTTTACATGGCTGTCAGAAATGCAGACTTTGAAAGGCAGGTGGTGTTAGAATACACACAGATGGACTGTAAGCCAGCCTGCACTGTGATGGAGACAGCAGAGGGAGTTTAGGGTGACATGCATAAAAGGATTCATCCGCAAGAGAATGAGTTAGGCTTTTCATACTGACTATTCTGCAGCAGATGCTCTTTGAACAGAGGAAATGCTAAAATATATCTTATCGCTTTTGCAAAGCAAGGTCAATCTTATGAAAGCTCTAAGATATGTCTGCAATGTCTTTCTTTGACTAAGCAAGCGGACTGTTGAGTGTTATGTCAAACTTAACTCGAACTGTCACAGGGTTTAATTTCTACATTGGGATCGGCCTGACATTTTTGGGCACCTTGTTTTCTCTGTGCTAATATTCTTACCGTTACCCGACTGTTGCTGCTTTGGCTTCCTCCCAGTCTGTAGTTGTTGTAGGCCAGATGGCTGTATGGGTTGTACCCTACAAACCCGGAACTGTTGGAAATTTGCTGATGGAAATAAATGAGAATATGAATGAGAAATGATAGTAAAGAAGTAAAAACAAATGACAAAAAATGTAAAGAAACCAATAAAAGAAGCAGGAAAATTGCATTCATGCTGAGGCTATAAGGAAGTCATCTTTCAAAAGCAGTTATGTACCACAGGTTGTGCATTCAACAAAAAAGCTGAATCTTTGAAAAACATATTTTAAACATCTATGTAGCGTGTTCTAAAATGAAGTTTCAAACCGCAACATCATATTAACGCGGGAAACCAAGATACTATATGGTGTTATTTAGAAAGTCTTACTGTTGTAGGGGCAGGAGGGGGGGGCGGGGCATGGGATGGCCTCTCTGTTGTAAAAGAAAAGGTCCAAATCAAATGAAACATCAGCATTAGTCCAGTGAAACAGCCGGTCATTTCCAGTTCTCCAACTTTAGTCTTAGCTATTCTCCAGTGATGTCTTCTAAAAAACGGTATTACTAAGTGAAATTAATAACATTTAGACCTTACTCAATTTGAAAATAATTGATACATAAATTGTTATTATTAAGTGCTATGATATATATCACTTAACATGGGAACAGCAGGTCTGATGTATTTGAGGTTTTATTATCATCAGAAAGCTTCATATCACAACTAGGCAAAACACTCTCAGATCCTTACTTGACATCTTTGCGGTGAGGAGTAGGTATCAGTCTATTCCAGTCATGAGCTCTGTAATAAACACATTTAACATTAGTATGATATCATTGTGTGTGTAGTAATGAGATGTGTCGTGTGGACAGGGTGTTTCATATAGAACACAAAACAAAGAGATTCAGATGAGGACGCTGGCTAGAAACAACGTTAGCTCAACGTTACTCTGATAGGGCAGACTGTTGGATAACGGTATTACTCGCAAGCCATTCAAGGACAACGTTCATTTTAATTTAGGTCGTACGAAATGCCAAATAATGTATGACTATTTGGATATTGTAATAGAGGAAATAGCGCTGGTAGTTGGCGTTAGTACTGACTGGTATGGTGCTGCAACTTATCCAGCAAGCTTACGTTAGCATGTATTCATGCAGCTAGTTATGTGAGCTAGCCACTGCTATGTGTTAGCTAAGTTAGCTAGTGAGCAGCAGGCGGAGTTAGTTAACCTGCGCTATTTAAACCGTAATTCGTATATCAGCAGCTATGTGTTGGATACTGTGTCATTAGATTGACTAATCAATTCCCTTAACGTTAGCTGGTCTGGTTACTTAGCTTAGCTACCTACATGAGAGGAAAATGACATATCTTAGCAGGCAATGTCAACTTAAACGAACACATCTGGAGATGTGTACACATTACCATTGATTAAATGGTGACAAGTAAGCATGTTTACTAAAGTAATGGCAAGAAAACTCACCCTAAAACCATTAGTCCCCACCACGGCTGTGGCTTAGTTCAGTCCCCACAAAAAACGAATGAAATGGGGTCCACTCGCAGATTCCTGTAGAATCTTCCAGAATCGCACCCCCACCCTCTGCTCATTCCAGCTGTGCCTTGCCGCGATGCTGTTGCTCATCGCACTGAGCTGTCACAGCTCGGCTCTCACTTATTCATAGAGCAGCAGAAACGTCTTTCCTCGATAACTGGCATCCCATTCAGAGAAAAGACATTACAGTGCAGCTAAATAAGATTTCACATTTTACCTTCAAACTCTAAATTGTATAAAAGCAAAAGCACAAAACGGCATGTCTAAAATGTGCCATTGTCAGTTTACCCCAATTTATTTTCTAAAAAGTCACAATCTCAGCCTTTAAATGTATTAAAACATGTTGGAATTATGTATTATGTCACCATACCGTAAGTTGCATTATTCACGGGCCACTAAGCTTTTGACAAAATCAAGGTTTCCCTATTCACCGCTCCCTTGTTGTGAGAACTGAAATACTTTGCATTCTTGTTCACATTGTTTGAGAGCCGCCCAGGTCAATAGTTGTAATAGTGTAGTCCCTAAAGATAACAATCCAAAGCCTGTAGGATTTAGCACATCTCTGTCCATTCAACCTGAATAGTACTTGTTTTGGATTTGTTAATTGATTGTGTTCATTGTGACCCCGATTCTTTCTGTTTACACTGCACACTTGAGAGCTTATTTGATTTCTGCTTGACCTGCAGCCTGTATAATATGCATACAGACACTGTTATGATCTCATCTGCAGGTGTGGTGCTTCATGCTCTTTTCATTTACCAGGCGATGGCCAGACGACTGTACGGATGGGACGGGGGGCAGATTCCACACGAGGCCTGTTAAAGCGTTGGGACACCTGTGATGGAGTACATCTTGAGGTAGGGTGGAGGTCACATGCCTCCTGTAAGCTACTGTGCAGGTTTAACACACACACACTCACGCAGGGCCTCCCATGCGCAGCTGTGGGATTGTGGATGCCCAGAGGCAGAACAGGGCCCGTGAACCTTTGGAGCTGTTTTCATAGCGCAGCTTCAGACCCAGTTCTTAAGCCTGTAGAGCTCCCCAAAATAGACCCAGGCAGTGGAACTAAGCAGACTTGAAAGTTTACTCTGGCAGTGGATGGTGGAGGTATTTTTAGAAGCTGCTGCAGGCATATGTATCATTCCAGAGGTATTCCTTGGAAAAATGCCTTGAGTATTATCATTAACCTGTCAGTCAAACATATCCTCAGGGAACATACGGGACAATGATTGGTTACAGAAATTCCAAAAAGTCTACAATAAGTACTTAATTCTCTGTCTCCAGCCTGGAGGCCACCATGGTATTGTTTTCCAATCAGTGAAAGAAACACAGACTGAAACACACGTTGTTCATTGTAAAATGTTATGTAAGTACAGTACATCCTGGAACACAGGTCTTTAGTCAGCACCTGTTACCTTTAATCGAAAGCTTTGTTTCCTCGATCAAATCAAATCAATTTTTATTTATATAGCACATTTAAAAGCGATTTTTGGTCGAGCCAAAGCGCTGTACATGTAATAAAAACACATTACTAAAATCACAATAAAAGACAATAATTTACAACAGAAATATAAAAATAAAAAAACACAGGGAATAGTCAGGAGTCATGCTCCGCTCTGACTAGAAGGCCAGAGAGAAGAAGTGAGTCTTTAGTGATGATTTAAAAACCCCTAGGGTCTGGGCCGACCTCACATGGAGGGGCAGAGTGTTCCAGAGCCTGGGGCCCGCTGCTGCGAAGGCTCGGTGCCCTCGGGTTTTAAGCCTGGTCTTGGGCACTATCAGCAACAGCTGGTCAGCAGACCTTAAAGCTCTGGCTGGGGTGTAGCGATGGAGGAGTTCAGCTATATAGGCCGGAGCCAGCCCATTTAGGGCTTTGAAAACAAATAAAAGGATTTTAAAATCAATTCCGAACCGAACTGGAAGCCAGTGCAGTGAGGCCAGAATTGGGGTGATGTGGTCACGCTTTTTATGGCCAGTCAGAAGACGTGCAGCTGCGCTTTGGACTAGCTGCAGGCGTTTCATTGAGGCCTGGTCCATAGCCACATACAGAGCGTTGCAATAGTCCAGTCTTGGTCTTAATGCCTTTGTTACCTGAGGTAACAAAGGCATTAATAACCCTTTCTAGGTCTTTAAAAGATAAATACGACTTGGTTTTGTATTTATAGTCTTATTTTAAAAAAGCAGGATTTGACTACGGTGCTGACCTGCTTGTCGAATTTAAAAGTGCTAGTGAAGGTCACTCCAAGGTTCATGACAGAGGGGAGGATGTTTTCATTTTGATGATTTTGGCACAGTATTAAAAGCGGCTTTGGTTCTTTTTTTGCATTTTGGAACTCAAAGGTCAACAAAACTAAACTTCAAAAACCTAAGAAATCACATGTAACATTTACAAATAGTTAGTAGCCGCGTATGTGACAAATAATAATGATTCTATCATTTCAGCTATTTAATCATGCTATGTTTTATCTGATCCTATTTCATTGTAAAATGAATCAATACAACTTAAAAAGTCCTATCCTAATATCCTTCTTGATAACATATACATAACATAAACCAATATTTTTATCTCATGTACTTTTTAAAGAGATTCAAGCGGATATGTTTAGATTGCACATGTTAAAAAAAACACATTACTTATCATTCTGTCTTCCTTAATATAACTGTATTCATTCCATTTATGAAACTCTCCATTTTAGATTCTATATTTTTAAAACCCGGTCTGCTCTGATTGGCTTGCGAGGTAGTTCTCAAGCTGTATGTCAAAAGACTCAGATGGGGGAGTTGTATATTTAAATTAGCATGTGACATACAAGGAGAGCCAAATCTGACTGCCTTTCTGCATCCAACGTTTTTACAGAAAACTGAAAAATGTGTTATCCTATTTCACTGTTTATGGCTTTTTGGAACTCTATATCCCAAAATGTACGTCCTCATGCACTGAAAAAGCACTGAGTTTTTAATGATATGCCCCAGTTGTCCATTTTAAAGTAAAAAATAAATATAAACAGTAACATTTAAAACTCTAGGCTTATATGGCAATTACCTTGGAGTCTGTAATCACAAAAACAAAAAACAGAAACACATGAAATATATGTTGTATTCAGTGGTGGAGAGTAACAAGATACATTTCCTTAAGTAATGTACTCAAGTACAATTTTGAAGTACTTAGGTACTTACTACCTAAGAGTATTTTTGTAATGCTACTTTATGATTCCACTCCACTACATTTTTGGAAGCCAATATTGCACTTTTTACTCCACTATGTTTATTTGACAGCTTTTATTTACTAATGACTTTTTTAACTTAGATTATTAGCTAATACAAAATATAAATACATTATTAAATAAGCATTGACCTATATTTATAGGTTATGATATCCAGCAACAGTATATCAAGTAATTGAAATTAGCTCTACAAATACAATGATAAACACACTAACACATAATAATCCAGTAATTTCATACGATTCAATACTTTTACTTTTGGCACTTTAAGTATATTTTAATGGCAATACTTATTTTACTTTTAGAAAATGTTGAATGCAAGACTTTAACTTTTAAAACACACACAATTTAAGCAATTAAAATGTATAATTATAGTAAACTATTGCAAACATTTAATGTTATGCGTGATGTGGGCAACTTTATATCGACGGTATAACAGTGACTGTGAAGAAAAAAACATTTCCAACCAATTTATGTCCACACTTCCTTTGACTTGTTAGCCCACACACCAACACATTATATAAGCTCAAATCATAATAACAACAGCGACAGCATAGATTTGTAGTTTCTAAAATGTTTTAATTGATGTATTACAATGTGTACATTTTCATCAGGTAAACATTGACATTATAATGATCATTTCATTTGTTTTTAGATAGCTTCAGTGTTTTAGTATAACGGTCCTGCTCTGGACAAGATACACAAGACCTACGCTGTTTCCAACCACAGTCCATTTGTATGCATGCAAACATTACTTAATATCTTCTACAAATGATTAGATAATATCAAAGGCAAACAGGAACAGTCTATTGGCGAGAAATGCAATCACTGTTCAGTACATCAAAGTTAGAGATCAACCAACGGACTATATCTTATATACACAGTTCATGTTGTTAGAAGGCCCTCTCTCTCACAGATTGCAGTTACCAGAGAAACACGTTTAGTAACCCTTCATCTGGTAATGAATGATAGGGTTTAGCTGGGACTTCATTGTATGCATGCAGTTCACTGAATGAGTATTGATGTCTTCAGATACTTTGTCTTTGGGACGACTCTCAGGATATTTGGTTTTTGACAGTTTTAAGCTGCAGCATGACTCTCCACCCATAGCATCTTCTGTCTATCCGTCTGTGTTTTGGTGAACTATCTTTGGATACATTTCTTTCTTCAGTGACAAGAAAGTAGTCATCAAGTGGCAATACACCAGCAAATTGATCATTGACTTCAGCGACACTACATCACATTCAATTACACAGTATGTAGAGTTGTTAGTAACTGGCAACCAAAATCTAAAATTCTGACTGATATTAAATACAACATAATAACTAGGCCAAGACAGAGACAAGAAAATAAGTGACTTGTGAGGTTTTTTTATTGGAATTGGTTATTGTGATTTACCTTATAATATGTAAACCTATTTAAAACTTATTTTGAACTTTTCTGCTTTTTTTTATTTCGATTGAGTGTCTTTAAGGATGCACTGGAGATCCTCACAGAAATGCTGAGATGATGTGGGGGAACTTTTGTTAGATTACCTTTGGGAACTCTGGCCCATATGAACTGTCCCCAGTTAGCAGCAGACTCACAATGTATGCACTGCATTTGAGAAAGAGACCCAATTCAATACGGAAACATTTGCAAAACTGCATTATAAAGATAACAATAAAAGTTTCCATGGCACTTCTTTTATTTCTGTTTGCAGCTGAATGAACCTCCCTTCAGTGTTTTTTGCTCAAATAGTCTTATTAAAAGCTGAACAGATCTAAAATATGGGTTATATTCTGAGAAAGAAATCTGATATATACGATGGAAATGTACAAGTAAAAACTTGAATATTCTCTGAGGAGATACATTTCATAAAAAACAAGGAACATCATTGTTTTTCTGCTGGATGGATAGACCTCATCACACCACTGACTCCAACCCTTGAGGTGTATTTACCAGCAATAGAAGACCTAATCAAATTATATTTTGCAATCAAATTCAGCAGTAAAAAAATACACTTTAGCCTAGATTCACATTATCATGGGCATCCAGATTTTAAATATACATTGCAATAAATTGGGCCTATTCAAAAGAAAACAACAAATTGATTTGGATAAGGTGATACTAGCAGACAGATTACAGATTAATGATACCACTTCAATTCTCAGAAAACATCCTAGTTTGTTTATTGTAAATGTGCGCAATAAGGTTATCTTTTAGAATATTCCCCGTTTCCTGCACACTATCATTTGTTTTTCTCAACCTACATTAGCCTTGATATGCCATCTCAAAAGTAAGAGTCTGAAGACATAAAAATAACAAGAAATCCATGTTGTGACAGAAGCTTTAATCTGTTTGTTTTTTTAATAGGATTTCATCTTTTTGACATATCTGTAATAACTGCACTGCAAATGTATTTGTTAGCTTGACATTTATGCTCTTCTTATAATAATGACACATTTAGATACATTTGTGCTTGACTTAATAAAAACCAAAGTCTCCAACGGGACAGAGCAGGCTGTCCATATCTGGTTGTGATAAACACCAGCATTAGCTTAAGCCTGCTATTCTGCCACAAGTACAACACACTTCTATAAGAATATTACTAGCCTCACTTACAGCATCTTGATGAGAAGCTATGATATTTGCACTGGTAAATAACTCATTTTAATATTAGTCTGATGCCCTACAGACGATATGAGAGCCAGCGTTGTCATGTTTCCACATAATCATTATACTCTCTTTACTGCAACTCAACCTCAGTTCCAAGCTTCATGTTGACTTGGAGTGGCTTTGCTGCCAGGAGTTTATTCATTAATGCTTATTATGCTCTGCTTGTATATTAAAGACTCATCACACCTGCAATGTACAACTTTTGCCAATGAAACAACAGGCCAGCTATCTGAAGTGTTAGTGCAGCGCTATCGAGTGGTACAGTGAAGTGAAGTAGTTGTTTAGGCCGACCCAGAACTTAGCATCACAAGAGCTACCTAAACTAAAAGTTATGGGATTTTCCATAACATTTTGAAATATTGCAGAACATAAGACCTGTAGCCAAGACATGTTTATGATACACGTTTTGTTCAGCAGTATAATTTTGACATATTGACAAAATATATCACTTCTGGCCCATGCGAAAATGCATTGGCCAGAAGCAAACCGCTAACGTTAGGCTCTAAAACAAACAAACAAAATCCCGGTCAAATGACTGAGCATCACCACTGACTTGTATTATTATTTGCCTATACTTATAACTTTAAGTAGTCTCATTAAGCCACTGGTTAGAAATGTCAGTTTTTAAGACTTATAAAAGCTTCAGACATTCACCATTGCTGTGTTTACTGACGTATTTTATATTGCAGAACAAAACGTGAATATAGCGTAAGCTTGAGGCACCTAAACAAAAACAAAAAGTACATTGACTTTGAAACAACTCATTGCCGGGTTTAAGACTCATTCCTGCACCACTCTATTGTCAGGTAACCTATACATTTCAACAATAACTTTTTATACACACTTCGAAAGCCCTCTTGGCCAGTAGCTAGTGCAGATAGTCACACATGTAGGTGATCCTCACACTTGCTGATGCTAAATGCTCCCTTTCTGAAATCCCAGTCTTCTGTTCCATTCTTCAACAATACCCCAAAAGTGCAGAAGCCGTTTTGTTTGTTTTTTGGCACGATCAGTATATAGCACCATGAAAGTTCTGCGAAGCAGTCTGTTTGGAGAGAAATCGTTCATGTTGAAGCATATTCATACATCATCAAAGTAACACTGGCTTGTTAGCACCAGCTGGAGAAATATGATTAGCCTATCAGCAGGGTCCAGGGTGTGTGCCTGCTGCGCTGCCAGTCCCTCCACACCACCAGGATACAGAGCTAGCAGAGTTAGCCACGGGGCGGTGAAGCTAATCTGCTCTGGCCTGTCAGAGATACAGTTGTTGAAAGTAATCTCTTTTATCTCACTTTCCACTTTGGTTTGATGTTGGGAAAAGCTATGGCTTATCATTTGGTAACTCATGGCAGGGAATCGTTGCATTCCTTTGCCTCCCCCCTCCCCCGTTTCTTTGTTCATTTGATCTGTTATCATCCCTTATTTTATTGCTCTTGTGTCGTCACTGAACTAGACTTTGTGTTTGCAAACACATATTGTGCTTTGTTTTTACCTAGTTACCAGATGAGTGGGGTAATGGACAAATAGGACAGTACAATGAGACATTAAAATCTATTTCACATATTGTGTAAAAAACCAACACAATCCTTTATCTGATCATCTTCCTGGATTGTCCTGATGCAGTTATTCCAGCCGCTCTAGTGCTAACAGCTCCTGTGGTATTTCACGTCTGATTATCTGGTAGGGTTGATGCAACATCATTTTGAACAATCATCTACTGAAGCTAGACTAGAGAGAACAACACATTTTGCTCTCTAACAAAGATCACAATTACCTGTAGCTTTAAAGCGCATGTGTCTAAAGACTATCGGTCTTGAAGTTCACATAGAAACAATACACAACAAGTGCTCAAACAAATCTGTGATCACATACTCTCACACACAGAAAACAAAATAGCAAAATAAAACAATGGTTTCCTTTTTGTTGCGCTGGCTCAAGTACCGGCCTCAGGTGAAGCGAGGCTTTAGAGCAAAGTCCTTTCCTCGCGTAGTTCTACTAATAAGCACCAGTAGAATCCAGCTGGTCCCCCCCCCCCACAGCCCATCCACTCCTCAATCCCTCAGGGTAGCAGTCATTAACTGGTGGCAGTCCAGATCCCCTCGTGGCTCCAGTGGGCCCGGCAGTCTCATGCCCGTCTTCTGGTCCACACACCAGCACTTTCCCCGCAGGCCGTCACGTGCGGGATGACACTGCAGGCAGAAAAGATATATACATATTCTAGTAACTTCTAACAAGTCTCTTCGACTGCAGGTTCAAATATTAAAGCTGCTCTACTCAGCAATGCCATGTATGATAATCATATCTTTACTTTAATGTTGTCCTCCCCTGTGAATAATGCCAAAAAGTGCCACAATGTTTGATCATTTTACCAATTTGTGACTCTTCCAATATCTTTTTTCACAAGGTGGCATTTGGTATCTACTCTTATGACCCACTTTTTAGGGCGCTAAAGTCAATGTATCTCTTTGCATCTCACTCTGGAAATGAGCCTGCCTAAAACACTGCATGTCTAAAGCCTGTTTGTCTCATTTTTATACATTCTCGCATAGCGAAATATTGATCCTACATCTTATGCATGTCTTCTCACATGAACACTCTCCAGCCAATCATAATCTGTGTATGGCTATGACGTTGATATGCCTGTCTCGCCAGCACTGTCATGCTCTCTCCTGCTGCTTCACACTCATTGGAAGAGAGTTTACAGCTTCCAGTCGCGCTACATGTCTTACTGATTAACTTAGGGACCCCCCCCTCACTCGTATAGCTTGATGAATGTTAGCTTGATTTAATCAAAAAAGAAATATAAATAAAATTGAATTGAAGGCATCACAAGTTGTATGAATATGTGTTTACTTTTTTTGTCTAAAGGCCCTGACACACCAGGCTGAAATCGTCCGTTTTCGTTAGTCGGACGACGAAGCGTGCCCTGTCGCCCAAACTCAATTTGGTGTGTCCCGCACCGTCGGCCGTGACACGCCTTATTTGGCCTTTCATGGCCGACGCACGGCCGATTCAACATGTTGAATCGGCCGTGCGTCGGCCACAGGCAGTCGGACAAAGAAATCACTCTGATTGGCTGTTCAGCTAGCGAATCAGTGCATGAGAAGCAAACGGTTGCTTGAGAATGTCTTCCACAAGCAACACTCCAATGGCTGATAGCTCCAGTACCGCACGAAACATGTTTTCGATGGACGAGAGTGAAAATGGAACGCACACGCTATTTGTTGTTTGTTTAGATCAGTCTGTTCTTCTTCTCTGTCTTCCGGTTGTTGCCTCTTTTGAATGACGAATACACACTACCGCCGCCTGCTGGTAAGGAGAGTTATTGCCACTCACGCATGCGCAGTTCGTACGTGCTCGGCTGAAGTCTTTGCGGTGTGTTCCAGTGCGACACATGGCCAAGACGCAGGAGAACACGGCGACGCAACAGTCGGCGTCGGTGGGTTCTCTGGTGACTGCTTGGTGTGTCAGGGCCTTTAGGTTACACATTCACACCTATTTGTTTGCATGCTCATGATTAGCGTACGACTGTTTTTGTCAAAATACGATCAGTTGAAGTCTCTAATGCGATCACATTTGGCAAAGCTGGCTCTAACAAATATCTTTCTTTTAACAATAGATGGAACAACTATATGTATTTTAAAGTTGTTCATTACGATACAATAAGGGTCCCTTATCAACCAACTCTGCAGTTCTCCTAGGTTTTACAATTCTCTTTCATGGCATCAACATTTTATATTTCTGGTCCAAACTTTAATATTTTAGTTCACTCTCAATCTTAATATCTGAGTATTTCTTTAGCAGCCGACTTCTGTATTCAACAAATGAGCTCTCAAAGCCTATTTGACCTTGCCTGTCCTTTACCAAACGTCACACTGAGAACAAATGGAACTGAATTATGTGCAGAATTGAGCAGAAAGTCATTGCTGGAGAGCAAAACAGCTTAAAAAAGAGTGAATATTGGAATTTCTGCATGTGCAAACATGCAGGTGTTTGCTAACGAGTTCTGTTAAGGAGATAAGTTGTCTTTGTGTTGTTTTGTGTTGTGTCAACAGCTTGTTCTGTCCTGAGAAATCAATGACTGGAGGTTCAAACTGAGGTTACAGACTAGTTTGATTATCTTTAAAGAACATTCGAGGCCGTATTGGCAGGGCCATAATCCCCATGGATGACATCAGGCCTGACTTCTAAGCTTTTAAAGATGATTTCATTGTAATGCACACTTGGCTATGTTTTCCCTAAATGGTCAAATATACAAAGCCCATGAGATTCCAGCTCTGGACTTTGAATGATTCCTGTAATCCTAACTGTTTGGGTCATTTTGTATTTTTTCTTTAATGATTTACAGTTTCCAAAAGCCTTTAAGGTAAGTTAAGGATCTCCGAGTAACCCTGCCATGAAATGATTGCCAGTTGTCCCGTATGACCTGTGCTTTACTCCCCAATAGGGTTTATCACAGTGCACATTTGGTTAAACAGTAAACAGATGCCTGTGAATGTGAGCAGACAGATCCTTTAACCGCGTTACACAATCAACACAACGGAGACTGTGAATGTGTTAGCAGAGCGTTCTTTTATCACTCACTCTGCGTCTGCTTTGATTGCATATACAAGTCTGAGCAGTCTTATCTGTGTTATCTTCTCTGATTGTCTCCCTCTTATCTGCGTAGTTGCCCAATCGTGCAAACGCACAATAACAAAAAAGTGACTGCCTCGAAGGGCTAATTGCACCCATAACAGTAATAAAGTGATTTTTGGTAACTGTTTAGAGAAAACCACTTTAACAAACCATTCGTCTCTCTTCGACTCCACAAATCACTGCAAAAAAAGGCCTTGGCGTCTCTGTGACAGTCTGCTTGGAGCAAGTCTGTGTTGTTATTCCACTAGTAAGACAATACTTCATCTTCTGCAGGCATGTTTTGCGTTATATTCCTGATGAAGTTTGAAAGATTTGTATTTATATTGGCTTTATAATATGGCTTCACAGTTTGCCAGTTCACATGGCCAAATAGTGTTCTGCTCAGTCATTCAATAAAGCCTGATCACAGACCTGTTTAGTGTGGAAATCTCCGTTCCTGTCACAGTTGGGTATTGGGATCGTGAAGAGATCGTCATGTGTGCGGCTATTTGACGCCAATCTGTCCAACGCTCTCTGTAGCTCAGCACGACATGGAGCCTGTAGGAGAAATCACTTTGTTATTTGATGTCTGTACACAACAGCATTCCAGATCAAGTTGGGCAGCACAATGTAGTCTTTTTTACATCTTAATAGGGATGTGTTGTGCGATAATCAAATCTCGGAACACTGCACATTCAAATGTTAATATCGAAACTACATCACGGTGAGACCACCGCTAAGCTAAAGGAGGCTAATGTTTGGTGTGATGACGTTTAGTAGTCAAATGTAGTCACTTTTTAGCAACCGCTGTTTTTATGACACAGAGGCTTTGGAGATTCACCAGTGGGATGTTCAGTGATGTATTTGATGTCATATAAAATGTTAAGATCTCTTCAGCTTGTGTTAACAACAGAATATATGTCATACATGTTCAAAAACCATTGACTTTGTGAACAATGAACCAGAAGTGGTAAAATGCTAACTCAATTTCAGGGTTTAAGGACTCATTCCTGCACCACTCTGAGGAGGAATGTTTGAAATCATTTCTTTAAAGTATCATTTGTTATACTGTAGCTGTACAGTGAAGGCAGCAGTAAGGCAGAGCTTCAACTTGTGTATGAATGTATTCGTTGCAACTAAAATGGTTATAGGGAAATTAAACAAATGAAACTTCAATTTTCCCAATTGTGCAGTCTATTATTGCTGATCTTCAGAAAACAAAATAGGGAGAACATTTAAATGATCAACTTCAAATGAACCACCACATGTAAAAACATCATTCCAGTTTGGCAAAAATGGAATGAACACCAAATATGCAATCAAGTAAAAAGTGGAATTTTAAAGTGGGAAATAAATAGCAGGCAACTATATTAATTGAGCAATACCAACTTTAACTTTGCTGTCATGATTTATTTGATGAAATAAAATCAAAGTGCTTCTTAGGCATAAAAGATAAACTCAACATCGCAGAGGTTTATATTACCCAAGCCAACTAATGATTGCATGTGAATGCATCATTGTGGCCGATTTTTATAATCAATCCGCAAAGCCAATCCAGCTGCTTCACCACAAGTCTTTAAATCCTAACCTATATGCGGGAGACACATGGACATGTTTGGCAAACGTCTGTGTTAAATGAATGCACTAAAATGTGGTAAAAGCAGTCTGTTACTGATTAATGTGGATGTTATGATCCCCCTCTTGCCAACATTAAAGCATCAAATTGCATGCTGATGTCAATGTGCACCTGTACTTTATTCCGCAAGACCGCAATTAAATGTTACGGTCTGTAAATAACTAATTTGTTCATTTATAACCTGACTGTTACGCTTATGGCTTTGGAAATATAAAGCCTTAATGTGAAACACCTGCTGGGCTGAGGCTTTTGCAGCAGAAGGGATTGCCTGAGTTGGTTGTTTTCCCTAAACATGTCAGAAGATGTTGCTCTCACCAGTGCCGCCTTGGCCTCCTCCCGGGCGTTGTTATTTCTCTGGTTGGATTTGGGAGGGTGTCGGGCCAGGGTCTTCTGTATGCAGCGCTTGTCCTGCGGACTGCAGCGGATGTTGCTGTTGTTCGGGTGTTCAGGGATGATCTCATCCTGCCTCTCCATTGCTAAAGGACAAGGGGAAATGTTTTAGTTCCTCCATGTCAACAAATTGGACATTGCACTGACGTCAAGTATTACATAAACAGTTGTAGGAGGCTGAACTGACATTGTTCTACATTTCAAAACTTTTGTTGAGGTTTTCAATGAAGCTCTAAATGTCTGTCTTCATATTTTGTGACATCCCCCCAAAAAACTATTTAAAATCCTTGAAGGATTATCCCTTCAAATTAATAAACGGGTTCAATAGAAGAAGCCCTATTATGTGACATGCTTTCATGTTTAGAGATGTCGACAATGTGTTGGAGCGCTAGCCAGCGCGAGTGTTACATAGTGATGTCACTATGTAAACAAGTTTGTAAGAGATAAAGTCCATCTGGAGGGAACTTTATTCAGGATTTTAGCCTTTGCATTGACATGCACACAAACCTATAGAACACACTACAGGATAGGAAACCCCTCAAAAGCATTAAAGGGCCTCTTTAAATTAGTGAGGCATTTTTAGTTAATCAACCTGAATATAGCATGTCAGAATGGACCTCCATTAATGTGCAGCAAGTGGGATAGAACAGTTTATTGAGTGGGGTAAAAATGTTGGATTGAAAAATTATATTTTGTTGTTGTGAATTTTGGAAATAATGACATCCATCCTTCTCCAATAACAGTAGACTTTTGGACTTTTACAATGCTCTGGAGTTATTTTAAAATGTTGTTTTGCACAAGTCAGTTACACAAGACTGTGTAATCGAATTCTACAAATACTTCATATAATAATATTTATATAAGTACAGCTTTCCTTTTTCTGCAACCGTGCACAGATACAGACTTAAAACACAATGAATACCATGCAAAGACATTTAATGCTGATTTAGAATTCAATGTGTTTTAATGATATGAGCGCAATATGAGGCAATGAGTCCTTGTCCACCATGTCCAGCTGTATGCCATGTGATGTAGGCTAAAAAGGAGGCCAGGTTAACCTCAAGGACACAGAGCCATGTTCCCGCTCTGGGGGGTAATCTGCTGCTCTACTCCTGCACCACCACCATGCCACCAGCTCTGAGGCTTTTTATACCGTACCACCCCTGTTCTACCACCCTCTGTACATTATGGTCTGTGCCACATTCACCTTTGCATCCCTATAATCCTGCAGATCTGCGGCCCTTCAGGCAGACAGCTGCTTCCTCAGGAAATGCCCCCCTCCCTCCTCATTCTCCACCCCTCCACAACAACCTCCCTCCGTGCCAGATGGAGGTTGTTAGAGGGTATTTGCTCTGTCACAAGTGGGCACAACTGTGTGTGTGTGTGTGTGTGTGTGTGTGTGTGTGTGTGTGTGTGTGTGTGTGTGTGTGTGTGTGTGTGTGTGTGTGTGTGTGTGTGTGTGTGTGTGTGTGTGTGTGTGTGTGTGTGTGTGTGTGTGCACAAGATAGCTAAAATGGGGGTAAGGGGTTTTGTGTGTGCTTTTTCACCTGTGGCCAACAAGACTTGGCAGAGTGTAGTCTTTTTGCTCATAGCCCGGGGCATTTTGCAGATTGGCACTAGAATCAAAGCACTTTAAACTGTGTGTGTGAAGCTGTTCTCGCTCCGATCATTGAACCAGATCTGAGCCATGGTTAATATCGAAGGTCACTGCCAGGCATTCACTGAATAGCTCTTGGCAATGAAACATCAAGGTGGCTTAGTACTCTTCTTAATCTGGTGCAATGTGCAGCTTTTCTTCACGTCCACATACAAACAATCCAAACCATCCCAAGCTTTAGCTAGTCCTAGCCCCGCTGTTTACAGGAAATTGATGCTGGGCCATTTTTGGGATATTGTAATTTTGTAAACAACTTGGCGACCTGTGTTGGAAGGTGACCGTGTGTGTCTGAACTTCACAGACAGTCATTTTGCTCCGCTTGTCTTTCCGTGGGGAAGTGTCTCTCGGCTGTTTGTATTTTTAGTCTTGTTGCTGTTAAGGCTCACTCATCAGCACTTTGTTCCACAAGCGCCAACAGAGTTTCAGCTGTTTCCTTTCTTCCAAGTTGTTCTTTCTCCTCTTTCGCCAGTTCAAACTTTTCCGATTCTGAGTTTCTCAGTAAGGAGAGCCAAAGTGATGTTGAAGTGGGTCAGGGGTGGCATGTCCTGTTTGCTACCACTGCTGTTTTCTGCAGAGGAAGTCGCCACTGCTCTGTTTTCATTTGATTTGGATCAGCAGCTCGCCTGCTGTGCATTATCAGCCATGGAGCTGATACAGTGACAAGTCACTGTGCACAGCAAAAAGAAATACATCTTGATAAACATCTATGCTAAACAATCTAACTTAGATTCAGAAACTGCCTTCACCTGTCTTTTTTTGTTTTAATATGTTGTAATTCTAAGCCAAAAGAGAATCCCCTTTGTGAGACATTTGTACAAAAACCTGAGATGCACCTTTTAAAAAAATAACATAATATCTGCTCTATTAATACAAATATGCTGAGGATCGCTACAGGATGCTCATGAAGCGTGGTGCATAGATTATCCATTTACATTTGAGTCTGAAGACCCTAACAGGAGCTGCTGAGTATCCTTATACCACATAGAGCCAACATCAGCTTTTCCCAGTTCCCTCATGTCTGTATGTGTATGTATCTATATGTATAATATTTTAAAAGTAACAACAAAGTGGCAAACCTATGTAAGAGGTCATGACGGTTATATTTTGCAACTATAGAATGTCCCACTCAGTTAATATATTGGTCACAATCATAGGCTGGATAAAATGTGGACCTTGTCTCTGTGACATGGTTATTCAAGAGCCAATGTTCAGCGTGGGCGGCACCACCAAACTTATCCAAACTCTTGGCTAATCCAAAATGGGAGGAGAGGTGGATCCTTGGTGGCAGACCCGGCCAGCAGCTAGAAACCTTTGTCCTCACCCACCTGTCACTTAAAGGTGGGGTAGGTAAGTTTGAGAAACCGGCTCGAGATCGCGAGAATTTGAAAATACACAACCGGAGAAAATCTGCCACTTCCTTATAGAGCCCCTCCTCCAACACACACGAACGCGCACATGACCAATGAGGGCACGAGATAAGTTTGTGCACAGATGGAAGGCTGACAGGCAGGTAGGCCATCCAGTTATTTTAGCCGGGCCGGCTAAAATGATTGGTCGTGCTTTTTACAGTACTACGGCTTCCACAGATGACATTTTGTTATGGATTTTTTGTCAAAGCACTTAAGATATTCATTGCTATCGGGATGTTAAGAGCATTCCATGGAATATAACAAAAAGTGTATCTCGAGCCGGTTTCTCAAACTTACCTACCCCACCTTTAACGTGACCGTGCACGTCATTTTGCATAATTTTTAGCAATATCATAATAAGTGGTTTCAATTGTTTTTATTTATTTTATTGAATTCACTCATTATATAGAGACCTCAAAAAAGTGTTTGTACCAGGATGGTAGCATGTGTATACTGTTGTAAAGTTGGTCATTTGAACATGTATCTGTATGGGGATTGACTTGCATTTTTGATCGAGCTTAAAGTGGAAAGTTAAGGAAATGTAGCTTTTGAATTCCGCAAATTTCACAATGTAATCAACATTTCAAGCATTCCATATAGAAAGTAGTTCTTTGTTTTTGCTGAGCAATTTTTTTACTTTTTTACTTTTTGTTGCAGTGATGTAGGAATGTACTTCAGGGCGTGTTATACACTGTGACATCAATGATGGGTGGGGTTAAAATGCAACTGGTGCGTAGTTCTAGGTGTCCCATAGCCCATGAAAACATTGTAAACTATTTGTCTTTTCCTTTGAATCCATCCTCACTTTAGTGCATTAAAGAGTCACGGCTCAGTGCACAGGCATCATATCTTTTACTGAGGCCTTTGCCTTAGCCAGGGTCATTCCTGTTCCTCCACCTTATTCATTCATGTTTTATAAACACAGGGATTAGATTGCTTTTAACAAAGAATCGCTCCATAAACCTTGCCCAGAGAGGCTTAAATGTCAATTTCATTTCAAACTTTCACAAGATGCGGGAAAACATTGAGTGTAATGTTTTGGTTCTTGTGACAGAGATAGAAATAATAGATTATACTATATTGACAGCAACTAATCTCCTGAAAAATGAACACTCTTTCTGGAGGCTACTCCTCCAAAGTGTTTGATAAGTGAGAGCTGGCAGACAGCTCCAAAATCAACTAGGCCTTGTCCCAAAAAAGTGTTCACTTTAGTCAACACTGGATCCTGGTTTCCTGGCAGGAGCTTTCTTTGAATCAGTTAATCATCTGAGTCAATGTTTGGGGCACTCCTAAAAACACTAGGGGTAAAAAGGCCAGTGGAAATGTTGGATAAGGGTCATTTGTCAAAGAAAAGATAGTTAAATCAACAGTGAATCACAAAGGCAACCTTTGTGAAAAGGAAAGCTGCTGGACTGACTGATGCTTCTTTGGCCACTTTGCTTTCTACTGATGTTATAAAACAGACATCCTGAAGTACGACACGTCTGTGAGCCTGAATCCAAAGAGAGCAGGGCAGCACCAGTTTACTCTCCTTTTTGATTAACATTTTTACAAGCAGATCATCTTAAGACAAACATTTTAGTGAGGGATAAAAAAATGCACATTCCTTCTTTCATAAACTGCTGTGCGAAAATCAAAGAAACTGCATCCCAAAAATAAAGCCATTATCATCTCCCAGCTAGATTACCTTCAGTATGCACATTGTTTTTATCCTGACAAAAACCCTTTGGATTGCACTGATGGAAATCAAACATGGTTTGGTCATATCAATTCAATACAGAGTGTTTTCCCACACTCCCTGCCCCCTATGAGATTTCTTCCACAGTTCTTTCTGTTTTCGGAACGCAACCCTAATTTTCAATCTAGATTAAAAAAAAAGTTTTTAAAGCATCTGAGTGCAACAATATTAAGTGATCTAATATGATTAAAGTCATATTTAACCTCATGGAAACTACACCACCATTTTTTTTTCATTTATTACAGATGTGTAAAAATCTATCATACTGTACTAGCCAACTTTACTTCATCAATTGTTGATGCACTGAATCTACTACTAGAATAGATCTAAGACATGACAGAAAGCTGCAGCCGGAGTGAATGAGATCAAACCATATTTAAGTATATCATTCACTTCATTTGAGTGGATTGCCCTTTTTAAAATATATGTATCATTTCAGTGCAAGGAGAGGAAGTTAATACTACAGTATCTTAACGAACCAGTGACTAGACATACTACCTGAAATATCAATACAAGTATTGATCATTATATGAAAGGCATGTATTAAAGGGGACCTATTATGCAAAATCCACTTTTTCATGTATTCTATACATAACCATGTGTCCCCTCTGTGCAAAGAGATTCTGAAAGTTTCAGGAACAAAGATTTGCTCTCTTTTTGTCCTGATGTTATGTTATTATGTTGCATTGTTGGAGAAGCCTGTGACATAAGATTTTCAACTGCATAATTACTCTGTAGCTATGTCAGATTGACAATAAAGAACCTTGAACCTTGAACCTTGAACCTTGATCCATTTATATAAAAACCTGTCTGAAAATGAGCTGATCTGATGGCCACTTTATGATTTTTTGTGTAACCATTAGCCAATCAGCAACCAAGGTTTCACTGTCCTGCTCAGATTGGGCCTGTGTTCATGGCCAGGACTATGTTGGCCTGTTTGTGTCCCTCATCTCCAACACGAGAAGGGGGCTGATCAAATGTACTCCTGCATGAGAGCTGCAGCTGTACAAATGGGCTGCACAGCACAAAAGAAAGCAAACACACAACAATAAGGGACATCTGCTGAAAGATGTTATGGAAAATCCTCACATAGCACATCCACATCTCCCAAAATGTGCCGGGGAAAATCAAAGTTAGCATGCTGCTTTCATCAAGACCTGCGTGCGTCACAGCAAATTGGGGCGCAGTTGGACAGAGTCACGCTTCGTCAACAGCTCCATTCATGCAACTCCTTCATTGCCTGTAGGTGTAAGACTTTTCATATCTGACATCTGTATCAGTTTGTAAATAATATCCGTTTCACTGTCAGAGGGAAGCATTCGAACACGACACCAGGGCCGACTCGGCAGGAATGCAGTAGCAGACGCCAACATACGCATGATGATTCATTCTGAGTATCTAGTTAGCGAGGGTTTCTAAGAATGAACGATTAAGATGAAATGAAGCTGTCTTAGATTTTGACACAAGATGCAGGGTAGTGCTTATTGTTGCCATGGACATTTTGCCTCAAGAATAGGAGGTTGATAAAACATTGTTTTTAAATACACAAGGAGTGATGGCTCATAACCTTTGCCAGCTTGATTTCATGAATTTGTATTATCTTCTTCTTTCATTAGTAGCAAGTATAAAACCAGCCTTAAAGAGAGGTCACGAAGCAGCACAAATCTTATGCATGTGTTATTTTGCAGTATCTGGATGCAGAGCTGCAACTATTAGCATCCTAAATTCCCTTCAGTGGACTGTGGAGCTCTGCCTCCATCTCAGGGTACTTTTCATTATAAATTCTCTTGGTTTTTAAAAACTCTCTTCTATTTTTATCTAGCATGTTCACTGTTGCTAGGAGTGGGGCAGTGTCAGACATGTATTCAGGAGATGCACCCCCTTGTTTAATAATGCATAAGTACGGTGAATGCGCCACAAAGGAAATCTCCTGCTTGTGACTGGAGTTGCTCTTCGCCTCTCCCCCTACGCCTTTCTGATTGTCTCTCCCCCTGCCATGGTTTACTTTGAACATTCTTATCCAGCGATCTGAGCTGCTACACGGCAGAATTGATTTACAGTGAGATTTATCGGGCCGTGCTTCCCCGCTTTGTTATGACAGATTCCAGCGGTGAGAAGCAGTGTGCAGGCAAACAGACTTGAGCACTCAGATTACAGAACACCCAAAACAAACGTATGAACTTTCCAAAATACTGCCGCCCCACCCCGGACCGGAGACTCCCTCCCTGTGCTCTGAAACCCGGCTGATCGGACAGCATCAAAGAGCCGAAACAATAACCCTTCTGCAAGACGGACAGCCCCCAGTTTTATTATCAGGCTCTGAGCAGCTTTCCTCTTCTTTCTGATTCCATTTAGTCATGCAACGCCTAACCTACGCTGGCCCTGCACACAGAGCAGAAGGCTCTCATTTCAACTCTGGCAGCAAGAGTGCCGATGAGCTCATCCTTATGAAGGAGCTGGACGCGGTGGGCGATGCGCTCCAAGGCTTGTTAGGGGGGGGGCGGGGGTGGGGGTGCACCCGGGACCAGGGGAAACAGATGCCGCAATGAAGATGAGAGTCCTGGGAGTTTTATATTGGCTGAGTTCATCCAAATCTTTGGTGTTCTGGCACTTACAGACACTCTACTACCATTACTGTCTGGGAGATCAGTGGAACAAACGACTGGCAGGTTAGCTGATGATCTGGAACCAATGAAAGAGCCACCTTGTCTAAGACACATTATTACAACTGTCTCATATGGCTTAATGGAAATCAACACCACTCCCTTTGTGGAGAGCAGAGGAAGACAAACATTGGAGACCGGAGAAGCAGTCAGCGTCAAAGCAGTGAACTGGAACCGTAGATAAGACTTCCAGTATTAGACATCCCACCTTGTGAAAGTGGAAACGGACTTTCTGTTTGGAAAGTGAATGCAACAATAAAGAAGGAAATAAAAAGCTGTACCAAAAGAGTGTGATAGAGACATTTAGACATCTGCAGCAGGAGGAGGAGGAGGAGGAAGAGGAGGAGGAGGCGGCACGGGGGCGTCCATGAAAGAGCACCAAATGAATTACTGATTGCAGAGAGCTCTAATAGCCCCACGCTGGCCACACTCCATTACAGTCATTTCATACGCGGCTTTTATTACCTCCTCCTATTACAAACACACACATTCACTTTCCCACACACACGCTCTCATTCCCACAATGCATTTCAATTCAGTGCACGTCAACCTGCAGGATCTCAGTTTAGTATTTGCATGATGAGCTATATGCAGGTATTCTTTTCTCCGTATTAACAAAATGCATGGTTCCTTCCTCACAAGCACGTCACACGGTCATACACGCTGCAGAAGGATGCAGCAGAAGCTCCTCACACACACTCACACACGCCCACCTCAGCTATCAGGACCCGGCTCTGCGTTTTACAGCAGGGCCTCTCTCTCAGCGAGCAGCCGACAGTGTGTGCACCCCCCCATCAGGCCATGTGCGAGGAGCTGGTGAGTGTCCAGGCTCTGGTGCGGGGCTTAGCCGTGATTAGGGTCAACAAGCAGCACATTGTCACACACACACACACACACACACACACACACACACACACACACACACACACACACACACACACACACACACACACACACACACACACCTTACTTTGACCGTGCCCGGCTCAGGTAAGGCCCATGCCATCGGAACCAATTTGGGTTTAAGTATCTTGCCCAAGGACTCATCAACATGTTAACTGAAAGGTTTGGGGATCAAACCACCAACCGTCCATTTGGAGGACGACCATCTACCTCCTGAGCCACTGCCACCCTCTAAACCAAAAGAAAGTAAAAGGAAAATATATTCTCCATGAGTTCAGACCCCTTTACTCTCACCTGAGTTGTCCTCCACCTCCCTCTCGTCAGTGCACACCCCCTGGCCGTGCATCAGCGAGTGCAGCGGCCTCTCGACGCCGCGTGGCGGGTAGCAGCGGAGGCCCGTGGTACACCGGGGCGAGTAGACGCCACAGTGGGCCCCTTTGGGCAGGGCGCAGGTGGGGCAGCAGCCACAGCCGGGCTCCCGCACCGTCTCCTCGCAGCCGTCAGGCAGGTGGCAGCTGGCCAGCCTCTCCTCGGTGCACAGCGGGCAGCGGATGGCCTGGTCCGACAGGCACAGTGCCAGCAGCGACAGGGCGCCAAATGCCCAAAGGGCCCAGCAGGACGGAGCCGCTGCCCCGCCACCTCCACGCACCATGACAGCCCCGGCACCTGCACACAATCCTTCTAGGCTCCCCTTTGCCTTCCTCTCCCCTCACTGTTTGATCACTTTCTACTTCAACTGCAGATTTGAGAGAGAGGTTTGAGAGGAGCGCTTTGTCCAGGACGCTCTTTGATATTTTCAGCTGGTTAGTGTTTCAATTGCAGGGACACAAAGCCTCTGCTGTATTGCCTCTCTGTTCCTCTGATTCAATTTCACAGTGCAGAAATTGGAGCCAGCTTCTGATGTGCCCGGCTGGCGAATGACTAGGAACTAGTTTTTGTTACGTTAGAATGAACAGGAAGGATATCCAGCACTGTGTTCAGGTGAGTCTTGTTGTCGCTCCGAGTTCGAGTCCAGAAGCTCGCCCGCCCTCGAACGAGCCCCCCAAAAATCCGGTCTACAATTGTCCAAATGCAGAGCAGGACATGAAAAGGCAGTGTTTTAAGTAACAGCTGCAGTTACCCCTCTTGCTGGTGTGCAGTGTAAAGGCTCCTGAGAATGGCTCAACACGAGTGGCTCTCCTTGGACTTTATACTGGTCCATGGACACGCCTCTTTCTACAGTGAGAAAGGAGCTGAAAAGCACAGCAGAGAAAAGCCAGGCTAAAGCTCTCTCCCTCTGTCTCCCTCTGTCTTACTCTCACACACAAGCTTACACACACTCTCCCTCACTAGTCCTTTCTCAATCCTGAGTGCATGCAGGGGGAAAAATCAACCTCTCACTTGTTCACACACAGGTTTCTCTTATCGTCTTCAGTCATACATGTTCGACTTATTTCATCAAAAAAATACCTGTTTATATCCATCTGAAATGATGAAACACCAACAAAAAAAAACTGAGAACACACCAGTCCTGTTCCACTTTAATAAACCCCAAATGCCCGAAACACACACTCACACACTCTCACACACTCTCACACACTCTCACACATGTATGTGCCTCGGGGGTCGAAACATTGTTCAAACAACAAAGCAACCTCAAGCATGCTCACTCAACAAGGTGTGTGTGTGTGTGTGTGTGTGTGTGTGTGTGTGTGTGTGTGTGTGTGTGTGTGTGTGTGTGTGTGTGTGTGTGTGTGTGTGTGTGTGTGTGTGTGTGTGTGTGTGTGTGTGTGTGTGTGTGTGTGTGTGTGTGTGTGTGTGTGTGTGTGTGTGTGTGTGTGTGTGTGTCTCTCTCTGTGTGTATGTGTGACTTGTGCGTCAAGTGGTCACTCTGTTTATCCCCCTCATTATGTCAGCCCCCAGATCTCTCTCTCTTTCTCTCCCTTGCTACTAACGGGAGTGGGCAGCTATAAAAGGCAAATGGACAGTCTAACCACCCCCCCCCCCCCCCTCCCTCTTCAATGCCGCCCTCCCCCCAGACGGTCCTAAAAAAGCCTCCCTCCACTGGGATCGCAGGATAACTTTTAACAACGTTTCCAAAGTGGGCCAGTTTATGATACGTGTGTGTTTGTGATCATGAAAGAGTGTGTGAATCAGCGTGTGTGGGAGATATGCCCTGCACCCAGCCTTAAAGGGTTTGAATCATGGCTTTTATTGGTCGAAGTCTCATTCTTTTTTTTTCTTTTTTTTTTCCTTGGCCTCCGTTTTGCCATGGAAACCCAGCATGTATTGTAATGCCTTTGTGAGAGCGCTTTCTTTCAGCTATTTTCCTTGGGCTGGTATAGCTGGTTGCCATAGGCGGACCATGGGCCGCAGCCAAGCCTCACAATGAGGCCGCGCAGCACTCAGGTGGTGCCGCGGTGTGTGTTGTTGTTGGTTACATGGCATCTACATTCCTCATTACTCAAACTTAATCAGAAATAACATTAATGCCCGTTATTCAGCCACTCATTGCATTCCAAGGGAAATATTTGAAAGAAAACGACATCTGTTCAATTTCACTTAAACAGCCGCCTGGCATCGGGTAGTTAGTGGAGCGGCTCACTGATCCTGGAGCTCACCAGAGAGCCAGCAGTTTCATTATGTGTCATTTATGAGCAGTTTTATTTACGAGGTGTGTTTCAAGGATTCAAGGATTTATTATTGTCATTATACAATACAGGATTGCACAATGAAATGCAGTTGTGTGGGGTGCATTCAGGACGGTTACTCAGAGGTTAGCAATGCCGTTTAGGTGTTTGCCAACGAGCTGCGTTTAAATGTTTGTCTGCTTCATATTTCACCAACAATCTTTGTAATTTGTTCATCTTTATAGAACTACAACCGATGTGTATACACGTTTCATCTTTTCAAATTAACACCAGTTGTTAATTTGCTGTTTATGGTCAGTACTTTAACCATTTGGCCAATAGTGTATCTGTTTATCTGTGAGTGTATTTATCTCACGTAACATGAAGGTTACAAGACATTTATTAGGACAATTTCACATTTGAATCACTCCTCCAGCCACCTGACCCATCTCATCTTCTTAATAGCTAAATGTAATAGTAAAAGCGCAGATTATTGTCTCTCAGTTGACATTTGCTCTGTGAGATGACATCAGTTGTTGGATATGGTGTGTTATTGATGCGGTCCAGGAATGGGCTCCATATTTTCAGTTACTGTATGAGAGACTTGTTAATCTTCTATCTTGGATGTTATTCCACCCACTGCTCGAATAATGAGGGTGTGACAGTTTTCCATTGTCTCACACTTATTCTGCATCCTGTTAACACGGATCTATCTCCATAGAGGCTGAATCATCATGTTAATCGTTGTCACATAGCTGTCATATTCCTAAAACAGTGTGTCCTGACGCTCGTCCAGGTAATCATACATCCTGTTGCGTACACAGTTACAGTTGGGCCTTTTTTATCATGTGCTACTCTGATATTGGAAGAGTACATTCAGTATTTTCCCAACAGTCATTTTCATAGATCCTCACCATGTCACAGTTTCATGTGTGCCATGGTTCCAACATCTCAATGACAATGCCAACATCAGAGGTGGAAGATTTCAGATCCTTTTACTTAAAAGTAGTAATACTATGGTCTTCAATTACTCCATTATTAGAAAAAGTTTTGAGTTTAAAGACTTACTTAAAAGGTTCAGAAGTATTATCAGCTAAATGTACTCAAAGTATCAAAAGTACTCTGTATGCAGGCTCTTTTCAGCTTGTTATATTATTTTAGAATATTATATTATCCTGTTTTTATTACAAACCAATACATGGAAGTACATTTTAAAGCCGGTTTAGACACTTTAAAATACAGGATTGCATTAATATATGAATAGTATAGTACTGCATCAAATTGTTCAAGCATATCAGATGTGTTTATATGGCGGTTGTTTTTCAATCGGAAATACCCATCCCCTGCAGTTCACATGTCGATTTATCCTTGGGCGATATACTTACCCCAATGTTGACCCCGACAACATGGCCCACGGTGTGTGAATGTTAGCTTTCTTGAGCAGGTTGCACCTGGCATGGCACGTCTGTACGAAGGGGGTATGAATGGGTGAATGATGACATGTGAATGTAAAGCACTTTGTGGAGTTGTAAAGACTGGTTAAAGCGTTATATAAATGGAGTCCATTACAATTTACCATTTAAGTTAATGTATTGGAGTCAAAAGTACAATATTTACCTGGGAAATGGAAAAGAAGTATAAAGTTCCATAAAATGGAAATACTCCAGCAAACTATGTTCTAAGCTATGTTTGTCCAAGCTCAAAATGACTTCTTTCCACAGTTGTTGTTCAGGTTAAGTTGCATTTGACATTTTGAGAAAAATGCCTTTTTTAAGGCTGACACTTTGTAAAAGGCTTTGCATTTCAGTTGGATCACGGGACTAAAGAATCTTTTAGAATGGGAGGGATGAAACCCTCTTTAATGGTCACACATGCAGAGCACACAGCACACACAGTGAAATTTGGCCTCTGCATTTAACCCATCCTAGTACCAGGAGTCTAGTACCAGGAGCAGTGGGCAGCTATTGTACAGTGCCCGGGGAGCAAATGGGAGTGGGGGGGGAAGGGGGTTGTCCGGTGCCTTGATAAAGGGCACCACGACAAGGCCCAGGAGGTGAACTGGGACCTCTCCAAGTAGCAGTCCACACTCCATATTTAGGTCTGGTCGGAGATTGAACCGGCGATCCTACGGCTCACAGTCCAAGCCCCTACTGACTGAGCCACTGCTGAGCAGAAGTCATTTTTGAGCTGATCGTATATCTAATTATAAATACAACATTAGTATATTCAAACATTAGACTTGTCCTTTTAATGTTATGAATCATTTAATTGGGTCTAAGGTCAGACCAGGCAGATGGTAAAAGCTGTGAGGTCCACCTTAATCTTTAGATGGCGTCTCTGTTTTTGTTGACATGTTTTGACTACAGGCAGATTTGTCAGGGCACTTTGTTTGCTTATGCTTAATACTGTATACTGTAAACACAGTGCACTGACGTTCGTTTTAAATAATAAATCAGCCATTACTTAATACAAAAAGGTACATCTGCGAATTGTTAAATATATTTGATTGAATTCAGATTTGTTGGTTCCAGTTCAGTAATATGGTTATCCTGACGATAGTTAGGGCCACAAAGTAGGGGTGCTGTGATTATTATTGAGCATGTGTCGAGTGTGTCTTAATGGACGAGTATGCAAACAGAGGAGGGTAATGGAATCGGGTCAGTGAGAAGGTTACTTGTACCGATCCAAAGTGTCAGGGTTGAGGAAAATAGGACCCAAATGTAGAACACAGACAGGGAAGGCGGGTATCCAGGTTTTAACAAAAAGCGAGCTTTATTCACAAGTTGATAACAAACAAAGGAAAACTAAGAAACACTAACCGGGTGAAACAAGGAACAAGAACAAACTCACGGCCAGGAACATGCAGGTTACATTGACGACGATCAGACAAAGCGCTCAGGGAAGGACAGGACTAAATACACACAAGGGTAATCACAAGACAAGACACAGCTGGGACGGGGAGGTGAAACACAGGGGCAGCAGGTGGACACAATAAAACAGTCCACCATCGTTCCTGTCCCCAAAAAGTCAAAAATCACCAGCCTCAACGTCTACCGCCCAGTAGCACTCACCTCCATCATCATGAAGTGCTTTGAGCGGTTAGTCAAAACCTTCATCACCTCCTCCCTCCCTGACTCTCTGGACCCCCTGCAGTTTGCCTACAGAGCAAACAGGTCCACAGATGACGCCATAGCTCTCACCATCCACACTGCCCTCTCACACCTGGACCAGAGGAACACATATGTGAGAATGCTGTTCATTGATTACAGTTCAGCATTCAACACCATTGTGCCCTCCAAGCTGGTCATCAAGCTCAGAGACCTCGGGCTCAACAGCGCCCTCTGTGATTGGATCCTGAACTTCCTGACGGGGCAGACCCCAGGCAGTGCGGGTGGGAAACATCACATCCTCCACCTCAACACCGGAGCCCCTCAAGGCTGTGTGCTCAGCCCTCTCCTCTACTCCCTGTTCACTCACGACTGCGTGGCCACACACAGCTCCAACACCATCGTGAAGTTTGCTGACGACACAACCATTATCAGCCAGATCACTGACGGCGACGAGACGGCGTACAGAGAGGAGGTCGAAAACCTGACATCTTGGGGCCAGGATAACAACCTCCATCTCAAAGTCAGCAAAACCAAGGAGCTGATTGTGGATTACAGGAAGCAGCAGAGAGAGGGACACGCCCCCATCGCCATCAATGGGACTACGGTGGAGAGAGTTAGCAGCTTCAGGTTCCTCGGGGTCCACATCACTGAGGACCTGACATGGACTCTTCACACCACCACCATCACCAAAACAGCTCGACAGCAGCTCTTCTTCCTCCGCAGGCTGAGGAGGTTCAACATGGACTCCAGGATACTCTGCAACTTCTACAGGTGCACCATAGAGAGGATCCTGACCTTCTACAGGTGCACCATAGAGAGTATCCTGACTGGCTGCATCACGGCCTGGTACGGCAGCTGCACCGACCTCAACCGTAAGACTCTACAGAGGGTTGTGAAAACTGCACAGCACATCACCAGGACGGAGCTGCCATCCATGTAGGACCTTTACTCCCAGCGGCTCAGGAAGAAAGCCAACAGGATTATCACACCAGCCACAAACTGTTCTGTCTGCTGCCGTCTGGCAGGCGTTACCGCTGCATCCGGTCTAAAACCACCAGACTCAGGGACAGTTTCATCCCACAGGCCATAAGACTGTTAAACACCTGAACTAAGAACATCAATAACATTCATCTGTTTGCAACTTACAAATGATGTATCACTTGTATATAGATTTTCATCGACATAACTACACTGTAGCTATGTACGAATGACAATAAAAGCCTTGAATCCTTGAAAAAAAAGGAGGGAAACTAAACACATGAAGGCAAACACAGGAAGTAGGACCAGACAGAACACGAGGAGGAAAACATTTCAAAATAAAGGTGGAAAATGGCAACATAAACCCAAAACCATGACACAGAGAGCATGGAGGTAGTCAATTGTGTTGACGACTACCTCCATGCATGTCTCACCTGGTATATCCCATTATGTGTATTTTGTGCTGTGTTATGTGTTATTTGTAACAGGAGCAATTTTGGGTTAGAAAATGTTCCTTGCCATAACGTCCCATTTTATAGTATAATGGTGGTATGGAGAAGATCCATCATGTCCCCTCTGCCAAACACAGCCAAATACAGCATATCCTCACTGGCCGTGAAACAAGGCTTTCCCGAGGCCAATATACTGGAGGCACTACCATGTACTCCGCCAATTGGCAATCATTCTGGAAGGAAGGAGAACTGCCTCCATTGCCCTCTCTCCACCATCATCTGGATGCTCAAACACCATCGCCTGTGTGTCAGCAGGACATAGGAGATGCAGCCCAGGACTAGAAAATGCAGGTTGACCTGAACCAGACGCTCACCTTTCCACAGGAGATCATTACAACTGATCTCAGGCCAGATCTCATCATGTGGTCACCCTCAAAAAGGTGCATGTATATTGTGGAATTAACTGTGCAATGGGATGCTGCAGGTGATGAAGCATACGACCGCAAATGGTTGAATAACCCAGGTATTGCAGCCGGTGTGGAAAACGCGGGTGCCCCCTGAATAGGTCCGCTGCTGAGGCTTTGTAGCCACATCTACCACAAGGGATGCTAAAAGGGCTGGGGGTTAGAGAACAGACCCTCTGAGGCTGCAGACCGAGCAGCAACTGTCTCTGGCTAAAAAGAAAAGGATCCCTACTGATCTGCAAGGTGATCAAGAGGAAAGGGTAAGAGTGGAGGAGGGGGCCCACCTGATGAATGAAGTGTTTACCTACGTCCACTCACAACATCAAGAAAGTGCCAATTACAAAAAGGGATGTACAATCTAGTCCTATGAGCTCAACTTATCATTGTGCTCTTTACATCAGGGCTGATATGCCTCTGTTAGTCATTACTACTTATTGTATGGATAGACTGCCATCACACATTTGCACAACGTATTTCTTGGGTTTTTTGGGTTATTATTGCTATAACTTCTTATACCGTTATCCTGGCCAGGTCGCCCTTGTAAAAGAGGTTGTTGATCACAATGTGTCGTACCCCTTTAAATATGGGTCAAATACAATAAAACATTACATGTATGTGGCAGATGCTTTTGACGAAAGACACTATTTTAGAGAGAACAGTTGGAAAGAAGCTTTCTAGTTTGGCCACAAGATGGAGTGATAGCTCTTTGAATGGAAACAGGTAAGGAACCATGTGCCTTAACTGATAAAGAACTCATAACCAGCTCTTTGTTTCACTCATAAACTCACGCTGTTATAGGAAGAGAAAGGAAGGAAAGGAATCTTTATGTTTTTATCATAGAAACAGTAAGGGAGAATCTGAATCCTTGATGTGGCTGTTTTAACATGTTTCGTTCTGTTTTTGTTGCATTCAAAATAAGTTCCTGTTCCTTTAAGAGTTGTCTCCAAAATTCACCGTAGTGACGTTGCGTATATTCCATATTCAGAGAAGTCCAGTGGCGGAGCGTGGAATCTCCTCCTGCCAGAGCAGTCTCCTCCGGGTGCTGAGCCAACGCAGGTCAGATCCTTTCATCCTTACTCAAACTTACTGCTATATTCCAACAAACTATAATATCAAAAAAGTGTAGATAAGCGCTTTCTAAATGTCATTTTGAGGTATAAAAAAGTTTGTTATTGATGTGTTTTCTTCACTGAACGTGATGTTTGAGTAGTTCTCAAAAGTATAGAATCTACGTTTCTTTGCCATTTTTATTCCCATTAAATGTGTAATATAAATTGTAAAGTATTCATATGCTGGGATTTGTGTTGGTTCATGAAAACTGACTCAAGGTTTTTAAAGTGGCTTTTTTGTTCAAAGTCGCTGTGTGTTGCCGCTGAAAGCGACTTTCACACATGCTCCTATGTTCAGACCCGGCAGGAAGTGCATGTGCAGTGAACATCATCTCGTTCTCATCAGGCTAAATGTAGTGACAGGGTCGAGCAATCAACCGTGGGCTTTTACCCTCATTCCTTTTTTATAAACTTCTTTTTATGCCGTCCAACCAACAGGAACACAAGATGCAACCGCTGCTTCTATTTCTTCACATGCTTTGTAGAAATAGTAAGGGGGCCTTTTTAATAGTGGCAAGAAGATATTTTAGTATCAATTTGTGAAATACAAAGTTTGTATAGTTTTAAACCATAAGAAGGAACTGTTTGAACCTAATTAGACTATCCAAACTATCTTTTATTAAGTGGTGGAAAGTAACAAAGTACATTAACTTTGTTACAATATTGAGGTACTTGTAGTTGACCTGAACATTTTCTTGTGATGGCACTTTATACTTCTACTCCACTAAAGTTTAGAAGCCAACATTGTAGTAAATCAATTATTAGATAAAGACTGACATATATGTAATAGTTACAATATCTAGCAGCTGTAAATAAAGTCATTAACATTGGCTCCACATTTACCAGCTGTGAGAGACACAATAATGCATCAATAACCATAGTCCAGTAATATAAAGTATAATATACATGATTCTGGAATGTACCTTTACTTGTAACAAAGTATTCTTGCAATTTGGTAATTTGGTACTAATCTGATTGTATTAACCAAATAGTGTCATTACTCCACAGAACCTTTCTTCATCATGAACACAGAGAAGGACCCTGAGTTTACCGAGGGCAGCGGGATGGGTGAGTGCGTCTCCTTGTCTTCAGTGTGATGTGAACGTGATCAGGCTGCCACCGTCCAGCCATCACTGACTTTAACATTCCATTATTGTAACAGAGCTCTGTCGTTTACTGAAGTTGTCCCAATGAAACAAGAAGTAACACGAAGCGCCTGCATGTGTCACTCTGCAGAGGTTTGCAGTGATGTTGCAGATGTGAAGCCACAGGAGGAAGAAGAGAGGGAAGATCAGTCATTCAGTGAGAATGGAATGCAGGGTGCTGAAGGTGTGACGGATCCACGTAAGTAACCCCCAACCCACCCACACACACACACACACACACACACACACACACACACACACACACACACACACACACACACACACACACACACACACACACACACACACACACACAATTTGAATTTTAGCCATCAAGTTAAATGCTGCTGTTTGTTAAAGATAAGTCTCGCAGAATAAATACAAAATGTTCCTGTTTTTGGCCACGGTGCATTAATGGGCTATTCCTTTACAAAGAATTTCATTTGACTTCAATTAAAAATGTAAAAATCGTTTTAATCTAAGACAAATGCAATTCCTTATGATCAACTAGAGAGAGATTACACATTATGGACAGGATCTTAAAGTCAAAAGCATTTGTATGATCCAACCGGATAGACAGGAGAGGAGTCATTAAGCTCTCAGTTGCCCTAGTTATCCTGTGGTAAATGTAAATACTTAAATACTTTTCACCATGGGGGTTCATTCAATGCAAAGCAATTAGAATATGGCTCTATTGAACACTTTGAACACTATAAGTATGGAGTTACAGCAGTAAAATAAGACCGTGTCTATATAGGCAGCTTTACCTTAAATCATAAGTAGGCAATAGCTTAGGGCGCCAAGGGGCCTCTTTCAACTTTTTCAATTAATACAACATTTTTCTATTCCGTGTTCCTCAAAATAAATGATTAGCTGTGATATATAAAATATACATTTAACTACCTTGAATGTGCGCCTTTGCAATCAAATATATATGTGTACAAAAAAAAGTTTCACCCACATTTTTGGACTATTTCACTTTGAGAGCTTTCCATTACAAGGCTGTCAGCCGTACAGAGGGTTGTTTATTTAAGTTTGGCTGGGTACTTTATTGCATCTACTGTTGAACTTCCTCACTGCAGTGTCATGTATTTGATGATAAAGCATACATCCTAATTATATAATGTAATATGCTACATATTATGGGCATTTCTTCGTATACATACCTCACACCATGAAGGACTACTTTTCAAAGATTCAATTCCAGATTGAAAGGCTTTATTGTCATATGCATAGTAGCTACGGCACAATTGTTGGCAATGACATTTTTAAGTCCTAGGCTCCTCATACAATGCTACATGCAATATTTAAGACATCAAAAGTATAAATTAAATAGTGCAAGAGAATGGTACAAGTAAAAAGCAGAGATAGATGCTATCTAAACATGTGAATAAGATACTAATGAAAACAGAGTTACTATTAAATACTCATTTCTAAACTGTGACCACTTTGTGTCACGCAATGTTTGGAGTGTAATAAGGTTTATACCTAGACTTGTTACTCTTATTTGTCACTTGAAAAAAAGTGGTTGGACAGCTCTCCTTTTTATTTCTGCCACCTCTCTGCCCCACTGGGTGCTTCCTAAAGCCCTGCTGAACGTCGCTGCGCAGCCTGCGGTTCACTGCTCTCAGACCCTGGACTCTATATCGGGCCCCCCCGAGCTCTGTGTGTGCAAAGTTTCCATAGCACCTCTGAGCGCTTTCCACAATACAAGGCGCTGATCTTCAGCTCATCACCAGCCACCACCGACCACACTGTGGTTTAGGGATGGAGCTGAGAGAGCCAGCAACAGGCTGGGTGAGGGGTCCTGCAGCCTGAGAGCAGCAGGGTGGGAGAAGTACTCAGTTCTTGTACTTGAGTGAAAGAAGAAGTACCAGAGTGTGGGAATACTCTGTTACAGTACAAGTCCTGCATTCAAAAATTGTTATTTAAGTAAAAGTAGAAAAGTATTATCATCTAAACATACTTAAAGTACCAAATGTAAAAGTAGTCACTATGTAGATTGGTCCATTTCAGAATAATATATATGATATGTTTTATAATGATTGATCATGAAAGTGTTCTCAAAGCTGGTAAAGGTGCAGCTAGTTTGAATGACTTTGTATACTGCAGGGTAGCTTGTGAATTTACTCCAGGTGGAACTAAAGTCTGATTTAAGACTTGATTATATTTCACATCATTCATCCACATCTGTAAAGTAACTAAAGCTATGTAATCACTGTAGTGGAGTCAAAGTTCTCGATTTACCTCTGAATTGTAGTGGAGTAGAAGTACAAACAAATGGAAATACTAAGGTAAAGTACATTCATCTCAAAATGTTACTTTAGTACAGTACTTAAGTAAATGTACTTAGTTACTTCCCACCTCTGACCAACAGTAGGTCAAGAAACACTTATAAATAAAGAAAATGTAACGCTTTGCCTGCTGATGGAAGAAAAAAGGGATCAACTTTGGTGCGGATAAAGTTTGATTTGGAACGTGTTTCAGCATCTGTGATACAATCAATACGAAAAGTTGTTTCTAAAAGCAGATCAGGGATTGGTGTTGTCTGCGTGAGGCGCCTGCTGCTCTCTCTCCTGCCCTGGTTCTACTTTCTGTCTTCAGAGGAAATGCCTTCCCCTTATCTCGAGCACACATCTTCTGAATCTCTTTTGTGACACTATACGTCGGCCCAAATTAAGCTACCCACACTCTGGAGACGTGCTAGTGCTATTATCAACATATCGACTATAAATACAAATGTAGAAGTGGAGATGTGACAGCGGCAGTTTGCATTCTGGTTGGAGTTCAGTCTCGTCGAGCTCATTCAGTGCCTTATTTGGAAGTAAAAACAAGTGTATGTACATGACTCCTTAAATCAATCACTTCACGTGTGTTTACTGTTTTCATCAAATGTCTCTACTCTTTGCTGCCTCCTCACTTAGATGTGATTAAGACAGAGGCAGAGGAGATGGAAGATGAGGAGCAGTACCCCAAGGATAAAAAGGAAAGACAGTTTGTGCTGAAAGAGGAAGCCGAGGGGGGCAGTGATGACGGGACGGAGGAAGGATTCGACGAGGAGAGGACTGAGGAGGACGAGGACGAGGAGGTGGAGGACGAAGGGGACGCCCCTAATGAGCCCCAGGACCTGTCTCTGGTGGACTACTCGCGGTATGACGCCCACGCAGCAGAAGGGACCTACGTGCCTGGAGCTGTGGCCCCCCGCATCCCTGCAGCCGGCAAGCTCAACTGTGACATCTGTGGCCTGTCCTGCGTCAGCATCAACGTTCTGCTGGTGCACAAGCGCAGCCACACGGGTAAGCACAGGAACACAGCCCCAGCACCTGACCTCAAACACAACCGTTGTGCAATCGTCACCCTGTTGATAGCACTGGGAGATAGTGGCTGGCGTTGACTAGGTCAAGACGTTTGATGGAGGTTTTGAAGTCTGCATCACGCATGACGCACTGTCCTAACCAGGGCTGCAGCTGTAGGATGTGAAATATCCTCCCAATATGAAGCAATAAGGCAATAAGTGTGTGATTTGTGGACAGATAGATCACCACATCTACAGTCTATAGCTTTGCCCTGAATTATGCAATCCCTGTTATAACTCAGATTACTTCATCAGGTTACAAAAAAAGGTATCTGTATTCGATTACAATTACATTCAAAAATAAGTTAGCAGATTACTGTTACATTTCATTACTAGCAGGATTACAGTGGTACAATACATTTTTGAACTATAGATGGATATATTATAGGTACTGAATGAATTTTCGTTATGGTTTATATTTAGGCTACTTTGATTCTTCTTTATTTTAAATACATTTATTTTTTTAATGCAGTAGGTGGACACCTGATTTATTAAACAAAAATACAGTTTTCTTACATTTTCTGTCATGGTCAGCTGACTGTCCACCCTCATGTAGGAATATGTGTCACTGTGGAGAGATACGGAGTTATTGTCAGACACACGTCATGTATTGACACTCGACTCATCAGTCAAACGATGAGTAGAGTTGACTCGTTCAATAATGCCGCCGTCAGATGGATCTGAGGAGGCTGTGTTTTCGATGAGTGCACAATGTGCTTGGCGTGGTTGTTTCTGGGTTTCTAACAATCAAGGTAATGTTGCCTTGTTCCCTTTTCAAAGATGGTGAATGATTCTGCGTTTTTTTGCAATTCACTGTTATAATAGGAACAAGTAAAGGGTTGATAGCTAAAGGACAAAACTGCATTTCTACGAATATCAACATCTGGTATCAGAACATTTCCACTTGAGGGAAGTTGTAAACACCACCTCAGTGTTTCTGCAGCAACAGATCATTTACAAGAAATCTTTATTTTTCAACTGACAAACACATAACACTCACAAATACATAGAAACTGAAAAGAATAACAGAATAGAGACAACAGGGGACCGCACTACTCCACATTTACAGCCTTTTTTTGTACTTGTATACAGTCCGTGCGTTGTCCACAGATCTCTGCTTTAGTCCTTAGACTGTATGTCAGTCTTTCCATAGTATACATTTCTTCTAAACACTTTCTAACCAGTTCCTTGTGATGGCCTTTTTACCCCCAAGTTCCTTTTCAAGTATACGATCTGGAATCAAGCCCAGGTACATAAACCTAGAGTCACAGGTACTCTTAATATGTCTCCAAGAATCTGAATAACCCTGACCCAAAATGCCTGTACTTTTACACATGACCAGAAGATATCAAATCAAATTGATTTATATACCCCAATATCACAAAACACTTTGTCTCAGTGGGCTTTACAGAATACAAAACATAGTTGACAGGGTCAATTATAAAAAACATGATATAGGCTTTATTAAACAGGACAGGCTTCAACACACTCTTAACATTGTGGACACTGTCTGCCTCCCTAATCAAAACAGGAAGTTGGTTCCAGAGAAAGGGAGCTTGGGATCTGAACACTCTGACTCCTGATCTAGTTTTGTGGAATCTGGGAACCACTAAAAGACTTGAAGATATGCGAGTGATTGCGATTCAACCGTCCACATCCTGGCCACATTGTCTCACTAAGCTAAAAGGTAGATGTTTTCATGATTTCTGGATTGTTTTTCAGAGTTCGTTTTCCCCCCTTCAGGTGAGAGGCCGTTCCACTGCAGTCAGTGCGGCGCCTCCTTCACGCAGAAGGGAAACCTGCTGCGCCACATCAAACTGCACTCCGGGGAGAAGCCTTTCAAATGCCCCATGTGCAGCTACGCCTGCCGCAGGCGGGATGCTCTGAGCGGGCACCTGCGCACACATTCTGGTACCAGCCACACACACACACACACGCACACACACACACACACTGCCAGCTGTGCTCATATGCACTGATACTGTATGCACCTGTGTATAATATTTCGCTGGTTCGTTTCTCACAAATGTCGACACATGAGCTGAGGCCGCATTGCTCTTCCAGTAATATGTGCCACAGGCTTACACACATTACATATGACACCTTACTCACTCACCTCAGGAAACTTACTCACTCACTTTCAGTTCACGTGTTTCACCTGCAGACACGGTCTCTAATGTGCACATCATCACTTTTGTACGAAACCACATACTCAAGGAAATAATCCTCGCTGTAGGCAGTGTTTATGTTTCGTGTGTTGGTGATTAACTGAAACTCCCGCTCACAGTAGAGAAACCCTTCAAGTGCAACCACTGCAGTCGCAGCTACAAGCAGCGCAGCAGCCTCGAAGAACACCGGGAGAGATGCCATGTGTACATCCAGAGCAAAGGCCCCGCAGAGAGAGGTGAGCACACCCAGTGGTGTAAAGTTGTGTATCATTTCAAGAGACTTGTACTTTACTTGAGTATTTTCAATGTTTTGTTACTTTGTCCTTCTACCCCGTTACAATTCAGAGGTAAATGGTGATGGTACTTCTCCCACCTCTGAGCACTTCTGAGCACCATGGAACTCCAAACACTCACTTCACACATCTGACTGTTAATAGAGTCAGACTACTGCTTAGACTCATTTGCACATATGGAGCGCCCAATTTGAGCAGTTATTGCTAGCAGATCCTGTTTTTATAGCCTCATTAAATAAATGAGCTTACGGCTGTTACCCCATCATTAAACCAAATAGGTTATGGCTGCTGTGGTGTGGTGTGACGACCGCTTCAAATGTGTGCAGCGGCTAAATATGTAGGGCAAATGTGTTCAGCCCGGCCACCCAACACACGCACATGTCTGTAACCTTCCCCCAAAAGACCTGTACCTAGGGCAGGACAGTTGCACGGTTGCAACACACACAGACACTCTGCTGCTGTGGTCGCCAAATGTCGTAAGCTTATGCCTGATAGTGCCGTCGTGGTGAGGAAGTACATCCTCATCCTGTGGTCTGTTTTCCTGCACTGGTGAAGTAAAAAAAACCACCAGGAAGTGAGGTCAAAGGAGCGTCTGATCTTAAATTAATATCTCCTTCCTCCTAGTGTGACTCAGCGTGGTGCCGCTGCCGTCTTTCTACTTCACTTTATAACCTCTAAAGCTTGGTGGACAGCTGCCGCTCGGTGCACTTCTCTTCTGATCGAGAAGAGGTCTGCTTTTCCTCGTTGCACTTACTCTGTCCCTCTATTGCAGAAGACGGCCACACATCCAGGACTCAGATGGGCAGCGAGCGGGCTTTGCTGCTCGACAGGCTGGCCAGCAACGTAGCCAAACGGAAGAGCTCCATGCCACAGAAGTTCACCGGTAAGAGCAGCTGGAAAGCTTTGGAACATGAAAACGATACGTACCTGTTGTGTATGCTGCTGTCTTTATGTTATCATGTGTGCTTTTTGCTGTGCATTAACGCTTAAATACAGAATTCCATTTTTGCAAATGATTGTAAGTCATGTCTAAGCTAGTTGTTTGTCTGTCTCTGCTGGCCTCCATCTCTTGCCAAACAGGAATTGAGGGCAAAGCCTCATACCTGCACACACCGCAGAGTCTCCACTGTCCTCAATTCTCTGCCAGAAATGTGTCATAGGTGGGTATAAGTTACCATGCATGGTTTAATAATTGGATACATATACTGAGAAACATGCACTTTACAATTCCCGATTCACACTTTGTATGTTTGGATTAAAACTTAGTGAATAAAAGACACCAGTTTCAGTAAATGGCTGACTTAAGGGGCATGCACACACACAACTGTTTCAATAGTTGTTTCTCACCTCCTAACATTGGGTTGTAGTTTCGCAATCAAGCCTGAAGCTGCTCGCAAAACGAGTGTATTGGCAAAGAAAACCTCCGACATGTCTCTATCGGGTTGACAAATGAAGTGAGATCTTTCAATATGACAACCACAGGGGGAAAAGAGAAATGTCTGCAACCGCAGAGAGAGAGAGAGAGAGAGAGAGAGAGAGAGAGAGAGAGAGAGAGAGAGAGAGAGAGAGAGAGAGAGAGAGAGAGGCGAGAAACGTGAGCAGGTGCCTCTCTGTAAGTCTGCAACCGCAGAGGGAGAGAAAGAGAGAGAGAGAGAGAGAGAGAGAGAGAGAGAGAGAGAGAGAGGGAGAGAGAGGGAGAGAGAGAGAGAACAGGCGGGAGGCGAGAAACGTGAGCAGGTGCCTCTCTGTCTGTTCTTCTGTGGTGCAGCTGCACTGCAGGCCTTCCTCCTTCTGCTCCCTCTCTCAGCCTCTGTCCTCTCTGTCCTCTCAGCCTCTGTCCTCTCTGTCCTCTGTCCTCTCAGCCTCTGTCCTCTCAGCCTCTGTCCTCTCTGTCCTCTGTCCTCTCTGTCCTCTGTCCTCTCAGCCTCTGTCCTCTGTCCTCTCAACCTCTGTCCTCTCAGCCTCTGTCCTCTCAGCCTCTGTCCTCTCAGCCTCTGTCCTCTCAGCCTCTGTCCTCTCAGCCTCTGTCCTCTCAGCCTCTGTCCTCTCAGCCTCTGTCCTCTCTGTCCTCTCAGCCTCTGTCCTCTCAGCCTCTGTCCTCTGTCCTCTCAGCCTCTGTCCTCTCAGCCTCTGTCCTCTCTGTCCTCTCAGCCTCTGTCCTCTCAACCTCTGTCCTCTCAGCCTCTGTCCTCTCAGCCTCTGTCCTCTCAGCCTCTGTCCTCTCAGCCTCTGTCCTCTCTGTCCTCTCAGCCTCTGTCCTCTCAGTCCTCTCAGCCTCTGTTCTCTCTGTCCTCTGTCCTCTCAGCCTCTGTCCTCTCAGCCTCTGTCCTCTCAGCCTCTGTCCTCTCAGCCTCTGTCCTCTCAGCCTCTGTCCTCTCTGTCCTCTCAGCCTCTGTCCTCTCAGCCTCTGTTCTCTCTGTCCTCTGTCCTCTCAGCCTCTGTCCTCTGTCCTCTCAGCCTCTGTCCTCTGTCCTCTTAGCCTCTGTCCTCTCAGCCTCTGTCCTCTCAGTCCTCTGTCCTCTCAGCCTCTGTCCTCTCTGTCCTCTCAGCCTCTGTCCTCTCAGCCTCTGTCCCCTCTGTCCTCTGTCCTCTCAGCCTCTGTCCTCTCAGCCTCTCTCCTCCCAGCCTCTGTCCTCCCAGCCTCTGTCCCCTCTGTCCTCTCAGTCTCTGTCCTTTCAGCCTCTGTCCTCTCTGTCCTCTCAGCCTCTGTCCTTTCAGCCTCTGTCCTCCCAGCCTCTGTCCCCTCTGTCCTCTCAGCCTCTGTCCTTTCAGCCTCTGTCCTCTCTGTCCTCTCAGCCTCTGTCCTTTCAGCCTCTGTCCTCCCAGCCTCTGTCCCCTCTGTCCTCTCAGCCTCTGTCCTCCCAGCCTCTGTCCTCTCTGTCCTTTCAGCCTCTGTCCTCTCTGTCCTCTCAGCCTCTGTCCTCTCAGCTTCACCTCACTGTCCCTCGTGTTGACCTTGGGGCTGCATGATGTTCTCTTTGCTTTTACTCAGAACCAGAGTGAGGACCTGTGTTAGATATGTCTGTAAGTAATACGTCTTGAAAGTGCTGCTTGCTTCCTGTGGTGTGTCTCTGCTCATGCTGTGGGGTGAGGAGGGTGAAAGACCGCTGAGTCTTCAGGCAAGTGAAATAACCAATGACATCTAAATGCTGTCTCTCACCGTCCCAAAGAATACAAATATATACAAAAATATACATGTATATATGCATGCATACACATCTAAACAACCATATACACACGTATATATATATATATATATATATATATATATATATATATATACAGATATACATACCTATACAGATAGACACATATATATATATATATATATATATATATATATATATATATATATATATATATATATATATATATATATATATATATATATATATATATAGACAAATTAAGAGATTTAAAAACAGATATAAAAAAAGAAGGCTCAACAGTAAATATATGAAAGTATTTGTCTCCACACTAATTTGGACAGGACACAGTGAATATATGACAACAGTACAAATATATAGTGAAGTTCTGTAGTGCTGTAGTGCCAATGAGCCCTTTGTTCTGCCGGTCTAGGCGATAGCGGTGTGTGTCTGGACCTGAGCTTTAACAGGGAGCTGGTCTACAGGACTGAGGTCAAGGAGCCCCCCCCAGGCTCCCCGGGGCCCGACCCCCACCATCAGCAACAAGCCGTCCTCACAGGGCCAGAGAACAACCTGGCTCCCTCCCGCAGACCCTACCCCATCCAGCTGAGCCCCATGGGCCTCACTAACGGCCACAAGATGGGCATGCCTCTGATGGGCCCCCCCCCCACCTCCCAGCACCAGGTGGGCATGGACTCGTTCCAAAGTGATGGCTCCCAGATGCACCAGCCTGTCATGTACAACCTGGGTCACCTGCTGGGGGGGCTGAGCCATCAGAACGGCCTCCCTCACCCACACGCACAGCCCCTCCCCCTGTCGCCGCTGGAGGCCTTACGGGTGGTGCGAGGGGACGGGGAGGGGGGTGCGTTGCCCGGGGCGGTGTACCCCTGCGGCCACTGCAGGGTGATCTTCCTGGACTACGTCATGTTCACCATCCACATGGGCTGCCACGGCTTCAGGGACCCGCTGGAGTGCAACGTGTGTGGCCACCGCAGCCGGGACCGTTACGAGTTCTCCTCCCACATAGCCCGCGGGGAGCACCGCCTCGAACTCAAGTAGCTGTCATTCACACTCACACACGCTCTGACAGATAACCATGTACTAGCACACCCAGATTTACTCATATTAGTAGCTGGTAGTATGAGAAATGAAAGCATGACGTAGCATCTCTCTGTCTCTCGGTGTGTGTGTGTGTGTGTGTGTGAGAGACAGATTCAGAGACGTTATAGGTTTGTAACGGGTGTCAGAATTTCCTTTGTCCTACCATACTCATCTGAAAAGATGATCTGTAAATGTTTACGCAGGAGGAATTCTAACCATACATTTTTATATATTTGTACTTATTGATTCCTGCTGTAGCCATATATACATTTAACAAAGTAGCAAAAAAGAATGCATTTATTGTTTATCTGCTGTTGTTTTCTCCTGTTATTTGTGTTAAGGTGTCAAGCAATAAAAGATAACCTCTCTTTCCCTTCATCAAACAGAGACCTGCGACTTGCTGAGAGACATTCTTTTTTAAACACTTGTCAATTCAAGACTGCAGAAGAGAAAAAAAGTGCTATTATCTCGAAGGTCACATGTCTCATTTAGGCTGTGGTTTAGAGTGCAGTTCACGGCTTCAAAGACATCACTACGCTCTGCATGTGTTGGTTTTCACTCCTGAATATCTTACACTCCCACAGGTTAGAGGCCTCACAGCTCTGCAGAGATGTTTTTGTCACACGACATAGAGGTGTATACATATATAGGACTTAGCACAAATACATGTATCAGAGACGGTACCTCTGTCCTTCTTAGATAGATGGTGATACAAAATGAATGTCCAGGCAGGTCCAAAATAAATGTGACATGCTGTTGAACAACTTATAATTCATCTGAATGCATATTGAAACCGTTCTTCTTATATGTATATACAAATATATATCTTATATGAAATCAGGAACAAAGAAGATGAGCCTTTACAGTATCTAAACTGGCATGACCCTAAAACTAACAAATAAGAGAAAAATATTGAATGACTCTCGTCTTTTTTATGGGACTTTCTCCTAATTTCATGACAGGATTTAAACACTTTTTCCCTGATGCTGAGGAAATGAATGTGTGGGTCATATGAAACACCAGGGGCCACCTGCTGGGGGAGGTTTGGTACTGCATGGCAGTGATGGTCTTACACAGTATCACTCCAGAGCAGTAGGTCCTAAAATGGTTTCTCGGACCCATTGGAGGTCCTTAAAAAAGCAGAAGGGGGACCCAGACTAAATCATAAATAGCTTGATATATATATTATATTTTAACTAGAAGAAACTCAGAGAAAATGTTCAAAAATCATTCAATTCAGCCACAAAATACATGGTAATGCCAGTAAATTCAACACAATTTACATGTAATGACACATTTTACAGTCACAGTCAAATTGAGTTTGTTGGAATTTTTGAACTGAGTGTCTGTTGGAAAAGTTTGTCACACGGTAACAGGTCGAGCCTCCCCACTCAGTGGCTGCAGTGGGCTGTGTGTGTCATGAGAGTGTGGATGTTCTTCGCCCACATTTCAGGGACTTGGTCACGCTGAGCTGCCCTCAGAGCAGAACAGGGTGTTAGCTTCATCCAGCTGCCACCACCGTCGCTATCTGTCCCCTCCATCAGTGCCAGTTCCCTTTTTTTTCTCTTTGGGTTTGAAGAGAAGTGACACTTCTGAAGCAAACTGTCATCGCAGCTTCATGTCCCTACGCTAGATTAAACAGCCTAGTCATCCGTTTCAAAAGAACATTCGGGCTGCTTCTCTTTTTCCAATTCTAAGAGGTTCAGGGTTACTTTCTTCTGAGTAATAGTAGTGAGTTGAGTAAGTGTGCGGACGTTTAAGCTTTTGTAGGAGGATAAACATTACATCTGAACATAAAAGAAATCATATAGGAAATATGACTATCATTGAAAGCCATATTTCTACCCAGACTGATTCCCACCATAAAACCGTCCTGCGAGACAGAATTTACTCAACCAAGCGAAGCAGGAGTCATAAAGCAACAATGACGCAAGTCCAGTCAAAATGAGAGACTTCTGGTGACATCTGCTGACTGAATTATATACATGGTAACCACACTGATGTATTTAACTGGAACAACAATACACCGTTACACTGACTTTGAGAGCAACCAAGGAATCAAATAATGTTACGGTCCTTGAAAAACATTAATCAGCTGGACAAGTGCAATGTGATTGTAAAATCAATTTGATTTGTTTTGTAATTAATTATTAATAAATTATTTTAGTAATTACAAAATAGCACAGAAACCATTTGCTATAGATTGACAATAATAACTGAATAAAACAAAGGAAATCTAGCCACACAAAATTAGCTTCAAGTGCAGGAAAACCAATTAACAGTAATGTGGGAACAACTCAAAAATAAACAAGGGGTCCTGTATTCATATTTTGGGTGGATTATTAGAATTGATTTTAGAAATATTTCATTCTTGTTGGGCTCCTTGGTTTATGTACGTCACAAAGTTACACCAAATATTATAAAAGTTTAATCTGTAATTATTCGTCCATGAATATCTATTTGTTTTGAATTACTTTGGCTGTTGTTAAACATCATTTACAGATAGACAAAGAATAAAAGACAAATGCAGACAGCTGTTTGAAGATCATTTGATCCTTACACAAAAACAGCATAAATCATTATAAAGTATAATGAAATGTTAAAGCATTATCATTCGCAGAGAATCATTTTCATTTTAGGTCAAGACATGGATGGTGAAATAGCTTGCAATTGTTGTCCTGTGTAAAACCTGAAGATGGCGCTGTTGAAACAGAAGTGATGGAGAAGCAAGAGTTCAACCAGCGGTTTTGACTGATGGATCCACATGTTTTACTAATCTAATTCATGAAACCATTTCACAAATGAGTGGCTTCAAGATACATTGTCACATAGATTACAATTCAAAACATAACGTTAGAGTCTTAAAACATGAATTGAAAAACAGGTTCGTGTTAAAAAATAACAATAACTTGCTACCTTTGCTGTGACTTATTCCGTACCACAGGAGCAGATCTGAGCATGCGCACTGCATCGGTTCTATGGGGACGGGGAGGACATCACGGAAAAAACGTAGCAGCAGCACCACTAACCCCACGCCGAGATTTCGCCTCTCCGCTGCGCTAAAAGTGCGCAACGAAAGCAGCCCACGACTATGCCCGGTACGGCGGTAAAGTGCGGGAGGACCACTTGACAGGCCTGGGCGAGGTCTGAGCCGTTACCGGGAGGGGAAATACATTTCTTCGTATGGGAGCAGCATGCGGGAAATGGTTGGAGGTTGCTGCGTGTGTTCAGACGAGCGAGGCTGGGCTGAGAACCCCCTGGTTTACTGTGATGGACACGGCTGCAGCGTCGCCGTTCACCAAGGTAACGTTAGCCGCTGTTAGCGTGTAATTACCCGGCGGCTGGAGCCGGCCAGAGGTGCTGGTAGGTCGGTGTGTTTCAGGTCCGCCGCTGTCTACGTGCGTGTTTGTGAGTGTGGGAGGGGTAGGTAGGCGTGCTGTTTGTTGTTTCCTCTCGGCACACATGATGAAACACACAGGGCCAGGCAGTGACACGAGCCTGGATGGCGCCTTGATGCCACTTCAGGTCCGTGCGCGTGCGTGTGTGTGCGTGGCTGTCTGGCCCGGTTGCCTTCACGACACACAGCGAGAGGCTTTTTTTTGTTGTTGCGACAAAACAGAGCCGGCAAGGCCCGCCAGTTTGGACATCATGTTACCTTGTGTCCACTCGCTTTGTTGCTCATATGAGACAACAAGAGCAGCAGTTAACTTCCAGCATCTCCTCTCTGAGCACAGAGGAACTCTGAGAGGCTGCTTCACTCTGCCCTCATCTGCAGCTTCATCTTCCCAAGTAAAGACGACTTTGTTCCTTAAAGTCAGCGAAAGTGCCATACAAATGTAGTAAATAAAGGTTATTAAGAGTTGTACACAGAAGGTTGAGCTGTGAGCTGTCTTTATTTTGTTAATGTATTACAATTTGAAAATATTAACTTAAAGTAGATATATTATATTATCTAAACAAGATGACAACATGGTACCCAAAGACACTTTTCATTTAGGCCTATAGTAAAAAAAAAGTCTAGAAAATGGTGAAGATAACGTAAAAGTAGGAATAATCCGTATATTAATAATGCTATATTGTTAATTGTATTAATATTGATAATAAATTGTAAGTAGATATTTTTATCAGACAAAGATGACAACAGCACTTACTGACAGGACAACACAATATGAGACATATTTTTTGTTATAATAATAATTAATAATACATTTAATTTAAAAAGGGCTTTTAGTTGTACTCAAAGACACTTTAAATGTATAGTATAAATTGTAGAAAATTGTAAACACAGACTCGTGAAACAAGAAATAAATCAGTATGTTATATCTGGTAAAATCATGTATGTTTAAAGAAAATCGCTGAGGACTATATAATAATAGTATCATTAACCTGTTCTCTTTTGGTGTGTGTGTGCGTGTGTGTGTGTGTGTGTGTCCACCCCAGCATGTTATGGCATTGTCCAGGTTCCCACCGGTCCGTGGTTCTGTCGGAAGTGTGAATCACAGGAGAGAGCGGCACGCGTGGTGAGTGTGCCAACGAACAACCAACACAAAATCACATCCATCCCATCCTCTTCACCTGTGGTTATAACGCCACACTCACAGTAAGTTGTGCTCTCTCCTGCACAGAGGTGTGAGCTGTGTCCCCACAAAGATGGAGCCCTCAAGAGGACGGACAGCGGAGGTAAATCTCACTCTCCTTTCCCAAGTTACACAGCATTTAGACAAAACAGCAGGACCACCTTCCCGCCTTAAATAGAGTGGTGCAGTGATGATGTATTTTTGTAGGCCGACCTGGAAGTCAGCATCGCAAGGGCACAAAGACAAAAAGCAATGGAGATTTTTCCATTGGATTTTGGAATGTTGCGGAAAATGTAATCTGTTGCAAACACATGTATGTGTAGGTTTGGTTCAGCAGGATACTCTCCACATATTAACAGCACTTTATTGATTTTTTAAGCTTAAATGCTAGTGCCTGAAATAAAAAAGCTAAGGTTAAGACATATTCCAACTACATCACTGTCACACGGCTGCACTAAGCTAAAGGCGGCTAATGTTTGACGTGATGACGTGAAGTCTCATTTAGCCGCCTGTTAGCAACCGCCGTTTTTATGACACATAGATGCTTCAGACGTTCACCAGTGGGGTAAATACTGACACATTTTATGTCGTAGAACAAAATATGAAAATCTCTTCTTATTTCAGACAACTAACCACAGACATTTAAAAAAAGGAAACCGGAAGTGGTATAAAAAATTATAACTCATTTCCAGGATTTTAGGACTCATTCCTGCACCACTCTATAGAATAAAAGCTGCAGATTTTCTCTTAATCCATAAGGAACATTAATATGTCCTTCATCTGATCTCTCACCAGGCTGGGCCCACGTTGTATGTGCGCTGTACATCCCTGAGGTGCAGTTTGCCAACGTCCTAACCATGGAGCCCATCATCCTGCAATACGTCCCTCATGACAGATACATCAAGGTACTTCCCAACTGCCAAATCCAGCAGTCATAACACCAGCTCTGGCAGAGCTTTACTATTTTACCTGATAGGCCTAGAGTAAAATGCTTTTGTTTGCTTAGAGTAGAGGTGAATAACTAACACTAGTGTGATTTTGGTGAGATTACGACCATCCTGGCCAAAGCTGACTTTGGGAAGGGAACAATTGTTACGACTTCATCAGTGTGTGGTGCTTTTTGAAAAAGATAGTTTGGGTTGTTTGAAGAGGGGTTGAATGAGGCACTAAGCTTTAGTCGGTGAACTATCTACAGTGGATACAAGTTTAGAGAAACAAATGTCCATGGGGGCCGCAGCTAAACATATTTTTGGCACCTAAAAAAAATCAATATCAGTCTAAGCATACACTATATTTAGATTTGCTGTCAGGCAGCCCTTTCCACCTGGGAACTGATGCTGTTATCTTTGATCTTGTAAAAGCCGCCAGACTCCATTGAAAAAAACCAATGATTTTACATCTTAGAACATAGGAGTTGCACGTTAGTCTTATATCAATTTTTTGATATGGATAAAATAAGTTTTGCTGCTGCTCCTGACTGTTTCCATTTCAACTGTGTACTACTGTAGTTAATATAGTACTGTTAATATGTTTTCAATCTAGTTAATCCCTAGATTTGTTTGACTAATTGTAGTGTCACTGTTATAGGGTTATGCTAATAGTTAATCAGTTGTGTTGAAAATACAATCCCAAATCTGAGAACTTTATTTTACAAAACACAATTTAATCAAAGGTGACTCAGAAAATATATAAAACCTGTATCCCAACATTTAACTTGACAAAAACAGCTGAAAGTCTAGTAATAAAATAAAATGACTGAAATATGTTGCAGTACGGAGTGTTTCATTCACTCACCGACAATCAATCATTAGCTCGATCAATTATTAGCACACTGCGGACTGGAGTAGAACCTGAAATTAGCATCTCTATGTAATGATTTGCAAATTGATTTCCAATCAGGAATTGTTTAAAAATTAACACATTTTGGAATTGTCCTCTGACACTAGAATCAAATCGGGAAGTACCGAAAGATTCACATCCCAAGTAACACGTTTGTATATGAGCAACAGAGAGGAGTGACTGCTAGTGGAGCGAATCAGCAGTAAAGACACCTAGAGCCAGTTATTAAACGTCTGCTTTTTCTAACCAAATGCTGTCACGTTATGAAAAGTGTTGCATCAAAAATTGCACCAAATGAGTTGAATGTTTGGCTTATGGATTTTTTTTATGTGGCCATAAAGATTCATATTTGCTTAAATGTTCTCTCTCGTACGTGAATACAGTAAGAACATTTTCTTATACATTTGCACAACTTGCAAATGTTTGCTAAATAATTATGTTATTTTACTTGATTATACGTACCAAAACTCAGCTTTCAAACAGTCATGTGCCAAGCCCCATTGATCCCATAGAGTGCAGTGCTGATAGCTGTGTTTGGGGGTCTAAATATATATAAAGACATAGAAAATGGAGGACAAAGTCCCTCAAAACAAAAATATAATGGGATATTTTTTTGTTATTACAAAATGAGTATGATGGGAGGCTTTCAGAATGTGGTAAGCCGTGTAAAATCGAGGAGACAACTTCTAAACCTTGTATTTACAAACCGCAACAAACAAATCCTTCTGATTCTGCCTTAACTTCAACTGGAACTACAACTGAAACCGTCAGTTGGTGTCAGTCCCTCCAAAATCTGAGCAGTCTTTGTTTTATGAAGCACTTTTTATAGTGTCAAAAATCCCCCAGAGAGAAATCCACCATAAAAGAAAAGCACAGTCTTCTCCAATGTCCCGACCAACAACAGTAGCTTCAACAAACCATGATGCAACACAGCTCAAAGACATCTGGGAAACAGCACTCCCAACCTCCACAGAGCCATGGCTCTCTCCACCTACACTCAGACCTAGATGTGGCAAGGTCGCGCTGCTCTCTGGGGGCTGTGGGAAGACTTTCTGGGAAACGTGGGAGCAGCTTCAGTAGAGATAGATGGGGCAGTACGTTTACCACAGTTCCTCACAAATCAAACTGTAATGTACTGTGTTTAAAAGTGATTCGTTTAAAGTGAATTATCCTGAAAGATGCCACTGGTAGCAGTCTTGTGTCATTGTGTTGTCTCCTGGGTTCTGTAGTGCTCGGAGTCTGTCTTTTTATTTTCTTCCTCCCAACCCCCATCCCCTCAGGAAGCCTTTTGCCTCCTGTCAGGTCATCATTGAAAATAAGAATTTGTTCTTAATTGATTTTCCTGGCTAAATAAAGGTTCTACTACTCTTCCTGAATTTGCTAAATTCAAATCATTAAGGAGCGAGTCAAACCAAAATCTATTAGAGCTTGTTACCTTGGGTGTGAGATTTTGTACACTGAACTAGATGTAACTAATCAAGAGTCATGTACATAGCATCATGAAACATAATATTAAACAGGGGAAGTATACACGTCTTCATGTAACGTATAATACAATTGATTGATTTACTTATTTTCATATCATGGATAGCTGCCCAACAGGTTTACAAAAATACACAAAATCACAGGTTGTTGTATCACCCATGGCCGTGTCTCAATTCAGGGGCTGCACGCTTCGGAGGCTGCATTTGTAGACCGCATACGTCACTTCCGCCGAAAGAAGGCTGTCCCAATTTTCTTTAAAGACGAGACTCCTCCGAATGCGGCCCACGAATGCAGCCTTCTTTTCCCGGATTTGGAGGATATATCTGATGTATCCTCCGCGGTCTACCATATCCCAGGGTGCAAAGCGCGCAGGGAAGAGTGAGTTTTTTTCAAATGAAATGGCGGTCCGGTCTCCCCAGCAGAGTGGATTTAAAAGCAGCAGCAAGCGGAGGAATCACTAATAAATGTGAGTATTGGGTTTTAACTTACTTTAAATTAACTAACGTCACACACGTCAATATAGTTATATATAGTAGTCACATAAGTTATACTTTATATTACATAAATAGACCAAAGTCAAAACATTTAGACCGGTATAGCCTACAGTACGGTGGGATTTATAAAAGGCTACCCTGATGTGTAGCTGCTGTTTGCTTTATTTATTTCTCTGACATGGTGCAATGTTTTACTGTTTATTAAACTTTGGGACAACATTACAACCTTTGTGTTCAGCTCATGCTGCTTTGAGGTAGGGCTAAAAGAAAAGCCTATTTTAAATATTTCCACCAGATTTGATCATCTTTTATTTAGGTTAAAGTTTATTTAATGTATCCTAATCCCATAATAATAAAACAATCAAAAATAGACAGCAGCCTTTTGCTTGATGTTAGTTTGTGCCGTGCTGTCAAAGGGATGCACGTGTGACTGTCATTTCATCTCTTTAGTTTTTAAAAACCAAAACAGTACATCATTTTTAAATGATCCTTTAAGGATTGTTTGTCTGAAATGCTTAGAGTTACATTTTGCTGTAATACTTTTGCAACCCTGTGTTTAATATGATTAATTCACTTTTTTATTTTTCTCTTGTTTTTCTCTGTAATTAGGACAATTCTGGAGAAATGGATCTGCTGGAGAAGGACCCCTAATCTGAAAAGTGCCCAGCGGATCATCAGGACAGAGCTGCCATCCACCTGGACACCCCGTGGTGCTGGAGAAAGACCCCTAATCTGAAAAGTGCCCAGCGGATCATCAGGACAGAGCTGCCATCCACCTGGACACCCCGTGGTGCTGGAGAAAGCAAAACGGCGATCAGGAACATCCTCCACCCAGACCTCTGCTTACTGCCGTCCTACAGACTTGTGTCTTAGTTTCAGAATTTGATTTTGTATGTGTCTTTTCTTTTAATAGATATTTAACGATTATAGCTTGAGTCTGTCCGATTCCCCAAACAGCTGCTTCTATAGAGTGGCGAAGTCACGCCCATCTACTTCCGGTCCATGGGACCTTATTTCGGAAAAATAATGTATTGAAGTCAATGGAGAGAGAAAACGTATCTTTTGATCCCGAAGGCATTGTGCCACGAATTACACATATGATGTTTGTCAATCTTAAAAAATTATTTCCATGTCAAAAAAGTCACAGTTTGTCGTAAAACTGTTGAAATATAAGACTATGAAAAATACGCAACTAGAAAGACTACAAATCCCAGAGTCGCGTAAATGATGTCACAATTGTTTTCCTCCACTAAGAGATAGCTAAGATCAGCGCCATATAGATAGAATCTATCTATATGGCGCTGGCTAAGATAAGATAACTTTAACAAGATGCCTGTGTGCTTAGTACCAGGTTGTTATCAAACCAGCAATGGGTCTTGCTCGTTCTTTTGCTTCCCGTCTGATGAAAGGACCAGGAGTGTCTTGATCAAGTTAGCTACCTAGCTAGTAGCTAGCACGTTAGTTAGCATTACAGCCATGTCATTTTTATTAGCCTTAACATGAAGTAACATTAAGTAACCCAAAATGTTAAACAGTAAGAGTAGTAGTCATATTTCGTGAACCCTTTGAAGAGTACTGTCACCGGTGTGATCATTCTATAATACACAATTTAAGCCCGGGGGAGAAATGCTCACGCTAACGGTAGCATCGGCGATCGGCGATCTTTTCTACTTCATGCTATCTGCACAAATGGTTGACATTAAAAAGACCAGGCAGTTCAGAGAGAATCAAAGGAAGGCAGGCAGGCAGCTTTGCATGACATTCTTCAGGACGTGTTTCATTGTGGTGATAGTGAGGGTAGTCAATCGTTTTGTTGACAAGACAGTAGTGACGGCCATCTTGGTGATGTGTGTTGTTGACCAGAGATGTAGTTCATTGAGCGTTTCACACAAACAAATGTGTTACTTCACAGTTTTACGACACATTTTATTTTTTTTGACTTGCAAAATTATCTTTTAAATTGACAAACATCATATGTGTAATTCGTGGCACAATTCAAACGGGATCGAAAGATAATCTTTCTCTCTCCATTGACTTCAATACATAATTTTTCCGAAATAAGGTCCCATGGAGGTCCACCGGAAGGGGAGGGACTTCGCCACTCTATATACTTGCTGCACATATAATACAAATAAACAACTCCATAAACACACTTTTCCTCTGTCTCAATGATGAAAGTTATCATAATAGAAGACATGAAGCTCTACTTTGTGATTAGATGAAAATACAAAATTAAATTAAAATAGTCATTGTTAAACACATTGTTTATTTCATTTACTGAGGTTTTAACCATTATTTACAACATGTGTACATAAGCAGAAAAATTAAGACTTATTTTAAATATGAAATAATATGATTAAATTACATCAGCTATATATAATGTACTTGTTATCTAACTAATGTAACATTACTGGGGGCTAAAGGAACAGCTTAATCTTATTTTCCTGGCCATGGTCCTCTTTATTTCATCGCCGTCGGTGATCTAAAAAAAATGGTTAAAGTAAAAAAGTAAAAGTAAAGTTTCTGGATCCTTTTCAGCTGAGTTAGCTTGTAAGCTAATTTGCTAGCAGGCTGCTGGAGCAGCGCGTATCACGTGACGTAAATACGAAGCGCTCCGTAGGCTAGACCGTCTAATTTCAGAGGCCACTCGGTCCAGCCTACCCGGTCTACGTGGGCTGGGTCCTCCGTGGACCGCGTAGGCTGCGTACTCCGAAGGATGCAGCCTCTGAATTGAGACACGGCCCATGTCTTCAAAGAAATATTCTTCAGGAAGGAGAAGTTTTTAGAGATCAAAATAAATCAAAACATTTGATTTATTATTACTCATGAATACATCTTTTATGTTTGTGTAGCCAGGACAATAATGTACAGAACACTTCTAATTTCATTGGTGATTACACTTTTTTAGAAAGTTTGGAAACCTTTTTGACCTCTGCATTTAACCCATCCTAGTATTTGGATGCAGTGGGAAGCTATTTTCACCATTTACACCTTTCCAAGTACAGCTCCTCACTCCCTTCCTTGGTCTGTTCGGGGAGTGGAACCAGCCACCTTTTGCTTCCCAAGCCAAGTCCCTACTGACTGAGCCACTGCCTCTAAAGTGGCTTTAAACTGGCTTTCTCTGGGCCAATGCTAACACTCCTTAATGCTAAACTTTTTGTTTCAAATATACCTAACATTAAGTCACAAAAATACTTACAGTATCTACTGACCATTATTCTTAGGAGAAACATGAGAAATCTCCCAAACTCCTGTATATAAAAAAAAAGTATTCTGTTCTGGAAAAAGAATGACAAATTGTTCAAATTGAATAAAGATTTTAACTCAAAGAATTTATGCACAATGTCCAAATAAAAATGTTCTCTAGTGAGTCAGTCTATTCATAAGCCGAAGCATTTGACATGTATGGCAGATGTTTGGATGAAAATAATTCATGATAAACGTATGCTGCTCACTGACTGAAAGGATAAAGAGACACTGACCTCACACAGAGCCACAGCATGCAAAGTAGGGCTGCATATGGAAAACAGGCTGAACCTGCTCTCCATTATTCAGTCTGCTTCTGTTCTCTCATATCTCCTTTTTTTTATGTTTTAAAGCAAACCACAAACAGTTACAGCTTTTACATGCACCTCTCTTGTTACTTTATGCACCTTTTATCTTGTCTGTGTAGTCTTTGATGTTCAGCAGACTCTTTGTGCCCAGCATGCACCACAGCAGAGGCCTGTACTACGAATCCAGTTCAACATACTATATGTTTGAGTTAGCTGGCTTACCTAATCCAAAACAAACGCGCTCTCGCTAAGCGGTCCTACGACGCTGGTTATCAACTCGGTAACTCAAGCCAGGGTTTCTCTGTCCGGCTGAGTGCGCGTTCACATGAAAGGGGCGGGGCTAGCAACATTTGACCAATCACAAACATGGAGAAGCGTACTGACAGCGCAGCGTCATACTTCCTGAATGAAAAGAAAACTATAATATTAGACATATGAAGAAGTTAAACTTTAAACATCCATGACTTAAACACTTTATCCAGGATAAAAGCCACATAGCTGCACCTGCAAGGTGAATACAGCTGGTAAAAGAAAAAGTGTTTGAATGCGTACATTAACAGGTTTATGATATCACTGCCCCGTCTAAGACACGAGTGGATTTGACTTTAATTACATTTGACTCAAGTGTTTCGTCAACTTAATGTGTTGCTTAAAATAATACTTCTGCATACAGTATGTGACACTGTGAGTGTTGCACGGCCAGATACGGCTCAAGAAGCTGACTCAGATAAGGAAATATATGATACATTATGATGTGATATGATATGAATGATAATGGGACACATCTACGTCTGCACTCACAGTGCCGCGGACTGTACTTAATGTTACTCTGATCCGGTTACTTATGTCGTGGCAGATATTTAAGTAAGCTTTCTTAACGCTAATGTTATAATAGTCAGATTGCTCTGAAGATGGGAGGTGATATTCTATTCATTTTCACGTTCACACAGTCAGTTGATTTTTGCCGGCCGTCTTTCCTGCAACGGCAGTTTTTCTGTATTTCCTCTATCCTGTAATATGACTTGATCGCTTTAAACTCCGCACACGGAGCTCTGATTGGTCAGCAGGCGGTGCTTTCACTGAGTTGATCTCTTATCCTGGAACCTAACCTGCTCCGGACCAGGCTAGCCGTTCAGCATAAGTTACCATGGAGATCTAGCCCGGTAAGAAGAGAACCAGCGTCGTCGGACCGGAAACCCAGAGTTTTCCCTGAAGTTAGCTCGCTAAGCGAAAATCCGGCTTCGTAGTACAGGCCTCAGGCCTCTGGTCTCTTTAAAGCAACGCACATTACAGGGAAATCAATATTTGACGCATGGACTCATTAGACCCGAGCAGCGAGTGGCCGACGTGCTGTGTGTGTGTGTGTGTGTGTGTGTGTGTGTGTGTGTGTGTGTGTGTGTGTGTGTGTGTGTGTGTGTGTGTGTGTGTGTGTGTGTGTGTGTGTGTGTGTGTGTGTGTGTGTGTGTGTGTGTGTGTGTGCGCGTGCGTGTGTGCCTGCATATAAATGTACACATGTGAGTGTTTGAGTGTCTGGTTTCATATTACTGTGTCAGCTACAGTAAATTGCATGCAGCTTTCCCCCCCCGCCAGAGCCATTCATCCACGTTTTGCTGCCCGCATTCCGAGACAGCGTTACAATGGGACAGTGAAAATTTGAGATGGCACTCTTCCCTTTCTTACACACTCGGGTAGTTACATCCCGGCTTTCATTACACTGCCCACATCCTCCGAGGGGAGCAGAGTGGGACGTGGGGAGCAGAGGAACAGAGGGACGGGGGGGGAGAAAAAGCCAACACACAGAGGGCTGCAGCAGAAAGGTAAAGAGCCCGCTGTTCCTTTGTCCCGCACCTGTTGCTAGGCCTCTCCTGCACCCCCCGCTCATTGGGGAGAAGCTGACGGAGAAGTACAAAGCTGTGTGTGTGGGTGTGCTTTTGTGGGTTTGTGTGTGATGCTTATATATTTTTCATGATTGCATATTTGCACATGATTGCAAGGAATCCCTCAAACCTTTAATACATTGTAATGCTTCAAAACCTTAATATGCTACTTATGTCCCTGTTTTTGTATTGCTGCTACACATTTTTAAACATGGTAGTGTACTTATTTTGTCTTTTTTTTATTTGTACTTATGTGTGCTTTTCTTCTCTATATTTTGTATAGCTTGCCTTTGTTTACCTGCTTTGCCGCTTTTGCTGTAACACTGTAACTGTCCCTGCTGTGGGACTAACGGAACTCTGATTCTGATTCTGCATCACTGAATCCTTTATTTCCAATATCATGCATGATTTTTTTTGGCTGCCTGAAACCATTCTACACCTAATTTATCAAAAATAGAAGAAAATGATAAGGAATGTGGGTGACAGGAATGTGGATATTAAAAGCATCATGATACAAAAAGCTCACACATGCTCCTCAGCGTCGGCGTTCTTTCTTCACAACATCCCCAAACATCTGGTCGACAGTTTTGCTGCACAAGGCGGCAAAACTGTGTTCTGTTTGAAATCCCCATCTGTTGTCGGACAAGAAAAACGTCCTAATGTTTTACAGTGTAGCTGCTGCTGGACTCACATTAAAGAGTGTTTCACTTCCCCTCACTACGACCACAATGGTTCACTTTAATAGTCATATAACATGTATGAGTTTGACCTGGTAACACTTTTCTGCACGAATCTGCAAGGGCGTGAACAAGCGTTGTTCATCTACAGTAGCACCTGTTATTAAAACTATGAATAAGTTAAATGTATCTGTTCCTACACCTCCTAATGTCTCCATCTTTGGCGCTTCACCAGACCTGCTACATCTGTGAGGACCACGGCAGGGAGAGCAAGGCGGCGTGCGGAGCCTGCATGACGTGCAACAGGCAGGGCTGCAGACAGGCCTTCCACGTCACCTGGTCAGTCTGACGCTGGGTTCATGCTTACATGGAAATTATAGTCCACAATATGGTGATATTTTTTCTGAAAATAACTGTGATCCTGATGACGAATTTTGAATGCCAAACTAGAAGTTAGCGTCACAAGAACTCCCTCGATAAAAAGCAATGGGATTTGTCCATTGCATTTTGGAACATTGTAGGGAAATAAGATCTGTGGCAAACACATGTTGATGATACTAACACGTTTGGTTCAGCAGGATAATCTGTACATATAAACACCACTTTATTTTTATAATTGTATTTAACCTTTATTTAACCAGATAAAAACATTGAGATAAAATCTCATTTTCAATGCTGACCTGGCCAAGAAGGCAGCAACGTTACACATAACACATAACACAAACATATAAAATACAGAGAACATAACTAAGAAAACAAAAGAGGAAAAAGCAGTCACTACATTGTGCACATTAGGACAGTAAGAAAAGTACACTACCTGTTACTGCAAGAGCAGCTGGTGGTGAGGACTTCAGACAACTTCAATTTAAAACATGATAGAGAGACAAGTGCCATCAGTTTAAGGCGTGATTGAAGGTCATTCCAAGACCAAGGACCATAATGAAAAAGACTCCTTTTTCCAGCCTCAGTCCGCACAGCAGGAACCTGGAACCGTATCCAGGCACTGGATCTGAGGTTGTAAGAGTCACAAACTGGGGCAAATCTGACACATATGATTTTTGAGGCATAAATGCAAGCACTAAAAGTAAAAAGCTTACGTTAGGCTATAAAGGAACTACATCACCACCGCTAAGCTAAAGGCGGTTAATATCGGCGTGGTGACGTTTAGCAGTCTCATTCAGACACTTGTTAGCAACAGCCGTCTTAGAAGCTTAGAATATTTACTGACGTGTTTTATATTGTAAATTAAAACGTGAAATTCTCTTAAGCTTGTCTTCACACAGATTTTATATCAGGCATGTAACCCAAAACATGTTTAAAAAACGTGACTTTGAGGCGAGGGAACCCGAAGTGACAAAATGCTAACTCATTTCCCGGTTTAAGGACTCATTCCTGCCTCACTCAACGTCATGACTAACTGACGCCAATATCTTCCAGGAATATAATACATTTTAACGTCAACTCAACTTAGCTTTGTTTATAAAGCACCTTCCATTCAAACATGCAGCCAACAATGAAATGTTGAAAATAAATAAAAGTCCATAAAATCATGTTTAGACCAATGATTAAAACTTTAAAACTTAGGATTTACCTTTAATCTTTAATTTACTTTACAAACGTTCTGCAAGAGCTTGCCTTTCTTATGTCCACAGACAGTGTGTTCCTCGAAAAACTAAATAAGACGTTTTTTCCAGCAAGGCAGTGTGCTTTAACTGAGACGTGACGTTCTTTTGGAACATGAGATTCAATCTGTTTTAGATACACATGATTGATTTGGCTTGTTTGCTGATGAAGTTAGTTTAAAAATAAAGAAGCCACCAGTCATCAGAAACTACGGTCTCACTCACTGTGTTTGCACTTCTTTTCCACTCTACCTCCATATCTCTTTAGATTCCTTTTTGTTTCCCTTTTTAAATGATTCCTGTCAAAACTCCAGGATAACATCCAGCCTTGAAGATTGTACATTTATGTGTAGAGAGAACTGACATTTGATTGAATCTGTCTTGCTGAGGTGACTCAGGCGACATGCCGTCGTCAGCGTGTGTGTGTGTGTGTGTGTGTGTGTGTGTGTGTGTGTGTGTGTGTGTGTGTGTGGTGTGTGTGTGTGTGTGTGTGTGTGTGTGTGTGTGTGTGTGTGTGTGTGTGTGTGTGTGTGTGTGTGTGTGTGTGTGTGTGTGTGTGTGTGTGTGTGTGTGTGTGTGTGCGTGTGTGCGTGTGCGTGCGTGTGTGTCACTCACCCTGTGCCTCCCTGTGTTCAGTGCTCAGATGGCAGGTCTGCTGTGTGAGGAGGAAGGCCCAGAAGCTGACAACGTGAAATATTGTGGCTACTGCAAGCACCACTACAACAAAATGGTGAGATGGAAAACAGTCTAAAGGCTGCACAAAACCTACTTTTATAATTTTCTAATCGATAGATTTATGATTCGAAAATTATAAAAGATGGGTAGACATGTGGAGATTATCCGACTAAACAAAACGTGATCCGTCTCTTAAATGTGTGTCAACCACAGACCTTATTTCAAGCTATTTTCCAAAATCCTATGGAGAAATTGCATTGCACTTTTGTCGAAGGAACCGGAAGAAGTTTACTTCCGGGTTTTAGGACGCGTCACTGCGGTTCTCTTATGGGTAGATTTCTCCCATGCTGTACAACAATTCTGATTAGCTCGGCTGACAGTTAGGGAAACAGCGTTCAAAGCGCACAGCAGATTTTTAGGTCTCGAGACAAATCACACTTTTTGTTTGTTTTCTTACAGCAGAAGAAGTTGCGCTCCAGTGAAAACACAAGCAGCTCCTTCAGTCATTCCAGGGGGCGCTCGAGCTCTCCTCCCCAGGACAAACACCATCACCACCGACAGAGGAAGGTTAGCACTAGGGATGATGGGTAACGTGTTTAGTACCAATGTTTGGAAATGAATATCTGGTCAGATTTCACATTTTGTAGCTATGTTGACACTTTCTGTGATCAGAAGGTTCCTGGTTTGAATTTTAAAAAGATTTCAATCATTATCAAGATAAATATAATAATACAAAATCTGGTACCCACTCCCGTCTACACCTTGTGAACCATGAAATACCTCTTCACCCAGTGCCCAAAGCTGGATTCAAAATAAAGGCATGAAGAGCTACTCAAATTAACTTAAATTATCAAATTGGATAATGACAAAATTACTATATAGAAAGTATTATAAATGAATGAACAGTTCCAGCTAGTTTACAGATGCAGTTCTTGTCTGACTGATTTATTTAAACACCATTAACATTTAAGAAAGTTGGCTTAATTTGTTAAAAGAAAAAAAATAGTTATACTTATTGGTATACCACCAATTTCGGCCCTGGTAATTGTTTGTAAGTGCATGTTCATGTACGAGTGGTGAGTGTAATAGTTTAACTCCTGAGCCCTATGTATTTCTGTGTTTTCAGAGTCATAAGGACAAGATGCATCAGAAAGAGCGCCACAAGAAGTCCTCTGACAGCCTGGGCTCCTCCGTGACCAGCAGCTCTATAGAAAAGGTACGAAGGCCAAACACAGGATGACACGCCAGGCACTTTGAACATCTCTAATGACCTGTGTGTTCTCTCCAGATATCCTCCAGTCACCACAGCACCAAGGACAGTGAGGGAAAGTGTAAGAAGCTGAGCTCACACAGTCACGTTCACCGCAGCAAGAAGACGGGAAGCATCGGCAAGAGCTGCTCCTCCTCCTCCTGCTCCTCCAGCCCCTTCAACACAGGTACGACAATCAATCAGAATAATGTTCATAGCAGATGTATCAATTACGGAAGTAGTGAGTTGCAGTCATACATGATTACATGTAGGTCCGAATCAATGAGTAAAATAAATAATGAATTCACGGATAATTTCTTTATGACGTGAACATTTTCTTTTCACAAATTTCTTACTGTTTTGCTTCAGTTTGTAGAACAAAACCAACACTTTGTTTGCATCACCTTTGCCTCTGGAAACTAATGCATTCATTACCATCTTCTGACATTTTATCAATTCAAATATTTATTCAGTTTTTATAAAATTACCAATTGACTTATTTAAAATAAATGGCTATTTTGATCGTTTTAACCCTGCAAACGGCACTTTTTGGTTTGCATTGTTGTCATAATCCAAGAAGTTCATCAGTAATATTGAATACTATTAAAGAGGCCCTATTGTACTTTTGTGCTTTTCTGTTTCCTGTAGTGTGTTCTATAGGTTTTTGTGCATGGAAATTGTCAGATGGAGTTTTTCTTGAAATAAAAGATGTGTGCTTGCTTGACTTATTTAACCAGCATCTCATGCTGCGTTCACACCGGACGCGATGCGATTTTTGGGGGCGGCGCGATTACATGTTAAGGATGCAGAGACGCGGAAAGACGCGAATTCGCTCCGACGGCGCTCATGAAGCGGTGGACGCGGCGAGAATCACGCGATTGAAGGGGGCCGCGTCAAACGCGAGATTTCAATTTTTTTCAACTTGAGCGTCAAATTCACGTGACGCGTTCTCGCGAAAGCCAATCAGCATTGGGATTCCCTCTGACGTCCTGCTGTTGATCAGTTGTAAAGATGGAAGAGATGATCGTTGTGGCTGTGAGTGGGTTCCCGGAGATTTACGATACAATGTCGTATATCTACCGGGACCGCAACAAAAAGGAGCTGGCTTGGAGGAGAATAAGAACCCAGACACTGCGTTTGTTGCTACGTTTGTAGGACTTCCACAGAAGGTACAAAGCAGCAATAGTTGTTATATCCTCCATAGTCAAGGACAGAAATAACCAAAACGATCTTGCATGGAAGTGTAAACAACCTCAACTGTCCGTCAACGGCGCGGCGCGTCAACGGTATGTCTGTTTTTAATGAAGCGATAAAACAAACTGCAAGCCGCGGTGAAACTTGAGCGATTGGAGCGAATATTCGCATCGCGTCCGGTGTGAACGCAGCATTAGTCGCTCAAAGTGAAGGGTGAAGGGTTTTTAACCAATAAACATCCTTTCCACATTTCAGATGCTTACTCTCTCCAACATCAAACATAAACATGTTTTAGCAGTGAGGTTCTTTAAATGTGACTAAAACTCTGTGTTTCTCCTGGAGGTGGCTCCCTGTCTTCCGCTCAGGACTTCCATCCGTTCTCATCATCCTCCCGCCTGGAGCGGGACCATGACCACGGGGGGGACGAGCACAGTGGGGAGGAGCGTAAGGAGCGCCATCGGAGGCCAGCGGTGCAGGAGGAGGAGGAGGACGATGAAAAAGAGGAGGGCAAAGAGGAGGAGGTAGAGGAGGAGGAGGACAGTAAATACCACAAGCCACCAGCTCTCACTCCAGCTGACGGCCCAATGGCAGGGTCACAGGGTCACGACCGGTCGGAGAACAACTCCAGCCCCTTCGAGAACAAGGTCACCATCTCCACCTTCGGCTCCATCATGCGCATCACCTCTTCCTCTGGGCTGGGCAGCAGTAGCAAGATCCGGAAGATCTCCTCGTCCGGGGACTACAAGCCCTCCAAGTCTCTGAGTAAGCTGAGCACGCCGCCCATCCTGGAGGAGGCAGTGCCAGAGGACAAAGCCCCGCCCCCGCAGCTGCCCAGAGAGCGCAGGCACCGCGGCAACAAGAAGAGCAGCCACGGGCCGGGGCGGCCGCGGGGCAGTAAGAACCGGGAGAGGAGGGAGGAGGAGCATCACCACCACCATCACCACACAGCGCCTCCTCCTCCTCCTCCTCTTCCTCCTCCAGCCTTAACCTCCCCGCTCTACCAGAGCCAGTCCTCCCTCCCTCACCCCGCCTTCCCCTCCACGCTGCCTCCCACAGCCGTCTCTTCTTCTTCTTCTTCTTCTTCTTGTTTCTCCTCCTCTGCCGCCGTTTTTTCCACGAGCCGTGGCAACTCTCTGCTCAGCTCCGGTGAGTCTCTGTGGGGGGGGGGGTGTGTGTGGTAGCCCTCAAGCTTCCTGTGTGTGTTACAGAAACAGTGTTGAAATGTTTCCATTACACATGTTCCATGTCAGCATCAGAGCAGCAGCCTATCTGTGCATCAGAACCTCAGTGTTTTATAATAACACAATGATACTGTTACTATGTTTTTCATACACAGGGTTTTCAAATTCACAACATTGTCCTCGATTGTGGTTTGTGTGTGTGCTAGATTTCCTGTCATACTTACACATTGATTTCCCGTGCACACTTACAGACTCAGTGCCATGTTTGTTAGTTCTTTTGGCGATCCTGAGATAAGAAAGTCAAAAATACCTTTGTTTTACCTCATTTTATCTTTCTGAATCCCTCAGGCATCTACTCCAGCCTCAAGGACCCCCTCACACTGGGCGGGGGTGTCTGCAGTACCCCTCTCTCTCTGGGTGGAGGGGTTTGTAGCCCCTCCTTGTCCCTGGGGGGGGGCATGTGTAGCACCCCTTTCTCCTCAGGACTCCTCACATCCCACATCTCCTCAATGTCCCTTCCATCAGTCAACGCTGTGTCAAACACACAGGTATTACAGCGGGGGGGGGGGGGGGGGTCTCTGTACCCAGTATAAGTACTGTTATATATTTATATATATATCTGCATCTCCATTTAGACCATGAAGAAATGTGTTCAGGTGTAACACATTTTAAATAATCCTTATCAAATATCTTAATATGTGTGCTTGTTAGTGCTGAAGCTATATTGAAAAGACTCTCTGACACTCTAAGGAGGCCCGAATAACTCTAAAATGAGATGTGATGACCCGTGTCTCAGATTTACAAAGAAAAGCCTTTTTTTTTTTTACCAACATCCTTTCCAGATTTCAGATGTTGATGTTCTCTGTCTCCAGGTCCCTCCAGGTTCCAGCACCTCCTACAGCCTGAGCTCCACCCAGCTGTTCTCCAGCTGTCTCTCCACCCCCCCCCACTCTGCCACCACTACTGACCCAAGCCCAGACCTCACTGCCAGGTGACACAAACACACATTTATTTGCATTTGTTAAGGAAACTGAAGCTATTTTCAGAAAAGCTTCTACAAGAAAAAACCCTCTGAGACAGATATTCTTACCTTTGTCAGAATCTGACAAACCTTTTTGAAATCAATATGTATTTACTGTATAGACCTACAGTTAAGGTACAAGAAAACAAAGTTAGTCAAGATGGAAGGCAGAAAACTTATACAAAAAATCCCTCCTCATTTATGTATTTTTATAACTACAAACTTTATTATAAATAAGTTTCAAAATATATTTAAAAAAATTCATGTCATGTATAGGGACTGAAATAATAAGAAAATACCAAAAAATCACAAAATAAAAATAAATAGTAGATATACAGTTATACAATCAAATCATTTTTAAAGATTAACAAAGACCTTGAAAGTATGTTTTTTATTCTATCAATGCATATTATTTGTTAATGAATGAAAGTCAATATTAGAATTGGTGAAGGACGTTTGGCTTCTGTTTGAGAGAGAATAAGGTTCTGTCCATACCATATATTCAATAAACTGTGTCATTTAATGGTTGTTCTATAAAGCTATCTACACAGTGTTAGTTTGCCTACATGCTGACTAAGTGTTTTGGGGGGTTATTAGGCATTTTGTGTTGGAACATTTTGTGCATCATCAGCGCTGTCACCACGTTTCATTAGAATTACAATAAATGTAATAACTCTTTGTCCCGTTCTCAGAGTCCGACCTTGATGACTGTCGTTTCCCGTGTCAGGGGAACTCGCCCAGAGAGAGTCTTTCCTCACAGTGAGTCTCATTTCATCGTTATAGCTATTTTAATGTTGATTCTTGTACGATACATGCTGTAACACTCCTGCAGAAAACGAGTCAGCAACACAGTCATCCATTATCACTCATCAATGACAAATATATTGGGATGATTTCCCTTTAATCAGACGAGTTTCTATTTCTGTTACTAGCATAAGAAAACTAACAGCTAGTTATTATCAAAGTAACTAGACAGAGATATTAACCCCAGCCACGGGGCCTTGTTGGTCATTTCCCAGCGATGACTTCTTACTCCTTGTTGGTTTAATCCTCCTCCCCCCCCCCAGGTCTCCTATGAGCTGTCTTCCTCTCCTGTTTGAGCAGAGGGACGGGCTGGGGGCCGCAGTCAGAGCCCGCCCTGAGAACGTCCCCCTCGCCAGCTCTCACATCGAGCTGCTGCTGGAGAAACACAGCAACGGAGAGATGGGAGTCAACAGTGAGTGAACAGCATTGGTACCAAGATAAAACTCAGGGTCACTAGATGAGTTATATTTTTGTAAAAAACCTGATACTTTCCTCCTCAGTTCAATCAATCAATCACATTGTATTTACACACTCCAATATCACAAATTACACATTTGTTTCAGGAGGCTCTACAGTGGTACACACCCTCTGTCGCAGCATACAAGACAAAACTAGAAAAGCAACACCAAAATGAAAAAAGGGAAAACCCTCTGGGAGGGCAACAGAGGAGGGATCTAAGGCAGACAGATGTGCAATAGATCCAGAAGGAAGTCAAAGATTTTCCAGGTGCCGCCAACATGCGGAGATCACAACTTGTGATCCAGACTTAACCTTTAATACAAGACTCTCATGCGCTTGAAATCCCTAGAATTACAGAATCTAAGAAGGAGAAATCACAACTAGTGGTCACTAACTTTGGCTAAGGGGTCTTAAGAAGCTTCAGTAGCTTCAGCCAAAGGTATTTGGAACTACTGCAAAACACGGTGCAGAATACCCTCTATAGCAGGGATGGGCAAATGGCGGCCCCCACCTCCTATTTTTGCGGCCCTCAGATACATTTATAAACAACGTAATTCATTTTTTTTTTTAAAACGTCCACTAGACTCCTAGTAGCTGCGTACATGATTTCAAATACCGCGAAATAATCTGTGACGCGTTTGTGTGTATTGTGTTTGTTTCCGGGGAAACACAAGAAACACCGGTTGTTGTTATGCCTGCTGTGACGTTAAGTTACCGCTTGTAATTATGCCTTTACGAGCTTCATAGTTGTATTTATCATCTGAATTTGGCGAAACAAGTTTAATATTCTAAAAACCAAGACTTTGTTTATTTGAAATCAGATGAAAACAAACTGTCACGGACCCTGCCGTGTTATCTATGATTACCAAACGCTTTTCGTTCATAATTTCAGCGGGAGGGAGGGGGAGCGGCGCTGAGGAACAGCAGAGTGTGGGTTGACAGGTGCCTGTGTTCATTCCCCTTATTGTGGAATAAGGGGAATGCAGAGACAGACTACAAGTGTCTTAGGTTCAAGTTAGACAACTAATGTCTGGGTTAGTGTTCATGACTTCATGTTTATGTCATCTTAATGGTTCATCTCAATGCACACACATTTTCCGTGCTTTCCAATAGTTTAAAATAGTTTTATTCCACTGTTAAATAACCTGTTCAATACAAACATGCCACTAGTAAACATTAAATAACATTTCTGTGAACTGATATTTGTTTAGTGAGCTTATTAGAGGATGCTCCCTGAAAGATTGTAAAATGTCAATGAAGATGTCAGACTTAGTATATTTGTTAATAATTACATACAATACATGGAATTTGTGTTCCAAGTGAATCTGCGGCCCCCTGGTGGCCAGTACATCAATTAGGTGGCCCCCACCACCATCCAAGTTGCCCATCCCTGCTCTATAGTGTGCACATGATCTCTCGTGAGAATGACCTGGTGCTATTTACAGATGATAGATGTGCTTCTAGACGCTGTTAGAAACAAAAGATAGCACAGCAAGAGACAGCATGCTGCAACAATATACAACACAGCTGTAACGGCTTAGATTCTTTATATGAGGAGTAATACAATACAGCATATTATCATGTTAGCTTTGTGTTTACGGAGGCTTTCCCCAGAGAGAGTGGCATCAAAGGAAACACCTACAGGACTTCAGGTAAAGATCACCTGAAGTCCTCATAGGGAATACAAATGACTGTTGTCTCATGATGATAATATAGAAAATACACATACTAGTGCAAACCTCGTAAGCAAATGAAAGAAAAGACAATAAACAAATACTATTGAATGTGATATACTGCTAAACCACTTTTATACAGTTGAGGTAGGAAAAAAAAATAATACGATACCAAATATTTCTATGATCCATATCAGTTTGTAAAAACCTTCGTCACCAATTATTCCCACAGTATTTGTTGATACAAAGCAGATACATAACATTTGAAAAATAGAACAGATAAAACATGTGATAACTATGTTTTGCTTTCTCTTGACCTTTGTCTTTCTCCACCCTGTGCTGTCATTATCTTTTTGTTTTCTTTTTATTTCAACATATTTTCGTTCTGTCTTACTAATGTTTCCTCTCCTAAACTCAGACTTGGCCTTTCTATGTTACTATCTTCCATCCTTAAACACCTTCCTCACATCTCTGGGCTCCAGGGAGAGTTCACTTTAAAGTGTTCAGAGTGTTAACTGCTGTTGCAGAAATGAGGGAGCAGCCTGTGTGTTCCTTCAGTCAGTGATGCAGGGCACGCTGCACCCACAGCTCCAGAGAAAATCCATTTCAAGCATTAACAGCAAGGGATTGAATTCCCCGTTGTGATGGCACTGCTGTAAAGGAACACCAGACACAGCTCCAGGAATCACCAGTTCATGTCCGCACTGTATTCCACATTGAAGAAGTCTATTTCTCAAGTGAACATATCTTATTGAAACATGGTGGAGTTTTAGTTTAAGAAGTATTGCATTTAATGCAGAATCACCATAAAATAGTATTTTAAAATAAAGCAACTCTTAAGTGTGTAATAATATTTGTATTGAATCCTTAAGATATCTGTGGTCCACACATATGAGTCATTTTATATATTCTAACACTAATTAGTTTGTATTGAGCAGTAAATCAAGACCTTAGATACTTCAAAAATATATTTTGCCTCATCATATCCAGTCATTGTACATGCTCTGGGCACTATTTAAAAAATAAAGCTCAAAGTTATGAGCACAGCATCTATCATATACTGCATAAAGTGGCCTTCCCATGCATGTTGTAGACACACCATTTGGAGTCTTCTTCTCTGCATCACAAACTACAGTGAAATAATGGAATGGAAATGCAGTTTGTGTTTGATATCGCGTCTCCCCCCCCCCTGCTCCTCTCCTGTAGTCGTGGAGATGCTCCAGTCGCTGCACTCGCTGCAGCAGGAGAACCAGCGGCTGCAGGATCAGATCCTCAGCCTGACGGCCAAGAAGGAGCGCCTGCAGCTGCTCAACACGGAGCTGGCCGTCTCCTTCCCTCCACACATCCACTCCGCCCACGGCTCCATGCACTCTGCCCAGGTCCACTTCCTGTCATCCACCCAAGGTCTGATCCTTCATCTTCTCCCCCCACATTTATGTCCAAACCTTAGGACACACTGTTGCTGTGATGGTATCTAGTAAACTCTGTGTTGTTAATCCAATTTCTTCAGAATGTTCCTCCCTCATCATCTGCATTCAGCAGTTTTACATAAATACTCAATTCTGATTTGTCAATTTGGACATTTGGCAGTCTGCTCTTTCACAACAGCACATTGCTGCTTTCTAATAAAGGGACTTTGTGCAGTCATATCAGTCCACAGAAAGATGTCTGGTGGATTTACCATCAGCGATGGCCAAAGAAATACATACGTTTTCCTCCATCATAATACAGCATGGAAAACGTTTTCAATATTTATTTTTTATTTTTCAAGAGATCAGGAAAGTTTGAATTCATGATGGCTAAACTGTCCCCACTGGAGAAAAGACAAATGAGAAAGAAATAGGTTAAAGCCACAGATAGCAGGAGGACAGAGAAATCAGCAGAAGAAGACAGACAGGAAGTAAGCGCTTAGGTGGTAGTGTTAAAGACTGAACACACAGTTACGGGGCAGTAAAGCAAAAGTAATGCAATCATTTGATTATTGATTGATTTATTTCGTTATTAGCGGCGTAATAAGCAGAATATAATGCAGCGAGGCGGTCAGGAACCCTGTTGTTCATGCTATAACGTCCTGCTGCATAATATCCATGACGCTCATTAGAACTGACCAAACAACCTGCTGTGAACTCAAAATGGCTGTAACTGAGTGTCTGTCTGAAATCAGCTCCTCTGCTGGTTTTGTTGAGTAAACTCATTTCCCTCAGTGCCATCAATGAATGCAGCATATTGTCTCTGAAATGAAGCCTGGCAGCACAAACATAAAACAAGTCGTAATAAATAAAGTAGAGCATGCCAATCATTTTGACATGGCCATGTACACAGAAAGGACACAGACTGAAGATACATTGTAGAGCATTTACCATCCAAATGAAAAAGTTTGATACAGTAGTATCACCCTGTGTTTGTGCCTCTCTCCTCCTCAGACCCCCTGAGCACCAACAAGAGTCCTCTGTCCAAAAGCTGCTTCCTGAATGACACCTCCTTTGTTACCTCGTCTGAGGTGAGGACCTTTCTGACCTGCAACACACCACACAACATGTATCAAACCAGTACATGTTCCCACTTTAATCTCCTTGCAACAAGAGTTTGTGGGTTAAACCATACTTTTTTGATTTCACTATAAACTGTGGCTACATCCACATTTATCAAATGTAGTTTCAAATTGCATAACTCTTTCTAGGTTTAGGTCTGCCATTCTCTCTACTTGTTTCTCTAATATAGAGAGACTTTTGAAACCCTGCCGGCCCTTTTTAACTTTGAAATTAAGGAGTAGGATAAACAGGGGCAGTTGCAGGACACTTTCCCGGGAAGAAAGAACAAGCGACATCAGCCATGACTACTAGTCATTCATCAATCACAAGCGTCACTGAGCTAGTTGTGTATGCCAGCCGCTGTTTTGCAGTCAAGTTCTGAAGTTAATAATGCTACTACTGCCTACATTTCAAGTTATTTGTTAGTGTAAAATGTAAATGTTAGGGCGGCAGTAGATCAAGGACTTGGCTTAGAAACTGAAAGGTTCCCGGTTCAAGTCCCGGAGAGACCGAGTACTGTCGGGGTGCTCCTGAGCAAAGCCCCCACCCCTACACTGCTCCCATGGCGCAGTACAGAACGGCTGCACACTGCCTAACACTAGGAGGGGTGTAATGCAGGATCAGGGGTCTGTAGCTCAGTCTACTGAAGGGCTGCCCGTCCCGATAAGACCAACATACGCAGTGTGGACTGGTAGCTGGAGAGGTGCCAGTTCTCCTCCTGGGTACTGCCGAGGTGCCCTTGAGCAAGGCACCGAACACCAAATTGCTCCTTGGCACTAGACAGACTGGCTTCCTATTCGCTCTGGCACCTCTCTAAAGATGCATGTGCGTGTGTGCAACTATATATCACCTGTATTCCAATGCATGTGTGTATTTGTACTGTGTATTCAAATGATATAAACCGAGTGGAAAACTGAATTTCCACCTAGGGGGATTAATAAAGGTCAATCTTAATTTGAGTAATGTGAGGCCTACTTGTATGGACGGAGTTGGTTTTCTGATCAAAACGTAATGTATTGCTGCAGAAGTAGCTTGAGGTGCAAAGGAACTGAAGTAAGGGATCAAGATCCTCCGTGATCATCCTGTCAGGTGTTCTTTTTCCAATAATGATCTCCTTGCTGCACATTATCCCACTTATTACACGGCCACATACTAAACAAACGAACGACTTGACTCCCATTATTAGTTGAAATTATTTTATTGACTTGAAAATTATCCTTTTGCTTCCACTAAGAAAATAAAACTCTGTTCCACTCCATCTGCGGCCTTTTCATTTAAAAGGAACGGCAGCTCTGATCGATGTTTCCTGTGACTGTCCAAGTCTGTTCACAGTTTATTTTCCACTAACAAGTCCTTAAACACCACAGAGCCCATTCTGTGTTCCCGTTAGTGTTTACTTCCTGTCTGTCTGCTTCTGTTCATTTATCTGACGTCCAAAGCTTTGTCTTTTAACCTCTTTTTCCTTTCTCTCTTTTGATCCTCCTTAGCAAAGGTCATTATAGTGCTTAACAACGGTCCGTACTATCGTCATATTAGCCTCTGAAATGTCCGAATTGACCAATCGGAATCGAGTATTCAACTAATGCCATGTAATAATGCACATTAAAATGGCTACAGTGATTTTGTCCTGTGTGTTCCAGGAGCTCCAGTCTGGCAGTCCGTCCCGCAGCAGCTCCTCCCTCTCCTTCCAGAGCACTCCCCCCCCCCCAGCAGAGCCCCGCCTCTTTCGGCCAGCCCCTGCTCAATGGCTTCAGTCGCGGCATGAGCGACAGCTCGGGGGCCATCAGTCAGCCCGTGGTGGGCGGGCTCATGTCCTCCCTGGCAGGAAGTCCTCAGCTGAACATGAACGGCGTGCTGGGCAGTCTGAACGGCGTGATCCAGTCTCCCGTGCAGAACGCCCCCCCGCCCACGCTCCCCGCTCTGCGCCCCCAGCCCCCCCCGCTCACCCCCCAGGCTCTGGCCCAGGGCTTCCAGCTGCCCAAGAGCGCCAGCCCGTATGTGCCCAGCCTTTCTTCAAAATGAATTTGTGTTTAATAGCAAGGCATTGACATCATGTCAGTGATAATCCTATAATAGTGAGGCGTGTGGGGGCAGATTCTGGTGTGTCATGTGACCGTGTGTCTGTGTGTGTGTTCCAGGTCTTCCCTCCTGGAGCAGCAGCAGAAGCAGCTTCTCCTGGAGCAGCAGCAGCAGCAGCAGCTCCAGCACTTCCTCACCTCACAGAACTTCACTCCTGTAATCACACACACTCTCTCCTCTGTTTTCACTATGTACATTTTCTCATAGGATCACCTTGTTTTCTTGATTCTGTTCATATTTGATTCACAAACCACTCAGGAAGACAAAATGGCAGAAAGCACATTTGCTAACTGTATGCTGGCTCTAGCAGGAAGTGAATATGTTACACTTCCTTGATTGACGTCAATTGTAACCTTGTTTAAATCCACCAAATAAGTTTCAAGAATTTACCAGAATCAAAAATAATCATTTGTTTGATTGAACAGCAGTGATCTGCAACTTCCTTCCTCTCATTACACTTAGAATACGAGGCATAATTGATGAATATTAAGTTTATAAATGAGTAAGATGTGAGAGATTCATAGGGTTTGCTCTACAGATGAATATTGAGGTAACATTGTGCAGTAGTTGTGAGTCACAGGCCGACGATGGTATGAGTCAGTGTGTGCCAACAACAGGAAACCATGAGTGTTTCTATTTGACATGCTAACTGGTAAACCTTTGGTAGAGTCTGCAGCCAATCAGAAGCTGAGAAACATGTTGATGTAGAGCTGTTGTGTTTCCGTGGTGACTGGGGGGTTAGGGCTTTTTTGATTTACATGTATACGATAGACAATAAGGGAAGCGGGTACAACATAGATAATAACACGCTTTGAAACTGATATTGGCTGTGTTTCCTTTCACCTCTTTTTGTTGTACATTTTAAATTACCCATAGACCCTCAGTGAAAACAACCATGAATAACTAATAGCTGATAAATGATTAGGTACATGATGCACGTGTCTTCAACGTGCACTGAAGCTTCTGCTCCACTGAATCTGCCCAGACACATTTTCTTCATTGTTGTTGACTGTTGATGGTTGCCTGGCGCTCTTTGAATGACCTTTGAATGACTTTCGTTCTTTTAAAGTGTTCCCACTGTAGAAGTAGTGCCACCTTCAGCTTATTTTGATGAAAAACTCTTTATAATATTATAACAGTAGCTGATGAAAACAAGCATTAATCTACATTTTATGTTTTTCAAATATGTAAAAAATGTGCAATACATTTAGATGGAAACCTAACTATTGGCCAAGAGAAGAGACACTTGAAATGCTGCTTTTTTACTAATGAACTACTAGTGCATTTTGAGAGAATATGCAAAAATAGAATCTCTGATATAACACCCTTCAGTTCTGTGGTTTACTGAACATGTCTGTGCCCCCCCCCCCCTCTCCAGGAGCAGCAGGTGATGGTGTGCCAGATGCTGCAGCAGCAGAGGCAGAGGGAGCTGCAGCGCCTCACCCTGACGGGGGCCCTCACCTCCACCCCAAACTCCCCCCTGATCTCCCAGTCTCCCAGCCTGCTGTCCTCAGCCCCCCCCCTGCAGGGCGGCCCGGCAGGAAGCCTGTTCGGCCTGCAGGACAACGCACTGCACAAGTCCGGGGTGAGTAACGGCTTGGGGAGTAACGGATTACACATTTTTTCGAATTACCCTTCCAATGTATTACGATGTATTACTTCACAAGTCTCAGTTTCTTTGGTTCATTTGTTATTATTATTTAATTTAGCAGGTTAACCTTTATGTGTGTAGAGACTGCCTGAATATGCTAAATGAAAGGCAGGGTTTCCTATCAATAACATCTCTGTGCAGAGGACACATTTCTGATCCTAAATATCTTGGCTTCTTCTTTTCTAAGGACACATTGTTCTGTCTTACATAATACACTGAGGTAATAAACATATCATTGATATCCCTTTTCACTTTTATTTATCGCCGTTGCATTAGATATTGATATTTTTACAGGTCATTTGTAATTGTAACAAACTACCTGTAATGCGTATCATGTGATGCAGCATCACAGTTGCAGCTTTAATGATAGCAGTATTGTGTGTGTGTGTGTGTGTGTGTGTGTGTGTGTGTGTGTGTGTGTGTGTGTGTGTGTGTGTGTGTGTGTGTGTGTGTGTGTGTGTGTGTGTGTGTGTGTGTGTGTGTGTGTGTGTCCTCAGGCTGCAGGAGAGAAGGGTGGAGACAAGAACGGGTGATGATTCCACAGGAGCAGCTCAAATGAAGCAGAGGAAGGACTCTCTGAACATCTTTCCCTCTCTGTCATCTTTCTCTTACACCCTCTTTTATGAATGTATACCAGGATGGACTTTAACGTTTTTTGGTGTTTTGGAGTTCTTTATATCAGAGGTTCTTCTCATAGGTTTTTGTGTAGGCAGCTTTCAGAGAGTACAGTGGTCTCTTGTTAAATTGCACTAATTACTTAGCTAGCCCAACGCGGCTGCTTCTGAAGGCAGAGCCCCCCCCTGCTCCGCCCTGCAGGGGTTGTGTTCAGGCTTTCTGGTTGAAGTGTGAACTCTTTCCTGACCATTCACCATTTTCCTCCACGTTTCCACTCGGTCAGCGAGTCACACTGCCTCTTCCTGCAACCTCAATGTCTTCCTTGATATTTCGTCTTCCCTTTATGTTCCCCCCCCACCCCATCCAGATCTCCTATATGTTGCAGGCACTTATTATGTTAACGATAAATATACTGTCATTTCCAATGTGTGGTTAGTGGAATTTCAACATGAAGCTAGTTGTTACCTCAGATCTTTCTGCCACCCATTTTCCAATTCCAAATTGTGTGCTGAGTCATTACCGCTATAGCCTTCACTGGATCTAAAGAAACCACCAAAAACCTTGGTATGTAAATGTGAACATGGCACAGAAGCCATGATATCGTCCACAAGAGCACCAGATTTTATTCAAAAAGAGTTTCTAAAGACTTTTATTTCTTTCCAGTTGCTATCGAGATTAAGCAGAAAAAAACCAAACATTTGGAACTTGTAAGTCAGAAATTAATAGTTTTTCCTGAACAACTGTGCACTTTGCATGTTAGCAGCTAACAGAGCAAATCCGCCATCATCACAGAACCTTCATTAAGGATACTGATAGGCCACTAGGGACAGACAGGTTTTCCATGTGAGTATTTTGCACTCCTCCTCCTGCAGTGTCTGTTCTCTCTGTTACTTCCATACATAACCCTTAAACATATTCACCAACTAGATGTTCTTTTAGCAATACTGGATAGATAATGCCTTAATGATGCTAGATGTACAGAGACACCACGAGTCCAGGCTCACTCTGTTGTCGTCTTTCTTTGATAGTGTTTTTTATCTGGGGTACACGGTGGGGTTCATTACTGAAGTGAAAGCACTCTTCCTAAACCCATTTATACTTTTGATAGCTGACTGATGATTTCAAAATGTGTGAATAACCGTATAGTGAGTAACTAAAGTGTCAAATCATTTTCTATTGTACTTTTTTGTGTTCAGATCTGATGTTCTTTAGTTGTTTGTGCTTCGAAGAAGTCTGACAGGAAAGCCTGCACAGTGTGTCATAGGAGACGGCCGAGATGTAAACTATTATTAAAGTGCCGTCACAGCGGTGTGTCATACATAGTGTAGCCGTTAAGCTAACGTAGAGATAAGCTTGTCTTTCCTTCCACTCCACTTTATCCTACGATGCCTCTGTTTGGCTCACCTTTACTAACAAAGGCTCTTCACAAAGTAAGGGACTATTTAATCATGTTTCCTCCTGTGTTTTTTAACAATATTGTCATAGACCTTTATTAAATATTTTCTGTTGCAATCTTGAACATGATCTCCCATACATGTGATGTAACTTGAGTGCTAGATTCTTTTGTTAGCAGCTAATGTAGACGTCAGAGAGGAAGTCCAAGCAGCTCACTGGTCTGTGATAAATACTGTAGCAACGACAGAAGGAGAATGTTGGTTCTGTGGATGAAGACACGAGCCAACGCATTGACACGACTCCAAAGCGGGAGCTCTGAGTTTTTACTGAGAGAATTGACTGAGTTTGTCCTTACGAGTCCAGACACACACGAGCATGTCCAGGAGACGGACTGCAGAGCGGTGCTGGGTTTCTGAAGCCGTTTCTTTCTCATGTTGCACTGGGGCGCTTTGGGCCCAATTGTAAATCGTTTTTTAGTACCTTTTTCAATTTTGTTGGAATACGAGTTGTATACTTTAATATGTTTGTGTTAAAACACATTCATTCTTTTAAGCTTTGAAGTTTGGGTAACCAAGATAATCCATGTTCTGAATGTCGTACTGTGTATCTTTTATGTGTATCAACATTTAAGCACTTGGCTCTGAAAGAGGTTTGATGGAGAGCGAGTTTCCTGTCGGGATATGAATTGCATGAAATGCAGCGAGGTCTCTCAAATGTGTTGCTAAATACCAAGTAATAACTATGCATCATTTTAAATGCATTGTTCCCTTAAAAGAAAATAAATTAAATGAAATGAGCACTGACTTTTAAAAAGGACAAGCATGTTGTCATTGTATAGTGTATTTGTTTGAGAGAATTGATCAAAACTAATTTGACAATATTCAGATGAAAAGCCCTGTAAAGTATTTTGATATTTTTGTGTGTAAAATTAAAAGAACGGATTAAGACAACTTTTTTTGTCAATAAATGTATTTTACTGAGTTGTTTATATTTTCTCTCTGGTGTTGAATTACTTTTCTGTTGTGTGAACTTAAAGAAAGAGGAGAGTGGGGGGGAATTCTCTTTTTCTTTTTGTACTTACTTACTGTTGATTGTAATGTTCAGGGCATATGCAGATCAACTGTATTTGCCTATTTCTAATCAGTTAAATGTACAAAGAATAATATAGTGACAATTTCTTATTTAAAATTAGATTAAAGACATAATGGTTATATAAATGTAATTAAACAAATTCAGTTACATTTATATAAGTTTTACAAAATAAAATTAACAGTACGTAAAAACATTAACTGTTAAAACGAAAGATGAACAATACTAAAATATTACTAGTATAACCTGAATTATTGGGGAACAGTAAATAATATACTACTATAAGGATGGCCAATGGTTTATTAAATATGGCTGATGAACCTCTAATATATAAGAATATTTATATATTGTGGGGTAGGTAATTGTAACTCAGTGAGTTCACATCTTTTCATAGACAAAGTCATACAATAAAAATACTTTTTTTTTTAAAGTGTTTACATACATTCTGTTTCAAGAGTCAATTCTAGCTTGTTACTTAGTTTACACAGATTTCAGATCAGTTCTGTGGTGTAAATAGGGTGGAGAACAGGTAACAGCCCCTAATAAAGAGCTAATAACTAAAAGCTTTATTGATCATTCTAAAGCACTTTATTGATGTCATATCCAGTATATCAGTGAGGGTCACTAAGGACAACACTTGGGTTGCCAGTTCAATGAAAGTCCTTTTAGCTGGTGTTAACCCTTTTAGTAGCCTACAACTTTTAAATAAGTTACGTTTTAAACACGTTGGGACTTGTGAACATTCACTAATGACTTGTGACTCATAGAAAGATAGTAATATGTTCACAAATATGATATTACAAGTATTTATAACTGCATATTAGCAAACAGAAACCAAAATAACCTGGCAACCCGAGAGTATTTCTTATTAATGGCTTCCAACCAGGGACATGCACAGACATTTTGGGGGGCGGGTGCTCAAGTGAGAAAAAGGGCACTTCCCATAATCATTTATAAACAAATGTTTTAAAACAAAAAGTTAAATATAGTTGCACATCTCTGACTTACTGACCAATTTATTGTAATACCCTCACTCACGTAATTGTTTAATACTCAGCAGAATTCTACAAAATAATCAGCTAACACAGAGACAATGGTCTTCTTTAGTAGGCTATTCACTAAGCACAAGAGCAGACAACAAACTAGTACAATTAATAGTTATTAAATGAGCAGCCAACAATCAAAATTATGAAGTTACTGTTTAAGGACATTACAGGCAAAAAGATAGTTTTTTCATGTACTTGTTATTTTTGGTCTATTTTGCTTCCATGTTTTCTTTCACTCTAATGGAAATAAAACTTCCAAGAAACACAAATGGTGTTCGTTTTACTACCATGTCTGAATTCATCTATAGATTTAAAGCTAATCTGCATTTAACAAAACATTTCCGGGGAAAATACTGACTTGACGTAAGTAACTAGGGAAGTTGTGAGGTGATATGTTTTTTTGTTTTATCCTTTTCACCTGCATGCAAATTAGCCTGAATTAGGCCTAGTTAACGCCTAATTTGCATATCAATGTGGCGATTGTGATGACGTTTAGATACACATTTTACTGTATTCACTTTAAGGCCCCGCTCACACGGGACCGTTTGCGTTTATGCACAGTATGCGTATTCAAAAAAGTCTTCCGTTCACATGCATTTGTTTCATTTAACGTGTCTGTTCAAACGAGGCCGCTGGAAACGCTGTAGTACATATGCTGGGACTGTAAGTGGCGCTGTAACTTCCGCCAAAATACACCAAAAGCCGCGAAGAAGAGCAACCCGAGCAGCCCTGCTGCAATGTTGCCATGGCTACCCTTCTGTTTAAGCCCCGAAACTGAAACAGAAACTGAAAGAAACCGAATCTGTGGATATTGCATCCCGACCAAGAAGCACGTCTCCGTGGAGAGGACGGCTCAGAAAGAGAGAGATATTCTCTACAAACACCGGGTGAGATCCTCCTTTGTCAATATAATGGATCAATGCATGAAATCTGACTCTGTTTATTTTGTTTAAGGAGTATATTGGGCGTTAACAATTCTGGTTTGCCTTTTATAATATTATTTCATTCAAGAACCCCTTGTGCGTTTAATTAACACAGCTATTTTTGATAGTTGCTACAGCAGTGAGCAGGAGAGGCGGGGCTATCGCTATTTTTTCAGGAAATATTCGTATAGAGTGGCGAAGTCCCTCCCACTTACTTCCGGGGTATGGGACCTTATTTCGGAAAAATTATGCATTGAAGTCAATGGGGAGAGAAAACTTATCTTTCGATCCCGTTTGAATTGTGCCATGAATTACACATATGATGTTTGTCAATCTTAAAAAATCATTTCCATGTCAAAAAAGTCACAGTTTGTCTTAAAACTGTTGAAATATAAGACTTTGAAAAATACGAAACTAGAAAGACTACAAATCCCAGAGTCGCGTAAGTGATGTCACAATTGAGACACTACGATACACGTATAATACCGTATATATACGATCAGCGCCATATAGATAGAATCTATCTATATGGCGCTGGCTAAGATAAGATAACTTTCACAAGATGCCTGTGTGCTTAGTACCAGGTTGTTATTATACCAGCAATGGGTCTTGCTCGTTCTTTCGCTTCCCGTCTGATGAAAGAGGAGTGTGTGGATCAAGTTAGCTACCTAGCTAGTAGCTAGCACGTTAGTTAGCATTACAGCCTTGTCATTTTTATTAGCCTTAACATGAAGTAACATTAAGTAACCCAAAATGTTAAACAGTAAGAGTAGTAGTCATATTTCGTGAACCCTTTGAATAGTACTGTCACCGGTGTGATCATTCTATAATACACAATTTAAGCCCGGGGGAGAAATGCTAACGCTAACGCTAGCGATCTTCTCTACTTCATGCTATCTGCACAAATGGTTGACATTAAACATTAAAACGACCAGGCAGTTCAGAGAGAATCAAAGGAAGGCAGGCAGGCAGCTTTGCATGACATTCTTCAGGACGTGTTTCATTGTAGTGATAGTGAGGGTAGTCTCTTGTGTTGACAAGACAGTAGTGACGGCCATCTTGGTGACGTGTGTTGTTGACCAGAGATCAGATGTAGTTCTTTGAGCGTTTCACACAAACAAATGTGTTACTTCACAGTTTTACGACACATTTTTTTTTTTTTGACTTGCAAAATTATCTTTTAAATTGACAAACATCATATGTGTAATTCATGGCACAATTCAAACGGGATCGAAAGATAATCTTTCTCTCTCCATTGACTTCAATACATAATTTTTCCGAAATAAGGTCCCATGGAGGTCCACCGGAAGGGGAGGGACTTCGCCACTCTATAGAGGTGATTACACGGACTCGGTTGACCCCCCAGAGCGTTTCGTTTGCAAATCTATCCACCTTGGGACCCGTTATTGTTTGTGGGGTCAGTTTCTATCGGCCTCGTGTAAATAATAGGGCTATACGCACGCGAAACTATGCAGATACAAGCAGTTTTCTCCTCGTGTAAACGGCGCCTAAGTGTCTCCCCTTAAGTACAGTACATTAGCCTGTATGCCCATGATAAATTGCCTTAGCTAAACCTTGAGCTAATGTATCCATTAGCTAGTAGCCTACCATAGTTAAAGGTAGGGTAGGTAAGTTTGAGAAACCGGCTCGAGATCGCTAGAATTTGAAAATACACAACCGAAGAAAATCTGCCACTTCCTTATAGAGCCCCTCCTCCAACACACACCAACGCGCACATGACCAATGAGGGCACGAGATAAGTTTGTGCACACGTTATTGCTAGCCTAATATGAACCACTAGCTTTTGTTCATAGTAGTTTTATTACACTACATTATAGTTGCCGTTCCTCCGAGTTAGCTACCAAAGTAAACAAGAAAGCTAGGTTAGCATATTAGCTGGCAAGCTGTTCATTAGATGGATTAGATAGATCCACACTCCTACCACAACTACTACTACTAACGAATCTAAAACAACTAAGTTTCTCTAATATTTTGTGATTTGCATTTGATTTCGTCCAGCCAGATCCTGGCGGACAATACATGACGGGGACCGGACTCCCACACTGAGGCCTCGTCCTAAAAAGCACCGGCTGCGCCCAGGCAAGATGCGGGGAGGAATGGATGATATACCGTGTGTATATATATGTATATTTATGTTCATTTTGTACATTTCTAAAAATAAAGTTTAATGGAAATACTTAGTAGGCCTATCCTTTCTTCCCTGAATTATTTGCTCCTATAACATATCATTCATATATAGCAAACCATGATTTGATTTCTCATCAAACAGTAGTAGTTTATTACAGGTAAAAATAACTTACTCTTTGTTATGACCGGCTCGTAGGCCACAACGGAAAGACAAGGAGACATACACGAGTTTACAAAACCACGGCACATTTATTGTGGTAAATGCAGAGCTAGGTGGTTGAGAGGATCGCCGAGCCGCTTTGGAGAGAGACGGGCCGCCGTGTGACTCCGGGCAGCTGGGCTTAATAGCACCTCGGCTCCGGAGGTGTCCGTGATCGCGCTGATTAGCCTCTTCAGCTCCACCCCAAGACCTGCAACACACCTGCACAAAGGCCCTGGGGCCGTCACACTCTTCTATAACAACAGTTGTAGGTACAGTTCGGTTAGTTAGCGTATAAAATATACGGCTGTACCGACGCCATTATAAGACTGATGTTCGGCTGAGAGCGAGCCGAAAAAAGCGGGCGGAGCCTCTCTGGTGGTTGACTAATCAGAACAGAGTGGCCGAGCTGACCAATCGGAGCACACTAGGCTCACAGAGAGGGGGGGGCAAGAGCTCCAACGAGTCGTTTAGTGGAGAGAGTGAATACTGCTGAATACACATACTTGACAGAGATGCTGTATGCGAAACCAATGTGAGTTTGGAAAATTGCACAGTATAAATCTATTTTAGTATACCTCAACAATGTAATTATGATCAGTGGAAATGGCCATGACATGGGCCCTTTAAGTGCTTTGACAAAAATCCATAAAAAAATGTCTGTGGAAGCCGTAGTACTGTAAAAAGCATGACCGATCATTTTAGCCAGCCCGGCTAAAATAACTGGATGGCCTACCTGCCTGTCAGCCTTCCATCTGTGCACAAACTTATTTTGTGCCCTCATTGGTCATGTGCGCGTTCGTGTGTGTTGGAGGAAGTGGCAGATTTTCTCCGGTTGTGTATTTTCAAATTCTGGCGATCTCGAGCAGGTTTCTCAAACTTACCTACCCCACCTTTAAGATATTCATTGCTATCGGGATGTTAAGAGCATTCCATGGAATATAACAAAAAGTGTATCTCGAGCCGGTTTCTCAAACTTACCTACCCTACCTTTAACTATATTTGTTATTGTCTTTTAGCTAATTAGCTGTAAACTCGAGGCACTGGCAGTTTAGTAATGTGTTCATCACCAGTCACCTTCAAAATAAACCAAGAAAAGCCGGCATAACATGGGACTGTAAAGTGGGAGGTGCTGCTACCTGTCTGTCTGAAGTGACTGCCGATGTCCGCACCGCTGTGCGGGAGACGTGGAGGGAGGGAGGGAGAGCTACGGAACTTCACAGTCTAATCTCTCGACCTGATATTTTGTATTCAATCAATATATTTTTGGAAAGGGAAACTGTGCGCAAACAGCAGTAGATATATATTCATTTATAATAAAAAATTAAAAGGGGGGAAAAAGGGCACTTTCTCAGAGAAAGTTTCTCTGGAGGAAGAAAAGGGGCAGGGGCTCAAGCCCACTTTGATGTCTATGTGTGCACGTGCCTGCTTCTAACTGATCTACAAATGAATGATTTATAAACCATTAATACATCCATCATTTTTGAATGTATCTACTATGCCTTGTACGTTTTTCTTGCTTATTTTACATTTGTGCACAGCGGATAAATTCCTTAAATTCAAATGAGGAAGCGGAAGGAGTGGTTTGAGCTCGCGAGCTGATCACCTGAAGCGACCCAGCAGCAGCCATGTTGTAACTTTTACTGAAGTCCTTCCAGCTTTCAGAGAGGCAGCTGTCTGTAAAGTCTGGGATTCCTCCTCCTGTGTAAAAAGCAGAAGATTTACGACTTCAACACTCAAACTTGAAATGAGCGTGAGCAGCTTTCTAGTCACCGCAATGCGGAGAGGATGCACGCGGACCTTAAGACGACCTTTTCCCATGGTGAGCCTTCATCACTGTCTACACAACTAAAGTATTTTTATTATTTTTCTATATGTGAGAGGCTCATTTCCCTTTTATCTTTGCTGCCGTACTCGCATTATGCGGAGTATTTAAAAGTGCTGCGTCACTTTAGAGAAACCTACATTGTACCGGTATTTTAATTTGAATGTTGTTCTATGTTACCAAAAACTTGACGCACCCTCATTCGCTGACCTTTAGCACAGAAACGCCTGCAGGTACAATAGAGGAGCGCGGCAAGGCTTGTCACCAAGGTTATCAGCGAGTTACCGAGATAGCATGTGTATGGAAGCCCATTTCCGCCTATGTGATGGGGAAAATAACGTACTGTAAATCAGAAACTTCTAAATAATAACTTAGCATTTCAAAATAAGCTTTTCAATATGTTGAGATACAAAGTCTGTATTGTAAGGCACGTTGTTATTATTTTTGAGATACTAATTAATTATTGTAATGTTATAATGTAATATAATCAAATGTTTTTGTATTAATTAATTATTAATTATCAATATTAATTGTCAAAATTATGTTTTTATCAGTAGCCTACTAGTTAAACTTGTTTATGCATCCGCGCTGGAAGTAGCCAAGGTTGCTTTATGTTTTTGGGTTTCTAAAACCATTTGGAACAAAGGATGAACTGATTCGATTTTGGATTGAAAGGTCACAGTGACTGGGACCTCACATCTGTCTCGTTCTGGTGAGGCGATATCTTCAGGGAATTCCTTCAAATTTGGCAATAAAGTGTAATTGGAGTCAAGAAAAAACGGATTGGATTCTGGTTTAAAGGCCACTATGATCTCCCTAAACACATTATAGGCCATAACTCAAGTTTTTGTATGCTAATTATGCTAATCTCACACAAATGACAAAAGAAATTAAAGGATGAAGTAATAACTTTAGGACAGACATGGATGTGAACTGCACTTTGACTGGTTGGCAGAGGTGTAAAACCACAAGGTAGTGATATTTAATAAACAAACAGAAAAATGTGTGCTAACAAAATTAATGTCCCTCTGTAGCATTGATGTGATGGTTGTTGTGCAGGTCCAGAGCTGCCTGCTGTCCACCCAGCAGCCCATCCCTGCAGCCCGGCTGCCCTGCAGGGTCAAGGTGTCTGCTGGGAAGCGCTACGCCTGGTGTGCGTGTGGACACAGTAAGAAACAGGTGAGCATGTTTTGCTTTCAACTTTCGACACACCTGAGGCCTGTACTACGAAGCAGGGTTTCGCTTAGCGGGCTAACTTCAGGGAAAACTCGGGGTTTCCGGTCCTACGACGCTGGTTCTCTTTTTAGCGGGCTAGATCTCCATGGTAACTTATGCTGAGCGGCTAACCAGGGGCCTATACTACGAATCAGGATTTTCGTTTAGCAAACTAACTTCAGGGATTTCCGGTCCTACGACGCTGGTTCACTTCTTAGTGGGCTAGATAACTTATGCTGAACGGCTAGCCTGCTCCGGAGCAGGATAGGTTCCAGGATAAGAGATCAACTGTGCGGAGTTCTTCTTCTTCTTCTTTGCTTTAATGGCGAATCGCTTCCACTTGGAGCATATATCGCCACCTACTGTTGATTTATTTAATGTCCATGTTAAATCCTTGTCCTCAGACCGTTTCAATAAGGATAAATCTATTACAGGTTGAGGTAGCAACAGGTGGCACTGTGAGTGCAGACGTCGATGTGTCCCATTATCATTCATATCACATCACATCATAATGTATCATATATTTCCTTATCTGAGTCAGCTTCTTGAGCCGTATCTGGCGTGCAACACTCACAGTGTCACATACTGTATGCAGAAGTATTATTTTAAGCAACACATTAAGTTGACGAAACACTTGAGTCAAATGTAATTAAAGTCAGATCCACTCGTGTTAGTGATATCATAAACCTGTTGATGTACGCATTCAAACACTTTTTCTTTTACCAGCTGTATTCACCTTGCAGGTGCAGCTATGTGGCTTTTATCCTGGATAAAGATAGAGTGTTGCACGCCAGATACGGCTCAAGAAGCTGACTCAGATAAGGAAATATATGATACATTATGATGTGATATGATATGAATGATAATGGGACACATCGACGTCTGCACTCACAGTGCCGCGGACTGTAGGCTACGTAATGTTACTTTGATCCGGTTACTTATGTTGTGGCAGATATTTAAGTAAGCTTTCTTAACGCTAATGTTATAATAGTCAGATTGCTCTGAAGATGGGAGGTGATATTCTATTCATTTTCAAGTTCACACAGTCGGTGATTTTGGCCGACTGTATTTCCTTTCTATGACTTGATTGCTTTAAACTCTGCACACTGTTGTGATCAGCTGTTCCACCATGGTTGCTACCTCAACCTGTAGTAGATTTATCCTTATTGAAACGGTCTGAGGACAAGGATTTAACATGGACATTAAATAGATCAACAGTAGGTGGCGATATATGCTCCAAGTGGAAGCGAAGAAGAAGAACTCCGCACAGTTGATCTCTTATCCTGGAACCTATCCTGCTCCGGAGCAGGCTAACCGTTCAGCATAAGTTATCTAGCCCGCTAAGAAGTGAACCTTCTAAGAAAGTTAGCTTGATAACGAAAATCCTGCTTCATAGTATAGGCCCCTGGCTAGCCGCTCAGCATAAGTTACCATGGAGATCTAGCCCGGTAAGAAGAGAACCAGCGTTGTAGGACCGGAAACCCCGATTTTTCCCTGAAGTTAGCCCGCTAAGCGAAAATCCGGCTTCGTAGTACAGGCCTCAGGGCTTGGAGCCAAAGAAGCATAGGTGTGTTTTATCAGGTTTTATAGGAGAGCCAGAGCAAATTTTCAAAAAAATTGGGAAAGGGTGACCTTGGCCTTTTTGGAACAAACATGACATTTTTTTTTTTACGGTTAAGTCTGTTGATTGAATGCATTCCTCATGGATTTATTTATTTAGATGAAAGTGTTTTAGAGTTGTTTACTCACATTTTTCAACTTTAACTCAAGCATTATTATGTTTAGTGATATTTAACACAACAACAAGATCAATTATTGGTTTCAGGAGTATTCTTCTGATTACTGTAATATAATAGTAGTATAGTATAACAATAAAGCAATATAACATAACATTTACTAGAATATGAAAAATGAAATGAAAATAAATGTATTAAATTAGGCAAATATGAATTATTGACTGCAACAGATTGGATATGAGTGACCATTTGACTTCATTACCCATAAATCATGAAGTGACGTTCTGTAAACAACAAAGTTTATCTGGGTGGATTTTTTTTTAATAAAGTATAGCAAAAAACGTAACATAAATATGGTGCCTAAGCCAGTACAATACATTTGTTATTGTGTGCTTGAGAATATAAAATCACATTAGAATAATCAAAAAGTAATAAGATAATATGCTAAACTGACTTTGCAATACTAAACACCAACCTTGCATTGGATATAATAAATACAATTGCTGAGGTCCAGATGATTGGCCGGTCTGTGTCCTCACACTGCCAGCCGGTCTTTGTCCTCACACTGCCAGCCGGACTGTGACCGAGCTCACATTTGTCCTGTGACTTCTGTACATAAGTGTGGACTCGTTCGTAGTTTTTTTTATCCTAAATGTTTTCTTATTTGTAGTTATACGAACATAAAAGTTTTGCACTCGTGATTTATTGTATTATTGCCATGTGAATTCAATACTTAACATTCAGAAACTTCCATATTCTTTTAACACAATGTTGAATAGCTTTTAGGTTAATAATGTACACAAATGCTGACATTTGCCACCTGACTTTCGTATATAAGTTAGGCACTTTCATATTTATTTTAACCCAGACTTATTTGTAGCTAAATCCATTTTCAGTTTATTTCACGTTTGTGAAAATGCAACACAACACAAATGTTGACTTATTTGTCATGTAACTTGGATACCTAAGCGACGCACGCCACTTATTATTTCAACATAGACTAATTTGTCACGTGAATTGCCGAATTAAAGTTTAGTCATTTCCTTAGTTATTTTAACACAAAGTTTACTAATATTAAGGTTACTCCCGTACTTAAGTTCATTAACTTAGGTAGTTATTTTAACACAAATGTTGACTTATTTGTCACGTGACTTCCGTACATGAGTAACTTCACTTTTGTAGTTATATTATCCCAAACGCTCATTTATTATTTAGCTATACCAACAAAAAGTTTTGCAATGTTATTTGTACCTGTCCCACAAAATCAATTTAAGTTTATTGGACATTTTCATGAACCATGAGTAACTTGCACACTTATTGATATGAAAATGATTACACATTCTGTTTCCTCCATCCTTTTTCTCTTTCTGCCAGCCTTTCTGTGATGGCTCTCACGTTAAAAAAGCTCCGACCATCCTTCCCCTGCGCTTCACCCCCGACAAGGACCGGACGGTGATGCTGTGTGCCTGCAAGCAAACTAAAAACTCTCCGTACTGCGATGGATCTCACTTCAGGGTCATCTTCCAGGATATAGTAAAGAAAGTGAAAGGAGTCTTTAAATGAGCAGCATTCAACATGTCTGCATGGATGTCAAGGAGCAGTAACTATACCAGAATCAAACGGATAATAATCAATCAGCAGTATCTAAATCTTGTCTCAACCAAAAAACAAGTCGCTGTAAAAATGTGATGTCATTTTGTCCTTTTCATGTAAACGTGCTTATCCAATTATTTATCATATCCAGGGCATATTAAGGGCAATGACTCAGATTTTGATTCTAACATAGGCTAGATAAAGTCTCTTGTATTTGGCTAAATCCAAACCTAAATGTTAATAGACAATCATTTATCTGGAACGCATGGTGGAAAAGTCATTCTTACATATAGATATTGTTTCCATGGTGGGTTTTGATGGGGAGTTTAAGTCAGTTTTATATAGAATGTATTCAACTGTATGTCATCTGTTTTGTGACTGATGTGAATATCGTAAAATAAAAGTCGCAAATTGTAATAAAAAGTCATATTTTGTATAGCTGTATGACCCAGTTGTTATACATGATCGGAAATTATCTACAATGTGACACTGCTACTGAAAAGGTAGTTTATCTATCTGGTGTAACTTTAACATGTAAACTGCTCTAAAAATTCCCAGAAATACTAGTACAAATACTCAATAAATCTGTGTTCTCTTAGAGACTTGTGTTGTTTTTCATGGTTTTATGGATAAATATATACAGTAGGCTATTGTTTGTTTTTTGGACTTCTAAATCAGTTCAATCTGCGCCAGATTTATATCCGACTCTTGATTGGTCAAACTAACAACACGTGACTCTACAGGAAGTGATTTCTCCAATCACCATGGTCAGCTCTATACATCCATGGGGCGGCTGCTAGGCGAGGAGAGCAGAGCTGTAATATCTGGCATTATTTGAGGTTTTATTTGTATGTATCTGTTTGAGTTACCTTTTCTATTTCCCGCCGCTGTGCCGTAAAAGTCGCTTATCACGGCTGTTGTAACCTCGCGTGACTTTAGCAGGTGCTAGCTGAGGTGCTTTGAAGTTCCGCAGTTGTCATTGGAAACATGAACACGTTGGTGACCAAAATAGACTACAAATGGATTAGTTTAACCTTGAGGAATCCATGGATAACGGCTTCAAAGGTAAATAGGTGCTAATGTTAGTCCCTATCTTTTGTACAAATTATGGTTTTGGTCTGAGTCTTTATTTATTCTGAAGTAGTTTGTTTTTTTGGATCGCTTTCGACCCACGAATTACTATTCGAGCACTTTAGAACAATGTTGAGATATTTAACTAAAAGGCATACCTTAAACTTAATTCGAACAACGCACATTTCAGATAGGAACACTGCACGTTTTTCTGATAGTCTCTTTGACCTTACCAACAGTCATAACAGAGTAGCCTATAGTTATTGGAGCCACCCACTGTATTACATGAGAGCCTCTGCACAGCTGTTTGTAATCAGAGCCGAAGTCCCTCCCTTTCCGGGGGAGCTCCATGGGACCTTATTTCGGAAAAAGTATGTATTGAAGTCAATGGGGAGAGAAAGATTATCTTTCGATCCCGTTTGAATTGTGCCACGAATTACACATTGATGTTTGTCAATTTAAAAGATAATTTTGCAAGTCAAAAAAATAAAAATGTGTCGTAAAACTGAAGTAACACATTTGTTAGTGTGAAACTGCTCAATGAACTACATCTCTGGTCTCGCACCACACACCAAGAAGGCTGTCACCTTGGCACATTTCACTTCTTTCTTTCAGAATGAGGCGAAAAGTATTACAAGACAACAATTGATGAATACGCCCGAGTGTCCACCAGGACTTTGTTAAAATACTTCCTAAAGAAAGAGTCTGCACACCCACAGGTGTTTCCACCTACAGTTTATAAGTTGTCCATGAACCAAACATATTATTAACGTTTTAGTATTCCACTTTTATCCGGTGTAAAACAAAAACTGAGTTAGGGAGATGTCAGTTAAACCCAGCCAGTTCAGACCACAGAGCCCTGAAAAGATGTATTTAAAAATGAATTACTCAAACCATTTCCAGAGTACTAATTTGTTTTACTAAATGTTTATACCTACGTGTGTACTTTTTAATTATGCACATTGGCTTTACCATGAAATACAAACAAAAACTTGTAAATAAACGATGTAAAATAATATATAATGTATTATTGGTTAAATTCACATTTAGTCAGTATATCGACATATCACAATTGTAATCTAAAATTAGACAATCAGGACCCCTCATCTTCAGCATGTGAACCTTACAGTTGTCCCACTTATCTCTAACTGTGCTTCTCTTCTCTCCACAGCTGTCCACCCTCCCTCCAGAGCCCGTCATCCCCTCTAAGAAGCCTCTCAGAGTGGAGCTGCTGGGTGGAAAGCGTTACTCATGGTGCACCTGTGGACACAGCAAGAAGCAGGTTTGTTCCTCCTTTGCCTTCATCTTCAGTGATCCCTGTTTGAAGCACACCTCCCACATGTTTCCTCACCACTTCTTTATCTTTCAGCCTTTCTGCGATGGAGCCCACAAATTCAAAGCCCAAGGCCTGTCCCCGCTGCGCTTTTTCCCGGAGAAAGACAGCACAGTTTGGTTGTGTGGTTGCAAGTACACCAACAACCCGCCGTACTGTGACGGCACACACAAGCAGGACTTCATCGTTTCTGCCCCGCTTCATGAACACACAGACCCCTGAACTTAATGGAAGGGATGAACTGAGCATTTTTGTGAATAAGTGCATTCTGTGAAAGCAGCACACATAAAGTGATCCATCATGACAAGTACTTGAACCTTGTGTCAGTTTAACTTAGCGAGAAGATGAAAGTTACCGCCTCAGCCCTCAACTCCACGTGTCCTTCCTTTTTTTTTTACATGGGAGACACAATGTTGCATCAACAGCTGTGCTCTTTGATCAGACCTGTGACATAACAAAGGTTTGTGTACTGGGATGGAGCGAGGTCTGACCCTGCTGCTTCACACAGAGGCTGCTAAAAGCTCTTGAATGGGATGAACTAGTATTATTATGGCTGAAAGTGTTTTACAGGAGAAAACTGATAGAAACTGTGATGTTTGTTCAGAAAGCAATGTTCCATCCCATAGTTCAGAACACACACACCTTAAAGTATCAATCTGTCAGTCTGGGCCAAGATGTAAGCTTATATCAAATGACTTATTGTCCTCCCTTTTGGGATGCCTATTTATATTTTTTTGTTCATTTAGATTAAGAAATAAAAAAGTGTTGCACTAAACTTGAGCCAATTGGTGATTATAATGTGATAATCAAATAAAGGAAAAAACAAATGTAAGTGTGTTGACTGGTGTTGCTCTGTAATATTCACAAACCAGTGTTATGTTATAATGTGAACCTGATAGTGACGCGGTCTGGCAGTTATCTCATATTGTAGTTCTATTTTCCTTAAAGATGAGACCTGCTGAATGCATGACTCAGACACAGGAAATCCTTTTGCTGATAACAATATATACATGGCAGTTGAGCCCTATGAAGGTGTGTATCATAATCTAACATTAACAATAAAAAAGACGTTCTTTTGCACAGAATTGTTACATTTCTCAGCCTCTAATGAAGTCCTATATATATATATATATATATAAGCTTTATCTATAAAGAACACAATTAGAAATTGCTCATGAGTTTTTATACTTCAATGCTGCAACTTTTATTTAAGTAAATACTTGCTGTACTGCTTCCACATCTGGCAATATGAATCCCAATGATATTTACTTTGTCATTACTTGTTGGCTCTATGTTGGAGGTTTTATTTTTGAAATGTACACATTTAAAAGGATGAACACATGTATACATCACCTGTTCTCAGTTCATTGTGAATAATAAGTGGGGGAAAAGTATTCAGATTCTTTACTTCAAGAGTAAAAGTATTAATACCACACTGTAAAAATGTTACTGAAGTAAAAGTATTTAAGTACGATTAGGAAAATGTACTTAGAGTAATAGGAGTAATAGTACTCATTTTAAAACATATATATGCAAAAGCAAAACATCTTCACATTTAAGAAGCTGGAACTAAAATGAAATCTTAAATCAAATTTATTTTTCTTTTAACCCATTCATGGCTTTAGTTACTTAAATATAATGTGAGATGGTTTAATTTAAATCAAATTATCATATTTATTAAGTTTTTCCTAAGTACTGGTGTCAAAATCTGAATTTATAAAGTTACTAGTAAATACATCTGTAAAATAAAAAATAGTGGAGTACAACATTTGCTTCCAAAATGTAGTTGAGTAGAAGTATAAAACAAAAACACTCGGGTTAAGTACAAGTACCCCAAATGTGTACCTAAGTACAGTTATTGAGAAATATACTTTAGACCACTGCTAATAACATGCATTAGCACTTTACGCTCACTCCATAAACAGCACAGTCAGCTCAGAAACACCTAGTAAGTAAACATTTTATTGACCTAAAACATGCACATATGGCTGATAAAAAAATCATCGTTTGTTGAAAAGAAACAAAAGGAATGTTGAAATTAATGGAACTACAACATACATGGCCAAATATTCAAATCCCTTTTGAGTTGTTCGACTGCCATGAGAACTTGGGCTGTGACAGACGCCTGCCTGGAGCCTGGTAGTGCTTGGACTTAAAAGAAAAGCTTCTCCTGCTGGAAAATACTTCAGGTTTTGTGATGTGACGTTAACAAAGTGCATGGGCAGTTTTAATGTAATGTACCTGTGTTACCTGATGAGCAGCTGCTTACTGTGGACACGTTATACAGCAGTTATTAACACGACTGTTCAAAAAGGAGAGGATTAGCTTCTTTTTTTTTTTACTTCTTTACATCACACGTCTGTAGTGACTCAGCGTTTCACAGAGTCAATCAGCGATGGAACTACAGTATGAAAATGAAACAGACCCACTGCATATACAATACAAAACGATTACAATATCTTGTATAAAAGATAAGTTTATACATATGTATGCACACATGCTCACGTTTGATACATACTGTACAGTTTGTATGTGTGCACCGTTCTAGTCTAAAACACATAAAGACACACACACACGCACACACACACACATACACACACACGAACATACATACATACAAACATACATACATACAAGTGTCTATTTGGCTGCACTTTTCAGTCCCTCCTGCTGAAGCATTGACCTTCTGTTTCTCCAGAAGGCGTGTCTGTTCGCTCTGTAGAAAGAAAGACGGGAGCAATTCCAACACTGTCCTCCCGGGGGTCTGTAAACTCGTTAGGTCGTCGGAGGCAAACCGCTTTTGTCCCCCCCCCTCGCCTCCTCTTTGGCCCCGGAGCCCGTGCCGTTGACAGTCACCTTCCGAGCGTTGGCGCCCTGTTTGGAGGCGTGGCTGTGTCGCTGAGTGTTGTTGGGCACGGTGGTCCCGTTGGAGCTCTGGAGGGCGGGGGGCAGGTTGTGGGACGCAGGGCTGGACTGGGAGGATGCTCGGGGGGGCTGGGCCGCGGCGGGAGGGCTGTGCACCTTGTCGCTGTGGGAGTCGCTCTCTGACGTGGGGCTGGTGTTGACCCCGTCAGAGTGGCCCTGCGCCGCCTGGGACGCCCTCCTGCGCTTCCTGGTGGGCTTCACCAGATACTGCAGGGGGATGGGGCCAGTCTGCACAGAGACACACACACACACACACACCGTTAAAACTACAGCTTTTATTTTTGATGGGGAACATTTACAGACAGATCTAAGGCTGGATGATTGGATTAGATTGAACTTTGTCATTTCACAGAGTAATAGGACAACGAAATGCAGTTTGCATCTCAGGAAGAGTGCAGTCAAATGTACATGTATTATGTATGTATATAAATATGATGGATATGAAAAGCTAGTATATCAAGTATGAACAGAAGTAGAAATATTGAATATAGGTAGTAGAAATATAGACAGTATAATATTGACACTATAGATATTACTACACTTTAGACGCTTTGTATAAATAAATGAATAATTATGAGTACACTATAGAAGGTATAACCAGTATGAACATTTATTTATTTTGTAATATTAAGTTAACCTGTTTTTATACAATATCCCATCATTGGATTCTAAAAATACATAAATGTACTGACATGTGCCTTTGTTATCATTATGGGGTGTTTTTAAGTTGGCATGTATGAGTACCATACCAATAGTCACTGTTTTAGGCAGTATGTCGAAACAGAAATGAGTTCCATCATGGAAGCTAATGTATGATACTGATATGTGAAATATCTGAATGAATTGTGCTTTTGATGATTAAAACATGACATTTGGCACACTGTTAGAGCATGCCCTAAGGAAGATTTTTGGCTACAGGGTAGGGCTGTGCGATTATGGCAAAAATCATAATCACGATTATTTTGGTCAATAATTGATATCACGATTATTAAATACGATTATTCATTGGCTTTGAAAACATCCATTTATTGAACTTTAAAACAAATACAAATAATAATTTGAACAGTATCTTTTTAACTGTTGATTACCCTGAACGTATAATTCAACTGAAAAACCAATACAAAAATAAATAAAATAAGAGACATATATATTTACATTTAAATAAATAATATCAAAAATAATAAATACCAATAAACAAGATCAACAAATATTTTGGAGCGCACTTCAACAAGCTACTAAACATATGTAAATATGATAAATACAAATAAATTAGACTAAAATAAATTAGATCCAATATGTTGCAGTGCACGGTCACAACCTAGCAAAGCAAAATAATCGTTTTTTCCAATTATGTTGTTTTCGTAATTGTGGCAGGCCTAAATCGTAATTGCGATTAAAATACGATTAATTGCACAGCCCTACTATAGGGCCATCGCATATTTGTCCAATGGCGCCAATAGCGGCCATTTTGAAAATGGTTGTTATTTTACCAGTAGTTTAGGATCTAGACCACCTAGGATCTTGATTCTGGTGGCTAATCCTACATTTTCAAGGATGGGGAATGCAGTGGTACTATTTACAACATGCTAGAATGTAGCTAACTACATGTATCTGGTATTCAGGGAACAAAATACACAGTAAAACCATTAACATATTTATTATGGTGAAGTAATACATGTTACATAATATATATGTAATATTACAGGTTTTCAACTAAATGCAGAGTTAGTTCTGAAAACACAGTCCGCCACAGTGGCAAAGGGCAGTGCACTGAATTGCTACCTTGACACATTTGCATTGTCCACTGCACCCCTTTTTGCATCCACAGCGGAGGAGTTCACGACAGGCCTGGGTCGCTTCTGGTAATGTGGTCCAGTAAACTTCCCATCCACCGCCTTCCTCTTCCACCCCCAGTCACCTGGGGATGGGAGTTCAGGGGCTACAAACATCATCTGTCCCCAGCAGTGACCAGCTTGGAAGGCAGCTCTCTTTGTGTGCTGAATCAATGCTGCTTGTGTTGGGGGGAGTCCTTCAATTGTTCTACCTTTCTGGGTGAAGAGCTGCTTGCGTGCCTGATCGACTGACTCCTGGCTGCTAGTGCGGTCATACAATACCAGAGAGCAGTGTCACACTCACTTCTCTACTTCCCCTCTTCTACGACCAGGCCAAATCTGTAGCCATGATTTGTCATTCCATCGATGTGGAGATTCTGAATCCTGGTCAGATCACTCTGGATCAACCTCTATATGCTGTGGCTAAACAAATCCAGTGGAGCTGGCCAGCAACAACAAAGTGAAGATCATTTTATTGTGATGTTTGTTGGGTTTCACATTGAGATGGCAGCACTCAAGGTACATGGCGACCTCCTGGAGGGGTAGCGGGTGGACAAGAGCAGTGTCATGTTCCCAGTTCCACTTCTGGTCTATCATCCTGCAGCTGGAAATAGAGTTGATGATCTATGTGCGATCAATAAGAGAGGCCGACTTCCTACTCTACATAAATGCCTTGACCAAGATTGTGCCTTGGTTCCTTTCTCTGGGACACACCCACTATGCCGGATGGATACCAGTCCACTTACGTGACATGATTGTGCTAAAAGATAACCATCCTGATGTCCATGGGCAGTTTCTGAAAGGAAATTTGCTGTGAAGAAGACGACACGCAGCTTCTCTGCTATTGTCATTGACCAGGCCCACGAGCAGAACAATGCCTCTGTGAAAGGTGATGGTGGTGCTGTAGGCCTGACAGAGAACCCTGCAGTTCTGCGACGCTGGATGGTGTCTGGCCCCGAGATGGCACATGTGGTTGGGGAGTTTGAGGCCTCCACTGAGAAGAGAAAGAAGACTGACACCCGGCACCATGAGCAGACCAAACATGCACAAATGGCATTTGCACGAGATGTTAAAGCACTAATTGGTGCTATAGAAGACATGGGCAATCCATGCTGTGAAAAGAGCATTGTGCTGGATACTAGAGACCTTGCAGATGCAGCAGTCACTCTGAACCAGATTGATCCCTTGCCGATTTTGTAAATTCACCCACTTACAAATAAATGAACAGTCTATAATTGTAATGGTAGGTTTATTTTAACAGTGAGAGTAAGAATATCAAAAAGAAAATCCAAAAAATTACATTATATAAAAGATAAACAATTATTTGCATTTAACTGTGGGAAATAAGTATTTGATCCCCTTGCAAAAAACAAGGATTCTGGTTCCCACAGACCGGTTACATAAGTCCATTTCCTTTAGGAAAGTACCCCTCATATCAACTTGTTACCTGTATAAAAGACACCTGTCCACAGAATCAATCAATCAGATTCCAACCTCTCTACCATGGGCAAGACTAAAGAGCTGTCTAAGGACCTCAGGGACAAGATTGTAGACCTGCACAAGGCTGGGATTGGCTACAAAACCATCGGCAAGCAGCTTGGGGAGAAGGTGACATCTGTTGGTGCTATTATTCGGAAATGGAAGGAAAAAAAATGGACATCAATCAACAATCAATCACCCTCGGTCTGGGAATCCACACAAGATCTCGCCCCTTGGGGTATTGATGATCATGAAAAAGGTGAGGTATCAGCCAAGAACTACACGGGAGGAACTTGTTAATGATCTCAAGGCAGCTGGGACCACAGACCCAAGAAAATTATTGGTAACACACTACACCATAATGGATCAAACCCTGCAGCGCCCGCAAAGTCCCCTGCTCAAGAAGAACATGAAAGGCCCGTCTGAAATTTAACAATGAACATCTGAATGATTCAGAAGGCTTGGGAGAAGGTGATGTGGTCACATGAGACCAACATCGAGATCTTTGGCATCAACTCGACACGCCGTGTTTGGAGGAAGAGAGATGCTGACTATAACCCCCAGAACACCATCCCCACCGTCAGGCATGGAGGTGGAGACATTATGCTTTGGGGTGTTTCTCTGCTAAGGGGACAGGGACAGGACCACTTCCCTGCATCGAGGAGAGGATGGACGGGGCCATGTACTGTAACATCTTGGCCGATAGCCTCCTTCCCTCAGCCAGGACTCTGAAAAAGGGTCATGGAGGGGTCTTCCAGCAGGACAATGACCCTGAACATACGGCCAAGGCAACACAGGAGCTGTGCATGTTCTGCAAGGGGATCAAATACTTATTTCCCACAGTTTAATGCATATCAAATTGTATCTTTTATATATTGTCAATTTCTGAATTTTCTTTTTGATATTCTTACTCTCACTGATAAATTAAACCTACCATTACAATTATAGACTGTTAATTTATTTGTAAGTGGGCAAACTTACAACATCTGCAAGGGATCAAATACTTATTTCCTCCACTGTGTGTCAGTGAGCGCCTGGTCAAACACAGACAAAGCCCATCAAAGATCCCATTAAAAGGAAAAACCTCCCTCTATTCAGCCAGCCTCCAGTCCGAGAGAAGTCCAGGTCCCACAACAGCTCTCATCTCTGAAGAATGACTGTTCTCTGTTCTCTCGGCTGTACATTGTATCTGAGATACGTGATGGAAGACTGGATGAGTTTTTTGGGATTAATTATGTGAAATATAATAAACTTGAAAACCAGGCATGTCCATCATCATTGTCACAAATGGGCAAGCTCAGAACTGGTACCAAGTCAGACTTGGTGGGCTGTTTGGAGGACCTGATTTCTTTACAAGAGAATGCATCCCACCCCACAGTTAAGGCCTCATCCTTGCTGGGGCTACTCTTGTGAACATGCTACGACCTGGTGCTGCTAAGACGTTTTTTTATTATGCGCAGAAAGCGTTCTCACCATACATCCTGTCTCAGCTGGAGCATGTCAGCAGAGTCGATGTCGTGTGGGATGAATATTTCCCCGAAAGTCTGAAGGCTGAAACACGCAGCAAGAGAGGGAAGGGAGTTCAGACGTGTTGAGCCATCCAGTGTCATTCCTGGAAACTGGCCAGAGTTTCTGCGCATTGAAGACAAGAAGGCTGAACTGTTCTTCTTCTTGGCAACCAGTGTGACAGCCCTCAACACTGGCAAACAAATAATCAGTACTTGCAACATGCACACATGAGGAGGCTGATACCTGCATCCTACTGCACCTAGGAGATGCTGTGAAGGAAGGGTATAGCAAGGTGTCAATACGCACAGTTGACACGGATGTGGTAGTACTGGCAATCACAGCAGCCCAATCCCTCAACATCACTGCTGTGGGTTGCCTTTGGAGCTGGGAAGAGTTTTGGGCATTTAGCAGCTCATGAGATGGCGAGGTCACTAGGTCCAGATCGATGCATAGCCTTACCAATGTTCCATGCATTTACTCGATGTGACACAGTGTCATCTTTTGGTGGCAGGGGCAAGAAGACGGCGTGGGATACATGGATGACGTTTGATGATGTCACTAGAGCCTTCTGTGCCTTGGCTGCCACCCCAGACTCCGTACACAACTGGATGGAGCCTCTGGAGCGATTTGTGGTATTGCCGTATGACCGCACTAGCAGCCAGGAGTCAGTCGATCAGGCACGCAAGTAGCTCTTCACCCTGAAAGGTAGAACAATTGAAGGACTCCCCCCAACACAAGCAGCATTGATTCAGCACACAAAGAGAGCTGCCTTCCAAGCTGGTCACTGCTGGGGACAGATGATGTTTGCAGCCCCTGAACTCCCATCCCCAGGGCCCAGGAGTTCAAAACTTGTAATCCCTATCTGATCAGATCAGATTTTGAAATCCCATTTTTTGTGATCCAGGATCAGACAAATCGGCCAGATTTTGTCCCTGTAGTTCAAAGCAATTCAGGATAGGATCACCCTGATCCAGATTACGATTTTTCAAGATTACTAGATCCTGAATATCAGTGCTTTAATCCTACCGATCGCCATCTAGTGGATATGAAAAAGAATACAAGGAAGACAAGAGACCACATTGCAGAGACATCTATTGTCCGCACTTACTTTTGAAAGGTGATGACAGATGATGGACTGTTTTTTTGTTGAAGATATTTTTTCTTTAATCTAAATTACATTTGTGATTGACAATCTTTGTTGTGATATTTTTATGAGCATAAACATTTATGTCATCAACATTTGGTTGAAAACAAAATAGGCCACCACAAACGTGACCAAAATTGGAAAAATAAAATGTATTTCCCATGAAGGCTAAAAATTGTGTATTATTTCAGTTAACAAATTTTGCCATCTTATTTATATTGAAACACATTTTTAAATAAATTGTACAGTACATTTTGCTCTGGTAATCCACTGGAAATCCACCCCTCTGGTGGGATCAGGATAATCCAGTTTTTTGGGATCAAACTGATCCCAATCCTGTGTTGTCAGGTTGAACTACCCGTTTTGAAGATTTGATCCAGATTAAAGCTTGGATTGGATTTCCTGATCTGATCGGATATCAAAGTGATCCTAATCCTGTTTTTTGGTTTTGAACTACCCAAAATCCAAATCTGATTTGATCAGATAGGGATTCAAAGTTTTGAACTCCTGGGCCCTGGTGACTGGGGGTGGAAGAGGAAGGCCACAGGTGGATGGGAAGTTTACTGGACCACATTACCAGAAGCGACCCAGGCCTGTCGTGAACTCCTCCGCTGTGGATGCAAAAAGGGGTGCAGTGGACAATGCAAATGTGTCAAGGTAGCAATTCAGTGCACTGCCCTTTGCCACTGTGGTGGACTGTGTTTTCAGAACTAACCTGTAATATTACATATATATTATGTAACATGTATATAATATGTATTTGTCCAATGGCAGCCATTTTGGCGCCATTGGACAAATATGCGATGGCCCTGTAGCCAAAAATCTTCCTTAGGGCATGCTCTAACAGTGTGCCAAATTTCATGTTTTTATCATCAAAAGCACAATTCATTCACATATCTGCTGGACTATAAGCAATGTTCTGCTGTGTATGACAGCAGTATACAAATATATTTTAGACATTACATTTTAATAAGAAATATCAGTTTAAGTGTACAGCCAAATCCATGCTCTCTTTAAAGCCACCAGACTCCATTGACACAAACAGTAAATTGCAGAGGTGGGGACTCGAGTCACATGACTTGACTCGAGTCAGACTCGAGTCGCATATTTTTGGACTTGAGACTTGCTTGACTAACATTGATAAAAGACTTGACTTTGACTTGGTATTCATGACTTGAGACTTGACTTAAGCTTGAGACAGATGACTTGAAAGGACTTGACCGTTTAAAATTAAATATTTGCGTTTGTTTTTGTATTGAGATATTACGTTTAGTTTTTTCGAAAAACGTGATTGGGTGATTATAGCGCCATGCGCGCAAACCTGGCAACCCACTAGACGGCAGGAGCGTCAGTTAACATGGCAGCGGCTAGCGTTACTCCAAAAATAGTGAAGTTTGGATTCAAGGATTATGTTGTCGATAATAAGAAGAGAACAGCGGTATGCAGGGTCTGCAGCATAAAGATCAGTGACACGACCACCAAAACATCCAACTTCATTCGTCACTACAAAAAAACCCATAGAGAAAGGTACGTGAATGTGTTGTGTTAGCTAGGAAGCTAACGTTAAGTTTAAGCTACGTTAGACTTGGTTTCAAATCGATTAAGCATTGCAAAGAGAAGACAAAACGGTAAATGAACACTAGAACCGCCAAGGGATTCATTTTGACTAACCCTGATACTGACGGGCTGTCAGGAGAGGGAGAGAGAGAGAGGAAAAGAGATGCCTGCCTTTTTGAACAGACTTTTTGACTGAGTCCTAGCTATATTGTCTGCAGTTCTAGGGTTAATATTGATCTAATATGATTGTCATCGGTCTAAATTAGATTTCAAATGATTAACTGTGTATGTAATGAAGATCATAGTGTGGGTTAAATCCATTTTCATAACTACTGTCTTTTAACTGATTTAAATGCGGAAACTGGGCTTATTCATCAGAATTTCGTATGACTTGACTTGACTTGCTTGACCTGAGCAATGACTTGACTTGACTTGCTTGACTCTCACCACAGTGACTTGGGACTTGCTTGATACTTGTAGGTCAAGACTTGAGACTTGCTCATGACTTGCACATGTAGGACTTACTCCCACCTCTGGAATTGACCTCAGGAGTTTCAGGTCTATCTCTGCCTGGATCAGTTAGTTATTATTTAGTGTTATTGTGAGACTTTGGTGTATTAAAAGAGTTAGTGAGGATACAGCAAAGACACATAGGAACACAACAACCAGTAGAGGCAGCAGTAGACCGGCAAATGATATTACTGCAAGTCAAAATGACTGGTTTTGTGAATGGAGTCTGGGGCTTTGAAGAGAACATAAAAAAACAGCTTCAGTTCTCTGTTTGAATGCGCTGACGGACAGCAAGGTAAAGCAGCGAAGATAATCTAAATATAGGTGGGCTTTTCTTTAAGGTGGCTAAAATCCACAGCAGTACAACGCTTAGTTTCTGTGCTATCACTCCAGTCTGCTTTACCAAACTGCAATCTGCTGTAGGTATCTAAGGGCAACACTTTAGATACTTTTAGACTTTAGAAAATCCAAACCATCCCTTAAATATGGACAATGTAGTTTACTTTGACTCCATCCCACATACATCTGGAGGAAACTACATGTACTTTTTCTTAAAGGAAGCAAAATAAATGAGAAATATTGTGAACAGTCAATAATAACAGGCCTGGGCTGAAATCCACAGAGAGGGTAGGGTGGAGAGGATTTGTCTTTTAATGCCATTTGTTGGCGATATAAAAATTAATTAAATATCACCAGCATCAATCTTAATGTCAAAATATCACAGTTGTTTCTGTTAAATCAGATTAAAAAATCGAATTGACAAAGAGTTGGATACAAGCGGGTTTCATTTTATGACATAAATCTCAGTTAAACCATCTTATCCTGTTAAGCCCTGAGCCTGTTGTTCAGGTCTCAGGCTCGAAAGTGACATGCCCAGAACAAATGACTATATCTTCACTTCTAAAAGGGGTAAATTAACAATCTTTTTTCTCAAAGCAATGATACACCTGTGAGTTGGATGTAGAAACGTCAGAATCAATATAGATGTTTTTTATTTTAAAGTAAATTCAGATTGAACATAGTAAAACAATTTAAATTATAGTTTCCATCCAAAAAATAAACATTACTCATAGTGAAAACCACCCTTGAATGATGGGATAGTAGACTAAAAGCTTTAGGAATCCAAACTATAACATATAATAAGTACCCTGTATCAAGATTGATGCAAAACAAGTGACATTTTACCTTTTTAGAGAGATTTAGAAAATAAAACCCACCTCTGGGGTCATTTGGGTGCATTTTCCATATCTCTGGAGCCCATCGGTCGATTTTGATGATTGACACCTCTTTTGAACCGTTAGAGCCAATAGAATCGAGAGGGAGTTCCTAAATCCACCTACATGTTACCATTGAGGAGTGAGAGAGATGCGCACGCAGCTTGCCCAAACCGAAAGCTATGTTACGCTCTGAAAACTGAAAACGGAAAACTAGGCTTATTGCCATAAATATGACGATGGATTATCAGTAATCATTTCAAAGGGACACAGAGACATTGGATTAACCTTCAGCAGCGTTTATATGCGTTTTAATGCCCTTGAACACAACTTCTGATCAGAAAACAGCAACGGTAAGACGTATTTGCCGTTTTGGCTACATAAAGTGAAGTTGTGTGTTGTCTTTGCTGGCTTTCGCTGCCAGGAGTTTTGGTCGCACAGTGATGATACTTATACCATTGGAATCTGTGGAATCTCAGCTTTCAGGTGATATCTTGTCTGTGCAGATCCGATGAAGTATAACATATTTTTAACGTGAGTTATGTGCTAAGTGCGTTAGCACTCTTTCGCTTAGTGCTAATTCAGAGGCTCGGCGTTAGACTTGTGTTTTGTTTCGGTAAAAATTGTTCATATCGTCAGGTAGCTGAGTTTCTTCCCATTAAGTGGGTATGACACATTCATAGTTTGTTAAATGTTAAGAAGCTCTCAGATGCTGTTTCTTGCTGGCACCGGGTTTAACAGGTTAAAGAGGCCATCCAGAATATTCCAATGTAGCTACAAGAAAGCCAACATGAGAGTTCATTCATTTCCAGAGTGACAAACTCAATCAGATGGAAGAATTGATTTCTGTTAGAAGATCGTGCCACGGCAACACAAGCTATAAACTGAACTAAAAAGAGAAATAAACAATAGCATAAATGAAAAGAATAAACTAAAATGGTTTTGGGATCATGTTTACATGTTTTCCACAATGTCAGCATGATGACGGACCATTTAACCCATTGATACAAATTAAAAAGTACCTCCCGCTCAAACCAAGGACAGACTTCCATCCATCAGCCCATGTTTTGAATTTGAGGACATGCACAAGAAATTGTTAGTTTTAAGTGTGTGAAAGTGCTGCAAAACGCTGCAAAAAGGGGGAAATGAAACCATGAAGACACAAGAGTGATAGTAACGGTTCAGGGAGGGTAAACATGTGAGGGGTGAAAGCTGCCACTCACTCGTCTCCACTCGTAGAAGTAGGCGATGTCCATTAGTGTGTAGTAATCCTTCAGGGGCTCGTCTCCATACAACACCTCCACCTGCAACACACAGCAAACACTCAACACACTGAACACACAGCAAACACTGAACACACTGAACACACAGCAAACACTGAACACACAGCAAACACACTGAACACACAGCAAACACTGAACACACAGCAAACACACTGAACACACAGCAAACACTGAACACACAGCAAACACTGAACACACAGCAAACACACTGAACACACAGCAAACACTGAACACACAGCAAACACTGAACACACAGCAAACACACTGAACACACAGCAAACACTGAACACACAGCAAACACTGAACACACAGCAAACGCTGAACACACAGCAAACGCTGAACACACAGAACACACTGTGACCCGCATCAACAGACGCGGAAGATCCTTAAAGATCCTCTTTAAGATGAGGTATTTCTACCTACAGAAGTTAAGATCATCTTTACTATAGTTTGTGATATTTTGAAGTAAAAACTCCATATAACATAAAGCCTCCGTTGTACAGTAACACATAATATGCAATATATATTTAAGGAGGTTTTGGGATCTTTCTTTTTTTAACGTGTTGTTGCCTCTTTATTTAATACGTTAGTCTTCTCTTTTATTTGGTCTTTTCCTGTTTTGTTTCCTTTTCTGTAACAATGGAAATATCCCCGCTGTGAGACAAAGAGGTTTTTTGATTTAAATTGTAATCATCAATATGGAGAGTTACATTTGAATATCGACCCAGTAAAACCTGCTGCTCATGTTCGATCCTTTTCTTTATTTACTTACGCATGAAAGTTTAAAGTTTTCTTGTTGTGTTTCTACCTCGTAAAAGAATGGCACTGTTGTGGCCGATCATTTGTACAAAGATGAGCCTTTATTTGATAGCGTCCAAAAAAGAGGGAGGTTTTGATGAAGAAGCATTAGGTGAGGAAAGTCTAAAAGTAGGGCTGAAGCCAATTTGTTAGCATCCAGGTGGACAGGCGCACAAATAAATATGACCTTTAATTCATTATTTCGAACATTAGCTGCAGAATTTTCAGATCTTTTTAAAATAAAAATATAAACACTTTCAAGGTCCCTAAACCAAGAATTCCAACACTCTTGCAGATATTATTCTCCCCTCTTCTATGGCGGCAGAATTAATCTACATTTAATCAATATAGCAATATGGGTTAGTGTAGTATTCAAAATTGCAGTATGTGCAATAATTATAGGGGCAAAATTATACATATTTTTAATTCAAGGGGACCTATCATGCAAAATGCACTTTTGTACGTCTTTTATACATGAATATGTGTCCCCGGTGTTCCAGGGAACTCACCAAGTGTCAGAAAACACAACCCTCTCTATTTTCCTCCATACCCAAATCTCTAAAAAAGGGGCTGCAACGGATCTGATAAAAACTGATCACGTTACTGACGTCAGGACGGTGGCGCTACGGCTATTGGGCCAACTCTCCACCAATCAGGAGGAGACAGCCACGGCCATTGCCGCTCGAAAGCGCTGGAGACGCTGTAGTACATATGCCAGGCCTGTAAGTGGCGCTGTAGTCTGCCACAAAAGCAGCGAAGAAGACTTCCTGCCCATAGTTACCATGGTTACCCTTCTGTTTATTCTCCGCTGTGGCTTTTTTTCTCCCTCCCCGAGGCAAGCGTTTGCTCCCGCTGCTTTAATTCAATGCAATCCCTCCCCGTCGAGGCAAGCACTGTAATTCTCTCCGGTTAGTCCACCAGCAGATGACAAACACCCACCTCTCCGCCTCTTCCAAGGAACGAGGGGACCGTGCGGCAGAGTTTCAGTTTCAGTTTGTTTCGCCGGTCAAGATGTCCGTTAAAGTTTAAATCTTCCGGACAAAATTAGAAAAGTGCCGGTCAAAGGTCTTCTTTGTTATTTATTGAGCTTTAAAACAAATGAATAACGACTCTATATAATAAAACACGGAGGACGGAGATCTCTTTTTCTCCCCCTCTTCTGACAGCCCAGCAGCTGATCAGAGCACGTCTCCCCTCTCCTGCAGGGGGGCGTGGTCAGCAGAATCAGACCCGTAGACAGCAAACAGCACATAGAGCGAATGAGGCATGGCTAAAATGCATGATCTGTTTGGTATTTTGAAAACAGAAACGTATAAATATACCTTATATATGTATGGCCCTACAATATATCATTTCAATATAGCATGATAGGTTTCCTTTAAGGATTGTGGTGCTGCATAGACTTTCCGGCCTACAAATCCTATTGCACAGACTTAATCAAATATCTGTGTTTGGTATCTCACCATGATAATTCTGAATAGATCTTTTAATGATAGTGAGAACAAAGACGCAAAAATGATCAATCCCTCCAATATCGTGAATCACCTCGCAAGTCAGAATAATCACAATGATTTTTTTTCCAAAATCATGCAGCCCTATACTCTATATTCTTATCATTAATGCAATTGTGAAATATAAAATATAATTCCTCTACACCCACAGCAACAGATGTATACAGTCTGTTCATTTTTACTTTTGTTGTATGTTTCGATCACGATTCCAATACATCCCACTCTTAATGAACGCAGCAGTACAGTGAGAGATACTGTGTTAGCAAATGTCTCAAAAGACTTTGTGTGAGCTTCAGTTTTGAAATGCAAACTAATCAGTAAAAGGTAAGTCTGTTATTTATTACATTATGACTTTTCATAACAAAAAAAGCACAGGTGTAACAGTGACAGCGACTGAGATCCAGAGACGTGTTATTGTGAAAGCTGTCTCACTCTGTTCTCTCTTTACCGTGACATAGTTAAAATAATAACTGTCCTTTTGGAGACAAATGGTGGTGGAACCAGTTGTAAACATGACAATGACATTGGATCGGCTTACAAAGTTGTTATGGTTGTAAACAGTTGTCTTCTTGCTAACAACATTAGTTGTTTTTGTAAAAAAATGTTGCTGTGTTTATTTGTCGACTTCATGTATAAAATAAAATGATCCTTTAACTCTATTGTTTGACCCCATCAACTCCTGAGAAAAATATCTTGCTCTTTTGCTGCTTCTTTTTTCACAAAGTTCATCAGCTAGCTATATTTTGTCTTCCACAGTGCATAGTACCACTCGATGAAGGCAGGATTCTCAGCTAGTAGCTGTAGCAACATCTTGCTGATATCTTCAGTGCACTTACAACCTAGTTTAAGGTTATTTTGATAATAGAGTGGCTATTTAAAAATGTCAAGTTTGTGCAGAATGCCACGTGTCACACTTTTTTTCTCTGACCAATCACAGGTCTGCAGTGATTTAACTCAACCTTCTGGTTTCAGCTTTGCTTGCTTGGAACCTCAACATTGTGGTCGCAAAAAAAGTAGTAGGTGCTATCATCCATAACTTGTGCAAACAAAACTAAATATTGAGCATCCAGTTGAGTAGAAATGTGGCATTTGTCTTCCGTAAAATGCTCAGATTAAGTTTGTTTATCTGACTGTTTTCACTTGAAACAGCTGTACGCTACACCTGACAGCAAACCAGAAATGAGTAGCATGAGTGAACCAAAACAGTTCAGTTCTGGTCCTAAATCACTGCCATTAGCTTTTTGCAGAAAAGCGCTTCACTTTGGAAACATTACATTTGTTTCTTTAAAGCTCTGTTAGTTAATATGTTGCACTGATGCATGTATGACCTGCCTTTGTATCAGATTTTACAACTGTGTAATTTAGAGTCCCTTGATATTATTGTGTGGAAACCCTGATAGTTTGTTTAAATCAATACAGCATGGGTTGCTGTGTGTGGGTACAAAGTGTCTCATTACCCGGTAGTTGTTAGGGATATCCATCTTGCTTCGGAGGAACTTTGCTAAGTGCATGACGGACATGGCTGCTGGGCACTGCAGGAAGCGTTTACCGTTGGCCTGGCACCGAGAAAAGAGCAGAGAGGAGACCGTAAATCCACACTGAACACCAGAAGACCTCATCAAACATGACACGTGTGTGTAGGCTTCAACTGCTGCGTCACCATACACTGATTTCTTTCAAAATAAATAAATAAACAAATCTGACTTTACCTTATCACCTTCCAGCTCTGAATGCTGCCTCTCATTATTTCTGCAAGGAAATATTCAAAACAAAGAAAAGGCGTTAAGCAATAACAATAAAATACATAATTATCACAATTATTTTGGAAAATATTGAAATCAGAATAATTCAACATAACTACTCCTTGACTTTAAAAAATAGTGCATTCTATTTAACAGAGGATTTATTCAACCTGTCAAATAAAAAGCAATAAAACAATTAAAATAATATAGTATCCTATATGCATTTAAGTGTAATAAAAAAGAGGTACGCTGTAGTGCTTTTCCACAATATACTGAATACTAATAAAATAAAACAGTAAATATATTGATCATTATTATATTATTAATATTATATTATTATTTGGTAAAAATGTTGATCAGAATTATGATCAACATTATGATGTTTGCTCAATATTGCATGACAAGTAAGGGATAATGTGCAGTGAAGCGGTCATTGAAAAAAAGAAAACACCCGATCAAGATCTCTCCGGTTCGCGTCAGTCTCTGTGATCATACTGTCGGTGGGTTTTTTCCAATAATGACCGGCTCGCTGCACATTATCCAGCTTATTACACGGCCAAATACTAAACAAACTAACGACTAACTTGACTTATTTTTTACTTATTTAAACCAGGCCAATTTATCGAAACAGCTATTTCAAAGTGTTTGCAAATTTGCAGAAAGTAGGTCCATTCAAGCATTTAAAAAAAACATCTTTACATCTTTATTTCCATGTTGTATTGCCTGCCCTACAGCAATGTTCTTTCAAATTGTTGATCATTTGAAAGAACATTGTTTTTGTTCGAGCAACTTAAAAAGAGACATATTTTTTGTTCAAAACAAGCTGTTATATAGCTTTTGCATATGTTTTATAGCCTACATTTGGGTTGTTTTTGTGTGTTGATGTTGTCAATTTGGAAATGCAGTTTTCTGAATATAATAATGGAAAAACATTTTTTTGGCGTGTTTTTTATCCGATTCATCGATTAATCGTAGAAATAATCGACAGATTAATCGATTATCAAATGAGTTGTTAGTTGCAGCCCTAATATAATTCTATATAGATTTAAACCAAATAGACATATTAAATACAACTTGATAACATTAACTATATATTAAAGAAAGGGCTCTTCCACAACCTACTGAACACTACTTAAAATAAATATTCAATATAGAAAATATTTAATAATTTGGACCAAAACAAATATGACCAACTATGTCGTAGCCTATGGTCGTAGCGCACTACCACAACATACAGAAGACTCCTGAATCAATGTATTTTTTTAAATGTTTACGTTTAACATATTCCAGTCAGGACCTCCAGCAAAGCAAACTGCTGGAAGGTAAACGTAGGTTGGAAAATGGCAGGATAATTACTGCAACGGAACGTGGAATAATGTTCGCTTTATTAAGATTATCCTGCTAAAATTGGAAATAACAATTCAATGAAACACAGCCCAAATGACAATGGAACCTTTTGAATTCTTCACACATTAATTCATTTCATTTCCTATTTATCCTAGGTTTTAAATGGGCCTTAGCTATTTATTTAAGTAAAACTACTCCATTGTTTGCTTTATGCATGATCAGGTAATTATTTGTCATTGTTTTCAAACCTGTCTAAGATTTTCCACAGCTGTTTATTTGTAAAACTGAGAAATGATTGACTCACTTGTTCCTCTCGTAGAACTGTATGGACAGACTGATGATTTCATCCTCTGCTATGTTAAACGTCTCCACCACTTCCCCTGGTTCCAGCACACGGTTCTCTGCGTAGAAGTCCCGCCTCCGTTTCATCTCATCTGGGTTCAGAAATAAAAAGTGTCCATCGGTAAACAAATGCATCATCATGAAAAGCTGTCTGTTCCTCTGCAGGCTCATAAACGTGGTCTTACCTTTGAATAATCCCGGAACAAGCTTATAAACAATATCTTGTAGAGTTTTGTCAGCTCTGGAAAAGATAGAAAACAGAGTTGATAAGCATGATGCTCATTGCATTCAGATGACATAATACCTGACACAGATCATGGTAACTTACCGGATGCTGAGCTGAGGACATGTCTTGTGGACCTGAACGTCACATCGAGGGCAGAACTTATTTGTCTCCAGGAAGGCAACGATGCAAGTTTTACAAACTGCATGGAGAGAAAGAGGACAGATGCTAAATCACTGCTCTGTATTACAAACAGTGTTCAAGAGGAATTTAGGATTGCTTTAAGTGGGGTTGCTACTTATCCATAGACAGGGGACTACATACAGTAGATTGGACAAACAGACAGGAGTACAGGCAGAAAAGGCCCCATCCCGAGCAGTCAAATATGTTTTACTCAGTTTTTGACACTTTAAAGGTCCCATGTCATGCTTTTCCGGTTATTACCCGTCCCCTTGTGTGTTATGAAGGTTTTTCTGCATGTAAACGGTCTGCAGAGTCTAAAACCCTCAAAGTACACCCTGTAGCGAGTAAAACTCTAACACAGAAAAGACCTGTCTATGCTGCCCCAGAAGGCCTCGTTGGAGATTTCTCATTTTCCATTGTTTGCTTCCTGGGTTCTGTGACGTGTGAATACCCAAATCAACAACAAATGACCGGATTGGCCCAAATGGACCAATCTGCGGAGCACCTCACACACCAGGATCCCTTGGCTAACTAACAGGGAGTCCCCATTGACTTGCATAGAGCTCCCTGGTTGGTAATAGACGAATTGGGATCGCGGAGAAATGCTCTCCGCAGACCCATTCTCACAGCGTTATAAACCTTTTTCTTTCTCAATATCAAGCCACACTTATTGTTTTTACTTCGGCTGTGAGTGTCTGTGTGTGCTCAGGATGAGTTTCGCTGTGTCTCTCTGTATCGCCGACCCGGAAACTCGTTGCGAGGCTCGCAACGTCCCGACCAATCAGAGCACACTGGGCTCACAGGGAGGGGGGGGGGGTGCAGGAGCTCCAACAAGGCGTTTAGGACAGAGAGTGAATTCACATACTATACAGAGATGCTGTATGAGAAACCAATGTGATTTTGGAAAATTGCACAATTTAAATCTATTCTAGTAGACCTCAACAATGGAAATATGATCAGTAGAAATGGCCATGACATGGGACCTTTAAAGAAAAGCTATCAATGCTCTCTTCAAAGCCACCACACTCCATTGACTAAAACAGTATTTTCTCTGGCATAACACAGGAGTTGCTAGTCTACTGCTGCCTTACTCTAATAGTTAATTAGTTAGTAAGTTAATTCGTTTTTTGTGTGACTTTGGTGTATTCAAATGGTTAGTACGAACACACAAACAAACAACTAGTTGAGGCAACAGTAGACTACCATTTTCTGCAAGTTATAAATTACTGTTTTTTTTCTTCCAATGGAGTCTATAGAGTGCCACAGTGACACGTCCTAAAACCCGGAAGTAAGCTGCGCATGGGTTCCTTCGACAAAAAAGCAATGCAATTTCTCCATAGGATTTTGAAAAATAGTCTGTGGTTGACACGCATTTAAGAGACGGATCACGTTTTGTTCAGTCGGATAATCTCCACATGTCTACCCTACTTTTCGAGTCATAAATCTAATCGATAGATTTATGATCAATAGATTTATTATTATTATTATTATATTCAGTTCCCCATCAGAATGGGCTAACTGAAAGCAAGGTAAGGCGGTTAAAATGTTCTAAATTCAGCATACACTTAAACTATTAGTTTGTTTAGGTGGCTTAAGTATGTTTTCCTGCTGTCCCTGTCCACAGTGGTACAATGCTTAGCTTCCCTGCTAGTACTTCTGTTTGTTTCTGCAAACTGACATCTAGGCATAGGTAGTACACTCATAAATAAGTACCTCATCACACTCCAAAACACCAAAGCTATCCCTTCAATGTAGACTTCATGGAGCGGATTTAGAATACAATACTACTTTTGATTTGAGTTAAAGCGATATAATATAAACTCTGTCAAACGAAATGTAAATGTGTCACATGCAATAAACATAATTGATCCCTCTTCCAACAGACCTGATTTTAAAAAGAACATCGTCAGTAAATGACTCATGTTTGCCTCCATACAACCACAACATGAGCTCTGCTAACATACAATAAATGGGATCTTCTTATTGGGGTAAATGAAAACACTGTCCATGCATGCGAGGGGATGTTTTCATGTGAGGAACTTACAGGAGTGCAGGCACTCTACGATGGTTGTGGCATCAATTAAGTAGCCAGCACACAGTGGGCATGTGAGGTGTGAGTTCAGATCTGTGATTTTAATCCGGTTGGGCTGCATTTTATCCATCTGGACAGATCTGAGGAGGAATCAAACAACAACACACAGGTTCTAGTTACAAAGTAGGGCAAAGGAGACGATGTAAATGTGCTTGTTAACACTATTATAAAGAAGAAGAAAGAAGAAGACTTACTTAATTAATCCCCAAGGGGGAAATTAAGGGTTTCACTCTGGTGTTATTTTTTGTTTACATTAGTTGGTATACACATGAACACATGCACAAACAGAACCACATGCAGAGTAGCAGAGTGAAGGGGCTGCCAGTCGTCCGTCGCCCGGGAGTTGGGACTCGGTGCCTTGCTCAAGGGCACCTCGGCTGTGCCCAGAGAGTGAACTGGCACCTCTCCAGCTGCCAGTCCACATTCCGTATGTTGGTTTTATCGGGACGTGAACCGCCGACCCTTCGGCTCCAGAGCCAAGTCCCTACAGCCTGAGCCCCTTATTATTATTATCCCAAGAGAGTGGCTGCCTAGACAATGTATGCAGTTCGTCCTTGGGACAGCCGCTTGTGAAACCACAACAAAGAGAGCTGAGGGCCAAAAAACACAAGTATACTGACATGTAGTAGCGAGAAATAACGTGAGGAGAGCAGGAGCCGTGCAGCTAAATGCAGCCTGTGTGCTGCTGCTGCTCACAGCCAGCAGACTATTGAATCGCCCCTGTGTGGCCTCATCTCGTGCATCAGCTCCGCGAGCAACAAAGAGCGTTTCATGCCCCGGAGCTCGCGCCGCCCGCCCGGGCACAGCCACCCGACACATCCCGAGCGAGCACACACACTGATGGGGGTTGCAGAGCCGCAGAAAATCACACTGGTACACAAAGCAGCCATCTTAAATTCACTGACAGGGCTGTATCAGGAGGCGAACAAGAGAGGCTCAAAATGTGACACCGTGCACTCAGTGTGCGGCTCATCAAACCGCGCGCGACGGGCCCGATAAAGAGCGGGCACCGACGCTTGGTTCCTACCTGATCACACATCAAAGTTAGCCTCTCCTCCCAGCCAGGATCCAGGTAAATTATTTGGACTTGGGCAGAATTTGCAGCAGCGCCAGAAAATGGCTTTTTTCAGCACCGTCAGAGGACTGCCCATTTTGGATCACGTGATATTATTTTGTCGCCTCGTTCACGGGGCAGACAGGGATCCTCTGCAGGCCCGGCTCACTTCATGCATCCATTTACTCTGCGTGGGCCCGCACTTACATTCTGTAACGTTATATCTATTTTTTTATTTTGTATTTCAATATGTTGCACAGGAGAGGGGTGTGTTTGTCTCAGTCACGCATAATGTGAATTTGCGTGAGGCCCCGCAGCCTTGTTGCAGGCCTCCCGGGCCCGAGCGGTGGGCTGTCCCAAAAGAGTGTAGAATTTAATTGGCAATTTGCAGGTCTCGCTCCATTTGAATTATTTTAATAAGGAATATATTTATATCATATAATAATATTATGAAATAATCCTCTTTCGTACAAATGAAATACAAATTATTTACATGGACAAAAATATATTTTAAATAGGGTAATAATTGGTAAGGCCTACCAGTGGGAAAATGTGTCTGATCAAATACATACTGAATAGGCCTTAGCATGCCACCAATCCAGTGAAGCACAGTTTAAAATGAGTTTCATTTTAATCAAAATAAGCTTTTCCCTTCAAACCAGAGATTGGATAATGTCTAGGACTCTAGGGTAACCTAAGAAATCAGCACACATTTACAGATAGAAAGTCAGCAAAAAATAATAGAACTACAATATAAAAGGGTAAAACTGACAATAAGTCAGCAGTTCCCTTAGGTAACATGCAGACATTCTATTTATTGTATTCATGTATTTGACAGGGAGATTATCTAAGGCATTGTTGCATTTAAAAGAGTGAAACAGTCTAAGTTTATTAGTTGTAGTTAATCTGAAAACCTGTTCCATGGTTAGGCTACTAATAAATACAATCACATAATACAACAGTGTTACACAGGCATAGAAACTAACAAGAAAAGACAGACAGACAAACAGCAGTAACCTAAAGAACAATTGTGAACCACGACAAAAAATATGATTAAGAAGAGCATTGTATATCTATAGCCTACTATATGAATATACATCAATCTCAGTGTTAAAAGATTTGTCTTTAAGAGAGATCTTCAGAATCTGTTATCTCTTACTTTAGGACATTCATGGTGTCAGATCAATTACCCAGTTATACGTTTAATGCAAACTATACTAGATTTCATATGTGTTAGGAATGGTAACATAATGTAGCCTGTAATGAGAGTTTTCTCTGAAACAAAACATTTTGGACAGTGTATGATAACCATCAGGTCTCATGAAAGAAAACAACTTCAAACTGTTACAAAGGATGACATTATGAGGACATATCCTGACCCAATTTTTTTGTTTTCCTTTCTTTGTTCTTCACTTAAAATAAAAGGTTTGTGACTTAAGGCATATGATAAGGCATGTTTTTTGTCTTGTTTTAATTATACTTTATGTATTTTTAACTGTAGACGTATGGACAAACAACGTGAACAAATAAGAAGTAATACAAATATTTACAAATAGATTATTACAAATGAGTGAATCTTGTTGTGTATTTGTACATGTATTAATGTGTAAAAGGGCTTACTCCAGTAATTTAATTGAAGAAGCCAAGATATCCTGACTTATAGACCCTTAAAAAGGTAAAGCCCCAAAAACATGAATACACTTCGCACAATGCAACTCTGTTCGTAAAGACTTACCCTGCTATACATACAGAAAAGTTAGCTTTATAGCAATAAAATGGTTGGAGGGCCCTTTTAAAGTATTATTTTAACTTAATGTCCTGTGAAGAGGCAGAAGACTCATCAGACGACTTTTTATTCTTCCTTTATGAAGATTCATGTGAGAAAGTTCCCTAACACTGGTCCCCTGAGGCAGGTAGGGCTGCAGCTGCCCATTAGTCATCTGAAATGTATTCATACAAAGTGTCTATACTCATCTATATTCTAATTGTACTACTGTTTATAGTGTCTTTATGATACTGTCTATATTTATACTACCCCCATATTGTATTCATATTTATAGTACTGCTAATACTGTTCATATACTTTAACTTTTCATATCTGTCATATTTATAATCGTATATTATACATATACATTACACTGCACTTTACTGCTTCTCTTGCACATTTGGTGAGATGCTTACTGCATTTTGTTGTCCGGGTAGTTGTACTCGATAAAGTTGAATTTGATCTAATCATGGATTTAGATCTTTTATCAAACATAGTGGTGGTAATATCTACAGCTCAAATGTTTGATCCTATCTAAACACTACAGGTGCAAACATGAGCTCAGTAGTATATTGTTTTTAAAGAGCTACCTGACATTTTTATAGTGACACAGAATCTGACAGGTGACAGATTTAAGTTCAGGGCCATAAACACGGGGACACTGAGGTCATGTCCGCTGGTGGTGGATTTTTTCAGGATTTTTTTTGCATTAGCCACCTGGGGGTACTTCACACTCCACAAACTAATAATAAAGAAATCGACATCTGGATTTTTTTTACAGATTATAAACTCTATATAGTATTTTCTCACTAGAAATATAAAAAGTGTTACACATGAATCCATTAACAAGTACACAGGCCAACTTGCCAAACACCTAACTGCTTTTATGTTGACTTATCAATTAGGATGTACTTAAAGCACTTGAAAAAAACACGTACAAGCTTTTTACAACACAAAAGCCAACATAGCAGCAGGGGGAGGGGTAGAGGGAGGATAAGAGTGAGAGGGAGGACACATTGAAGTCAGTTCAAGAAAAATATCCATTTACTGTATTTGATATTGAGCACATTTTATGTTCACCCAACTGTCACTGTATGTGCTGGGCATGCATGTTGCGCTGATTAGCCGTTTAGAAAAATGTGAAAGTTTCTGCACATATTTGTGTAGTGCAGAAGTCTCTGCACACAGAAAGGACCCATAAAAGAGGAGTGTGCTCTTGATTGAATTCGGTGGACAAAAAGTCTGGTAATATGAATGAAGCGTGTGCCATTTTGGGCAAAAGTTTGCTTTTGATATGTGTTTATATAGTTATGAGTGCAGTTTTTTATTCTGCAGGATATATGGGGTGTTTTGCACTTTGGGTGTGTGGTTTTGTTAATTGTGTTAAGTTTTTTGAGAAAATTAGCCATGTTTTCAAAAACGTGTGTAAGCATTGAAAAAAAACTGTTGGTAAAATACTTGAGAAATGTACTTAGTTACTATCCAACACTGACTGTATGGCTCCAGCCTCCAACCCATCTCCCCTCCTCTCCTTTGGGTATCCAGGGTGTGGGAACCCCTGCAGTGACCACCGGCGGCCTGCTGGGGGAGCTGTTGACTGTAAAGTGCAGTACAGACGCCATCTTGAGGAGACCCCAAACGCAGCACTGGTTTATGACTGACAACAATCTCAAGCGCATCATGATGGGATTACTCACTAACAAGTAAAACAGCATCACACCTGCTCTGCGTTGCACGCGCTGAAGTGAAGGAGCAGAGCTGCCCGGCGCGTGCTCCCCTCTCCCGGTAGTTTTCCTGCAGAGAGGGGCTGGCTGCAGCCCGATGGCCGGCTAGCTGCTCTCTGGACTCCGCCGCGGCCTGCTCGGGAGGAGGAAGGGTGGTGACGGCGCAAAATGCTATACCGCTGACTCCCAACAAGACAGTTATCCTACCCAGAGACTCGCTGCGAGTTGGACGACGAGCACGATGCACTTATAGATTTTTTAAAACGCTCTTAACTTTCCGCATTGTTTTGTTGTGTGTCGGGGCGACAGTGAGTGTCGTCTTGCGTACCCTGAATTCCCAGCCTGAGACATGTCATCCAACTGCACCAGCGCAGCGCCTGTCAGCGCTAGCAAAACGAAGACGAAAAAGAAGCATTTTATAGGACAGAAAGTGAAATTATTCCGTGCAAGTGAGCCCATTCTCAGCGTTTTAATGTGGGGTGTCAACCATACGGTGAGTCCATCCTAAATGCCTCTCTGTCGCTAGTAAGCGGTTTGTTTATGCTGCTGTTTTGATTTAGCTAGCATGCTAGCTTGTTAGCCAGCTGCCCTCATCTGTCATGCCAGCTTTGAAGCTTTATCTCGTTATTTGTCTTTGTCATGTTTTCGCCAGGTATTGAGTAGTGTGCTTGGATAAACACCTGCTGGTTGACTCTGTGCTAAGCTGGTCATTGTCAGACAGTGTGTAGCTAACTGCCTCTGAAGCTAGCCTCGGTGTGCTGAGCCTGAAGCGTGCGTTTTGCAGGGATCTTTGAAGTGTGTGTGTTAAACTCTGCAGCTGTGGAATGAGTATCAGAAAATAGGCAGGTTGTGCATTTTTACTCAAAGCATAGCGTTACCAATCTGCCTTCATAAATCATGGATGCTGATGTGTTTGGGAGCCAAGTCGTGAGCTGCGGCTGTAGTGCAGGAGCATGGAGCGGGAGGGGTGTGACCGGAGCAGCAGGTTACACTCTCTCAGCCCCACAGCTGCACACAGCAGCCTGCCTTTTGTTCAATAAACCTGCTCTTAGCGTGCAGTTGCAGATCCAATGCTCGGTGCATGCAGCCGACTGCTGCACTTAACTCCTGCACATTCATTTCCTATAAATAGAATAGAAAATATATCACATTCACTTCTGGCCGACAGTGCCTATGGCTATGAAAAGCACAGTGAGGTGCAACATCAACACCAGAGATAGATGGAGTGTGTTTGCAGCACTAGTTTGCTCTTGCTTAATGTGCAATACACCTAATAACTGTTTTGTCAGACACCCACTCAGGCACAGTTTGTTTGATGCATGAAAAGCAATAAATAACTCAAGGGTCTCAAAGTCACTACATTATTGCCCGATTTGCACTATTGGGATGAAATGTCAACACAGCAGATTTGCCCCTGTGACTTCTTCTTTTGTCTGATTACTGCAAGACATAAGATAAGAACCACCCTTTCCTTTTGAATGAAAAGACAATATAATGCATGCAATGGGGGAATTAAGGAGGCAGATAATGATATGGTCATCCCTGCAGCATCTTTTATTCAGAGACTGAACTTTGGCAGTGGGCGTGTGGGTGCAGCACGGCCTGGAGATAGTTTGAGGTGTGGGCGGGAAGCCGATTCAAGACATCAAACAGACTTCTCATCAAAGTCCCCTCCTTCCAGTCAGCAGTTGTATACATTTTTAATAGAGCCTCAGTTGTGAAGCTTGAGACTTCTCCTCCACAAAGCGTCAGTTAGTGTGCAGATGATGCAGCAACTACACCACCTGTTTGATGCTGGAAATCGCTCAGAATCTTTTTCTGTCATGTCAGAAAGTCATTTCCAATCCTGTTTATCTGAGTTTAAGTTAAAGAAGTGTTTGTGATTGACTGCACTGCTTCTGCCTGATCTGCAGTAATGACACAGTGTCGTGTTGCATATAGAAACATTTTGTTAAAAATCTTCAAGTTTCCACAAGTTATAAGCAATACCTCACTTTCTGTTGAGTTTACTGTTACTGCACACATCTGAGTTCATGTTATTAACAAGCCTTCACAAAAAACTACCTGACTTCATTCCAATATTAAACTCGTAACTGTCCAAACCACTACAGTTTGGATTTAAATATACATAATATATATATGTTTTCCTACCATGGATTGAAATAACATTAATTTGTTGTTATTTATATTATGAATGGGAAAGTAAAAGAGTGGTATCAGAAGATATTTTTTGCTGCTATGAAGTCATTTGTCTCACTCAAAGTTATATAACTGCTGCATATTTTCATCACATTACCATCAGGAGTTTGAGTTTGAAGAACTAGTAGAATGAATATTAAATGAACAAACAGCACCGCCAGGAGTCTATTCGTTATTACAAGCGTAATAAAATGCTCATAGTAACTATGGTTACAGTGATTTGTTTCTTAAAGCTATCAAAAAGCTTAGGGCAGAATCATTCCTGAACAAATGGTGTTTCAATAATTTGCTTTCAGTTATCCAGTAGTCAGCTTAAAAAAAAAAACATTACATTTTGTATACAACGCATTGACTGCTACAGTTTATTTTCAAGTCGAAATACACTGAAACCATAACCAAGATAAGGCTTAGTAACTATTCGCATTACTAATGTTACTGTTTTTGAACAGCATAATACTGTTTGAGGATATAGCCTAATTCTACTTTGAAATACAGTAAAGTATTTGCTTTGGTATGTTTTCTTCTACAGTAATGTACACTATTTTAGTGTTTTAATTATACACAGTACAGTAAATACATTTGTAGTGTATAATCAATTGAAAAGTATTTGAAACAGTCCCTTTCAATACTTTGTATTCATGTTATAAATAAACAAAGGTCAAACAGATACTGATCTGCATGACAAGTAATACAAATTTAAATAAAAAATGATAATATCAGTGAAACATGCGTATAGTGAAACATTTGACCCTCACAGATGTGATCCGTATGAAATGTTTGCACTGAACTGTGTGTAGTTGCTAACAGGCTCTTTCACTTTTCCTCGCTGGGGGAGTGGTATCTCTTCAATCTTTCGAATGTCCCCTGTATGGTTGTTTACTCCATAACCTACAAGGAGTTTTTTTCTAAAGTGTATCAGCCTGAGCTTTAACTCGGCATGTGTTTCAGCAGATAAGATCAGAGTGGGGGGTGGGGGGAGGGGGGGTCAGCAGCAGTAGCCTGCTCTTTGGTCCCAGAGTTAATGTTTGGTGCTGGTAAATACTCCCACGTATCTGGCACTCAAACATATCTCTGGATACTGATGAGCATGGGCAGATTGGACACTTTTCACATTTTATTTTTATGAAATGATTTTTAAAGCTCTTAATCATGATTATTTTTTTGGACTGGAAATGCACAACGGAAGAGTACTTTGTGTAGGAGGTTGTTTTAAGCATAGTTTTGAATAAGGGCTGCACAAATGTATCAAAACTGAATATGCACTAGTGCCATATTCAGTGAAGAAACATTATATTTGCTAAAGGCTAAATGTGTGTTATAATACGATTTTGAAAGAAGTATATTGGCCAACAAAACATATTTGATTGGTACAGGTCTCTTCAAAATTACACCAAAATCATTTAAAGGTAGGGTAGGTAAGTTTGAGAAACCGGCTCGAGATACACTTTTTGTTGTATTCCATGGAATGCTCTTAACATCCCGATAGCAATGAATATCTTAAGTGCTTTGACAAAAAATCCATTAAAAAATGTCATCTGTGGAAGCCGTAGTACTGTAAAAAGCACGACCAATCATTTTAGCCGGCCCGGCTAAAATAACTGGATGGCCTACCTGCCTGTCAGCCTTCCATCTGTGCACAAACTTATCTCGTGCCCTCATTGGTCATGTGCGCGTTCGTGTGTGTTGGAGGAGGGGCTCTATAAGGAAGTGGCAGATTTTTTCCGGTTGTGTATTTTCAAATTCTAGCGATCTCGAGCCGGTTTCTCAAATTTACCTACCCTACCTTTAATACATTTTTTCTGATAATGACAATTATGATGCTAAAAACATCCACCTCTCCGTTATCGTGAATCATATCGCAATTGCATATCAGTCAAAATAATTTGTGCAGTCTTGTTTTAAACTGTGCCTTTATTTAAATTGTCATATTTGATTGTTTTCATATATTCTGCAAATACTTATAGAGCCTGTGCTGTGTGTGTCAGCTTCACGCTCCTGTCTGATCTCTCTCTGTTTTTCTCTTCTCTCCCTCAGATTAACGAGTTAAGTAACGTGCCTGTACCAGTAATGCTGATGCCAGATGACTTTAAAGCCTACAGTAAGATCAAAGTGGACAACCACCTATTTAACAAGTAGGTACATCACAGTTTATGAACTGTTAGCACTATTCGGTAGAGGCACAATCTGTAATCCACCTGAAAACAGAAAGGGTCAACCCCCCCCACCAGAGTTCAGAACACCTGCTGTCACTCCAACATGACTGACAGATGTTTCAATAAAGCAGTTTCCAACTACAGATTGAATCCTATCACAATACAAATCTAGGCTAGCTCTGAACGGCCTGATATACGCTCGATTCAGAATAAATGTCACCCTGCAGATTGTGACACAACCATCTTTGCACTACTGATAATCCTCATGGCTAGTGTCAGTGCAGGACTGGAGCAGGGTGGTGTTTTCCATAAGCCTGTCAGGCTGAGAATAGCATGAGATCATTTCAGAGCCGTGACCTGCCCAAGACACACCTGTGTAATAAGCATGCTGCTAAATAAGCAATGTGATATGACACAAAGACAACTTGGTGAAGTAGAAATGCTCACTTACATCTACAGTATAGTTGTGTAATGAAAAACTTGGTTTACAGGTTCCTAAACAATGCAATATAAATATATACAAGACAAAACAAAACAAAAAAACTATAAAACTAGTGCAAGCTCATGAGAATCTGATAATCTTGTAGCCAGTTTGAGTGATTCACCTACAGTTTAGCCTCATGTGGTTTGGTCTTTTTACACTATCTTGCATAACATGTCATCTAGCTGATGCTTTAATCCAAAGCGGTTAACATACACTCTTATACTATAGACATACACTCTTATGACATAGACATACACTCTTATACCATAGACATACACTCTTATGACATAGACATACACTCTTATACCATAGACATACACTCTTATACCATAGACATACACTCTTATACCATAGACATACACTCTTATACCATAGACATACACTCTTATACCATAGACATACACTCTTATACCATAGACATACACTCTTATACCATAGACATACACTCTTATACCATAGACATACACTCTTATACCATAGACATACACTCTTATACCATAGACATACACTCTTATACCATAGACATACACTCTTATGCCATAGACATACACTCTTATACCATACCATAGACATATACTCTTATACCATAGACATATACTCTTATACCATAGACATATACTCTTATACCATAGACATACACTCTTATACCATAGACATACACTCTTATACCATAGACATACACTCTTATACCATACCATAGACATATACTCTTATACCATAGACATATACTCTTATACCATAGACATATACTCTTATACCATAGACATATACTCTTATACCATAGACATACACTCTTATACCATAGACATACACTCTTATACCATAGACATACACTCTTATACCATAGACATACACTCTTATACCATAGACATACACTCTTATACCATACCATAGACATATACTCTTATACCATAGACATATACTCTTATACCATAGACATATACTCTTATACCATAGACATATACTCTTATACCATAGACATACACTCTTATACCATAGACATACACTCTTATACCATAGACATGCCTACAGGAGCGATATAGGGTTCAGTATGCCCAAAGAAGCTAATTTCATTTAATTTCAAACCTTTATTTAACCAGATTGGTCCCATTGAGATCATAGATCTCTTTTTCAAGGGAGACCTGCAGCATATAGGTTCCACATGAAACATAAAACAATAAAGGACATCATACATTATATTTACATTATAAGCTGACAGCTGCAGGGGGGTTGAACCACTGCCCCTCTGAGCCAAAAAGTATTGTGTTGCTTTGAGAACTTCCACATCTTAGTGCTACTAGCCAGACACAAACCACGCAACAATTACAATGCAACATTTGTTTTTTATTGCTAATATTTCAAACACAGATTGACAGAAATGACTAAAAGGATGTGGTTGACAGTGTCAGATTACAGCAGTGCAACACAAAATATAAGAACATACATTTACATAAGTAAAGTAAATAAATAAACAATTTAAGAGAATGGGGTCTTATTTGGGGATATCTGGGAAGGTTTCTCATGTTAGTATTAGACGTCTAACAATGCACATTTAATTTGAAATGTTTTGCTGCAATTCAAATGTATCTGTGTATTACATTTTGTCACAGTTTGTAGTGATATATGTTTTTGGTCTGGGATGTTGTTCACTAGTTTGCAATCACATGTCTCTTTCTATTGCACTACCTGAACAAATACACTCTATATGATGACTGCCAATAGGAATACAGGATGCCTGTGCTCACACAGGAAACATGTTTTGTTTGCTATACTGAATTAAAAAGAGGTGTTTTGATATTTGATGCACTTTAAGTGTTTGCATCCTGCACACCAGCAGCATCTCTTAAAGCTATAAATGTCTGATTGGTATTACTGTCTATGCAGGATTCACAGAATAGGAGAAATAAATCCAACACTCGGCAAGCAAATATTTGTCAATCATCACTCCTCCTCAGTTCCAGTAATGAATCCCTGAGCCCCTGTTTGTTGTTCTGACTGTGTGTCTCTTCCCCTTCAGAGAAAACCTGCCTAGTCGCTTTAAGTTCAAAGAGTACTGTCCCATGGTGTTCAGGAACCTGAGGGAGAGGTTCTGCATCGACGACCAGGACTACCAGGCAAGTCTCTCACGGACCAACTCTGATGGATCATTTCATCTCAGAGATCCTAAACCTGAAATCTGATTGATCTGTTACATTTTTGTACCCTGGAAATATCCCTAAAGGTCTCCATTAAAAGCAATAGATTCTTTTTGAGGATAATTATGGAAAGTATAGAAACTATGACAAAATTCTGGCGTAATAAACGCTTGTAATCAACGCTGAGTGGAGAAAAATAACTTATAGTCTCTGAATTAAAAAGGAAAATGTAGATTCATATTGAGGGAAAATCTGATTGTTATAAATGTTTTGGATCTTAACAATGTCTCTTTTTGTTGAGCTCTCTTTTATGCATTGTAAAATGTAATTGCATTTTTATTTGTTATTTGTATGCTTTATTGTCCCAGTCCTCACCTGTTCTATTTAAATAAAAAAGTGTAAAAAAGAATTATATATAACTAGATGTCTTTTTTTTGGCAGAACTCTTTGACGAGGAGCGCCCCGCTCAACAGCGACTCCCAGGGTCGCTTCGGCAACCGCTTCCTGTCCAGCTACGACCACCGCTTTGTCATCAAGACCGTGTCCAGTGAGGACATCGCCGAGATGCACAACATCCTAAAGAAATATCACCAGGTAGCAGCCCCTCTCACCACAAAGTATCTGTGATGTGGTTGAATATATGTATTCTTATTGCAGGAACACAGGAAAGAGATCTAAGAGCATCAGACTGTGAAAAGTATTCCTCATTATTCATTTGAAAGTCACGAATCCATGTAAATGATGCAAAAGTGTTGAATGTGACTGTAGAGCAGTGTCCAGTTTGAATCAGTTTTCATATTCCTCACTCCCACACTTTCCTCTCCACTCTCTGCCCCCCTCCCCTGATTGTGTGCAGTTTATCGTGGAGTGTCATGGCAACACGCTGCTCCCTCAGTTCCTGGGCATGTACCGGCTGACGGTGGACGGGGTGGAGAACTACATGGTGGTGACCCGGAATGTTTTCAGCCACCGCCTCACCGTACACCGCAAATACGACCTTAAGGTAGGTCTCACACACACACACACACACACACACACACACACACACACACACACACACACACACACACACACACACACACACACACACACTACAGCTACTGAACACTATTAGCACAGAGCTCTATCACATATTTTTATATTTATTATTGTTCAGGAACGTAGGTTCCCTGGCGTACATTCTTTTCTATGGACGAAAGCTCCAGTTAGATTCAGGGTCCATATTCGTTTAGTCTCGCTGATGAGGAATGTTGATTAAAACACTCCGAACTAGGTAAAACCTCGAACTACAGAAGAGTTCTTGAATTGGTTTGGCATCCGCTGTGTCACCTCCTGGCACACGACGCGTCTTGTGAATTCTCCGGCCGAAGCTCCAAATAAACCGTCAGTGTTTGCCATCAAAGTTCCAGCTCTCCCCGTGTCTCTCTGAGTCCTGTGTCCATTGCTTCAGAAGTTTCCATCACAACTTTTTCTGTCTTTTATTTAATTAAAACTTAAATATATATCAGAACACCTGCTGTCACTCCAACATGACTGACAGGTGTTTCAGTAAAGCGGTTTCCAGCTACAGATCGAATCCTATCACAATACAAATCTAAACTTGCTCTGAACGGCCTGATATACGCTCTTTTCAGATTAATTTTTTTCAATTGACCAGATTTATTGCCAGTCGCATCCTTAATTCAAAAGTTTGCAAAAGAATGTAAATCCAGCTCATTAATTCGGTGTTTGTTACCTCTCAGTTCCTCACCAGTACAACCAGTTAAGCCCCATGCCCCCGGTACCGGGGGCAAAACGCAACATCTTGGAAGAAACAGCGTCTGAGGGCTTCTTAACATTTAACAAACTATGTATGTGTCATACCCACTTAACGGGAAGAAACTCAACTATCAGACAATATTAACCATTTTTAGCTAAACGAAACACAAGGGTAATAACAAGCCTCTGAATTAGCCCTGAGCGAAAAGATGCTAACGCACTAAGCAACAGAACTCACGGTAGAAATACTTTATTACTTACTTACGGATCTGCACAAACAAGATATCAGTTTACACAGATTCTAGAAGTATTAGTATCATCACTGAGCGATCAAAACTCGTGGCAGGGGAAGCAAACCCACACAACACACAACGTAGCTTTACGGGACCAAAACGGAAAATAAGTCTTACCGTTGCTGTTTTCTGATCAAAAGTTGTGTTCAATGGCATTAAAACGCATAAAACGCTGCTGAAGGTTAATCCAATGTGTCTGTGTCACTTTGAAATGATTACTGAAAAAAACTGAGTTTTCATATATAGCTGCTATGATAGCTACGAGAGTGTATGACAGCTTCCGGTTTTGGGCATTCTGGCTTCGCATCACTCTATTCACCAATGGGTAATGTTTAGATGGATTTTAGGAACTTCCCCTCGATTCTATTGGCTCTAACGGTTAAAGAGAGGTGTCAATCATCAAAATCGACCGAGGGGGGCCAGAGATATGGAAAATCCACCCAAATGACCCCAGAAGTGGTTTCTTTTTTCTAAATCTCTCTATAAAGGTCAAATGTCACTTGTTTTGCATCAATCCTGATACAGGGTACTTATTATATGTTATAGTTTGGATTCCTAAAGCTTTTAGTCTACTATCCCATCATTCAAGGGTGGTTTTCACTATAAGTAATGTTTTTTTTGGACGGACACTATAATTTAAAATGTTTTTACTATGTTCAATCTGAATTTACTTTAAAATTAAAAAAATCTATATTGATTCTGACTTTTCTACATCCAACTCACAGGTTTATCATTAATTTGAGAAAAAAGATTATTAATTTACCCCTTTTAGAAGTGAAGAAATAGTCATTTGTTCTGGGAATGTCATTTTCGAGCCCGAGACCTTAAAAACAGGCTTGGGGCTTAACTGGTTAAAAAGCTCCTTCAAAGCCTAAGCCTCCTCTCCTGTATCCTCTGGAGAAAACCACCTTACCTTTTAAATATTGACAGTGAGAGAGCCGCTGTGTGTAATATGCTAACTATGCCTTTGATCTATCTTTAGCTGCTTTGAATTTATTCTATTTTCATTCTTATTTTCCCTCATTTTTCAGGGTTCTACGGTCTCAAGGGAAGCGAGCGACAAGGAGAAGGTACGTTTTATTTCTGTGCAGTGACAGCAGCTGATGGGACAAAAATAAACGCCCTTAGCTTACCCCAGAGGCAAACCTGCCAAATGACGGCTAAATTAAGCATGTTTAAGTATGCAGATGGATTCTAGTAGCAGCTTTTGCACTGGCCTCATATGATCAGTGTGTACTACTCAGTGGAGGAAGAAGTACTTAGATCCTTTACTTAAGTAGAAGTAGAAGTAGAAGTAGAAGTAGAATTAATATGGTATTAAAATACTCACTTACAAGTAAAAGTCCTGAGTTGAAAGTGTCACGTACAGAAGTATTTTCTGTCAAAAGTACTCCGTATGCACAATGGCTATTTTTTAAAGTGTTATTGAATATGAATATTTTGTAATCATCACTAAATTATACATGTCATATTTTTTATGCTGGAGTTTGTAAATGTGGAGCCAATTTTAGTTACCTTTTTTGTGTTCATTAAAGATTACACTCCTGCACCACATCACATGTTTTCATACATGAAAAAGTAGCTATAGTTACTATGAGTGTTAAATACAGTGCATCCGGAAAGTATTCATACCCCTTAACTTTTTTCACATTTTGTTATGTTACAGCCTTATTTCTAAATGGATTAAATTCATTTTGTTTCTGAATATTCCACACATGATACCCCATAATGACAAAGTGAAAACGTTTTTAAAGAATCTTTTGCAAACGTGTTAAAAATAATAAAATGAAATATCACATGTACATAAGTGTTCACACTAGGGCTGTACCCGAATATCCGAATATTCGTTCGTTGGTGTTCTATTCGGGTTTCAATTTCGTTATTCGGATATTCGTTTTTTCCCCGTTTTTCTTTCAAATTGAATTTATTGAAATCTCCAATATCAACGTAAGAGCTTGTGCCTCTTCGGGGGGTGTTAACACTTAACCATAAACGTTATAGTTTACTTTCTCCGTCTTTATATGTAGATATTACTTTTCTCCGTTAATAGAGTGGCGAAGTCACGCCCATCTACTTCCGCCCCATGGGACCTTATTTAGGAAAAATAATGTATTGAAGTCAATGGAGAGAGAAAACGTATCTTTCGATCCCGTTTGAATTGTGCCATGAATTACACATATGATGTTTGTCAATCTTAAAAAATCATTTCCATGTCAAAAAAGTCACAGTTTGTCGTAAAACTGTTGAAATATAAGACTATGAAAAATACGTAACTAGAAAGACTACAAATCCCAGAGTCGCGTAAGTGATGTCACAATTGTTTTCCTCCACTAAGAGATAGCTAAGATCAGCGCCATATAGATAGAATCTATCTATATGGCGCTGGCTAAGATAAGATAACTTTAACAAGATGCCTGTGTGCTTAGTACCAGGTTGTTATCACACCAGCAATGGGTCTTGCTCGTTCTTTCGCTTCCCGTCTGATGAAAGGACCAGGAGTGTCTTGATCAAGTTAGCTACCTAGCTAGTAGCTAGCACGTTAGTTAGCATTACAGCCTTGTCATTTTTATTAGCCTTAACATGAAGTAACATTAAGTAACCCAAAATGTTAAACAGTAAGAGTAGTAGTCATATTTCGTGAACCCTTTGAAGAGTACTGTCACCGGTGTGATCATTCTATAATATACACTTTAAGACCGGGGGAGAAATGCTAACGCTAGCATCTGCGATCTTTTGCACTTCATGCTATCTGCACAAATGGTTGAAATGAAAAAGACCAGGCAGTTCAGAGAGAATCAAAGGAAGGCAGGCAGGCAGCTTTGCATGACATTCTTCAGGACGTGTTTCATTGTGGTGATAGTGAGGATAGTCAATCGTTTTGTTGACAAGACAGTAGTGACGGCCATCTTGGTGACGTGTGTTGTTGTGCGAGTCTGCGAGACCAGAGATGTAGTTCATTGAGCGTTTCACACAAACAAATGTGTTACTTCACAGTTTTACGACACTTTTTTTTTTTTTTAACTTGCAAAATTATCTTTTAAATTGACAAACATCATATGTGTAATTCGTGGCACAATTCAAACGGGATCGAAAGATAATCTTTCTCTCTCCATTGACTTCAATACATAATTTTTCCGAAATAAGGTCCCATGGAGGTCCACCGGAAGGGGAGGGACTTCGTCACTCTATCTCCGTCACGTTGTTTCCAAAGCAACAACAACTTCCTGTCAACTGCGCTAACTCTCCTTCAAAATAAAAGCATGTCCATAAATAGGAAGCCAAGCCAAATTACACTTAAGACATATACAACTGCAACGAAAGTAACAAACACAATGCGATATCCTTTTCAATTTCAAAGAACACCATGGCACGGCAGTCCATCGCCATGATGGTGTCAAGGAAGCTGTCATCGCGTGCCCGCTTTCCTAAGGTGCAATAAGCAAGATACAAGATCAGTTTAATCGCAACAACGAGGCAACATTGTTCAACATTGGACATGGTGCAGGCAGGGACAGTGTACAACATGCAGGTGTAAAGTAGAAGATAAGATAGGATCAAATAATATCAAATAAAAAATAAATATCAAAGTGCCCTTATTTATTGTTTTGTGCTTAATGTATGCTTGAACTTTGTTTTAGTAGTTACAGTGTAAGTGGATTGACATCTAACATAACATGGCTGAGTACAATTATAACAATCAATAAAAAAAAAGGAAAAATAAATAGAATTTCAATTACATTTCTACTTAAATGTGCAAAAATATTAGAACATCAGTCTTTGTGGCATGCAGGTAATCAACTATTTAAGCTTTTACTATTAACATGTAGAATGAATGTTGCAAATGACTTGAAATTATAGCAACTACAATGTATTGTTAGAGGTAGCATTATGTCCAGCTAGCATGCTAATTGCTAACGTTATATTATCGTTTTATCCCGGAGGGGAAAACTAGTTTCTAATCCAGAGAGAAACACCTCGCCTGAAACACACGATTAGTGCCATGAGTTAGTGAAGCAAATTACAGAACATTGCACACTTATTCACAAGTCAAAACGTGTTCATAGCGGGCACGGCTGAGAATAGCTAGCTAGCTAGATGTTGTTAGCCAGCTTGGACCTATGATAGCAAGTTCTAGCATGGCTAGCTCGATATACTGAGCAAATAAAAGTACATCTAAGACCAGTATTGTGCAGATTAAAACAGTGCAGTGCATGTATTTTATTTTACCTTCGTAGTCGTCCCGACATGACTTTGCAAGGTCTGCTCACTTTGCCAGGTCTGCTAACTTTGCTGAGCCACGGAAACTGCATTCAGTAGAAGCTTCTGAATGCGGCCGACACATCCTCATCACTCCACCGCTCCGATGATTTATTTAGTGTTGCTATAATAACTGCTTTCACAAAAGTAATCTCTTCGGGTGCGCTGGCCGAAGCGAGCAAATACAATGGCCGCTTACAAAAAAAAATTCAGAGTCAAACGGGTGTGGTTTGCATTCCGCACAGCCAATCAGACGTACAAACTATTTTCTCCCACGACAGTCCCTGCTCTCTAGCAGGGACTGAAAAGCGGGTCAGATGAACTAATTTGAACTACTTTAGTTCCTGGGGCTTTTTGGTGTGAACGCAAATATATCGTAGTTCTGATGAACTATTGTGGGAAAAGTACACCAAAGTACTCCGGTGTGAACGCACCTTATGGTAGAATGGCCAGAAGGAAGCCACTCTTCAGCAAAAGGCACATGAAAGCCCCCATGGAGCACCTAGAGGACTCTCAGACCATGAGAAAAACAAATTGTCTGGTCTGATGAAACCAAAATGGATCTCTTTTGGCCTTAATGCCAAGCATCATGTCTGGAGGAAACCAGGCACCGCTCATCACCTGGCCAATACCATCCCTACAATGAAGCATGGTGGTGGTAGCTTCATGCTGTGGGGATGTTTTTCAGCGGCAGGAACTGGGAGACCAGTCAGGATCAAGGGAAAGATCAATGCAGCAATGTACAGAGAGATCCTTGATGAAAACCTGCTCCAGAGCGCTCTGGACCTCAGACTGGGGCAAAGGTTCACCTTTCAACAGGACAACGACCCTAAGCACACAGCCACGATAACAAAGGAGTGGCTTTGGGACAAGTCTGTGAATTTCATTTCATTTCATTTCAAACCTTTATTTAACCAGATTGGTCCCATTGAGATCATAGATCTCTTTTTCAAGGGAGACCTGCAGCATATAGGTTCCACATGAAACATAAAACAATAAAGGACATCATACATTATATTTACAGGATACATTTACATAGTTATAGACATTTACAAGTACCCATAGTATCAACGAGCATTTCATTTAGCCTAGCTTTAAAAACATGCAGAGGAATGAGATTGCTCAGTTTCAATTCTTGCTGAAGATTGTTCCAAGCAAGTGGAGCTGCGCACATAAAAGCTGTCTTACCTAAGACAGTCCTTGCTCTTGGCACATCTAACAATACTACATCATGCGATCTCAGACAATAGCTGCTTGCAACTCTCTGTGTTATCAGAGAGCAGATATAATACGGGAGTTTACCCAACAAAGCTTTATAAATAAACGTGTACCAATGACTGAGCCTCCGTACAGTTGTACAATGTCCTTGATTGGCCCAGCCAGAGCCCAGACTTGATCCCGATTGAACATCTCTGGAGAGATCTGAAAATGGCTGTGCACCCGACGCTCCCCATCCAACCTGATGGAGCTTGAGACGATCTGCAAAGAATGATGGGAGAAACTGCCCAAATATAGGTGTGCCAAGCTTGTAGCATCATACTCAAGAAGACTTGAGGCTGTAATTGCTGCCAAAGGTGCTTCAACAAAGTATTGAGTAAAGGGTATGAATACTTATGTACATGTGATATTTGAGTGTTTTATTTTTAATTCATTTGCAAAAATTATTTTTAAACTTTTTTCACTTTGTCATTATGGGGTATTGTGTCTAGAATGTTGAGAAAACAAATACATTTAATCAATTTTGAAATATGGCTGTAACATAACAAAATGTGGAAAAAAAATATTCCAGATGCACTGTATATGTAGAGGAGAAAAAAGTACATTTAACTCCAAAGTGTAGTCGACTCAATGTATATTTAGCATGCAATTGAAATACTTGAGTATAGTACAAGTGTGTCAACAAAGTACTTCAGTAAATACTTGAGTAAATGTACTGTTACATTGCACCACTGGTAAAACTGATCCATTTTATTTTATAAAACATAAAAACTTAATTTATTAACATCTTACAATATTTCTATATACACACACAAAAAAAATGTCCATCACTTTTAGAAGTGCCATTTTCCATTATAATTTGCTTCCAATCTAGCTGCAGTAAAATTACAAATAAACTCAATAAATGCACGATTAAAACCAAGATGAAAATCATCATTATTTTTGATGAATATTGAGCGTGTAATGAAAATGTTTCATGGCTATAGGTGACAAAATATTTGTATTGCACTTTCACATTTAAATACACAGAGCCCTGCTTTCACATCAATGTGAAAGTTCTGCTAACATACCAATTATGGCTGCACTATATTAAGGAAAAGTGGGACCTCTAATCATCCTCTGTACTGCTACTGTTTAATACCCAAACACCTCCCCTCTCTCCAGGCTAAAGAACTCCCCACTTTTAAAGACAACGACTTCCTGAATGAAGGCCAGAAGCTGCAGATAGGAGACGACGACAACAAGAAGTACTTTTTGGAGAAGCTAAAACGGGACGTGGAGGTAAGAAACATCACAAAAGTGTTTTATCTAGTCTGCTGTAGAACTGATCCGCTTCACAGCAACTCAGAATCTGATTGACAGTGTGATTATTTTTATTTCAGTGAAATCATACTGCAGTTATACATAGTTCTGTTATACATTTTTAAAAGCTCTGTTTAAAAAATCTGACTATATTGGGGTTTGACCATTTGGAAGAAATAACTACTTGTGATTATTTGCCCGATACAATATTGAAGGGATTGATCATGTTGCATTATTATTCCCTTTATCATTGAGGATAAATTGAAAATGATCATTGTGTGATTTTCTGTACCAAACAAAGATATATTATTAAATCCATAGGAAAATATTCGTAGGCCAGGGCATCTATGCAGCATTACATTCAGAATAATAACAATATAAAACATATTTTGCCTTTAGGAAAAATTGCACCTCCTACTGTTTAAATAATGCATTAACCCATATTGTGGTTTTGATCACATTTAAATGAATTGTGCAGACCTATGAGGTTTCACACTTTAAAGCCCGATGAATTATATATTTAAGCACTTAGGGCTAAAAAAGCTACAAACACAACATTGATATATTATCACCTTTTTATAAGTTTGCGTGGCTAACTGTTGGCAAGCAGTTGCTGGTTTACACATCCAGCTAACCAAAATATTTGGTTAAATAAAAAAATGTTGTGAGTTTGGAAATTATTACATCTCTCTTTTTTTCAATAAATGTTGACATTTGGACTTCATCGCCCTACTCTGGAGTTTTTGGAAATGTTAGTATCAAAATTGTAGGAAAAAATCCTAAGCAGCCACCGCTGTCATCTGCAAAATAGTATGATAGAATTCATATGATTAAAGCAGCTGTAGGCAGTCCAAAAAAAGAAACACTGTGACGCTCAAGAATAATATACATACATGCAAAAATACAATTGTAGCAGTAACCTATTATAAATGATTGCTTTTGAGTGTGAGTGCCGTCATGGGAAATATCTCTCCCCAATGCCAAGAAAAAGTGAACAGGTAAAACCACTAACATCACCGCCTGAGCTCCAGTGAAAAAGAGTGAAAAAAGATGTCATATTAAACAGAGAAAATACAGAGAACTTACATGTGGCTCCTACAATAAGTGTAGCCAAAGTTTTTACAGGCTTTAAACAAATTGAATAGACGTGCAAGAAAGAAAAAAACATGCTGCATTTGAAAGTCAATTTTTGAATTGAGCTTCAAACTATTCGGTTCAGCCCTAATTTATTCTGCTATTTGGGGGTTTCCCTTTCCTGTAGTGTGTTCTATAGGTTTCTGTGCATGTAAATGGTCTGCAAAGGCTAAATCCCAGAGTTCCCTCCAGAGGGAGCTTTTGCACGGTTAAGGGGCGAGACATTTCCAACACATTTGTAAGCGGTTGACCAATCACAACAGAGCCAGCCAGCTAACCAATCAGAGCAGACTGGGCTCTGGTTTCAGACAGAGGGTGAAAAGAGGTGCTGCAGCACAGGCAGTATGAGAGAAATAAAGAGCTTTTTGAACATTAAAGCATGGAGACATGTCACAGTAGAGGCAAAAAATACAAATATGAACCTAAAAATAAGCATAATATGTCCCCAAAAAATAATTCAGACCTGTATGACCACGGAGGGCAGATGTGTAAACGAGGCATTACATGGAGTGTTTTCTGTGTATGTGTGTCTCAGTTCCTGGCCACCCTAAAGATCATGGACTACAGTCTCCTGGTGGGGATCCATGACGTGGACCGGGCCGAGCAGGAGGAGATGGACGTGGAGGGCGTGGGGGAGGAGGAGGAGTACGAGAACGACGGGATGGGCGGAGGCGTGCTCACCGGCTCCTTCGGCACGCCCCCCGACAGCCCCGGGAACCCTCTGAACTGCGGGGGGTTCTTCGGCCCCGGGGAGTTCGACCCCTCTGTGGACGTTTACGCAATCAAGAGCCACGACTGTGAGGATCATGTTTGACATTTATCTCGTTAAGAAGGAAGAAACAATGATAGAAGTAGGAAGAATAACTCCAGTCTATGTCTATCGAGCAGATTAACAGATGAAGCTGCGGTCCTCATACAATAGTGTTAGAAAATGTGTGAAATAAAGCCTGGGCTTTTGTTATTCTCAGGTGAGAGTAAAACCCTGTGATGTGTTGTTGTAGGTGCTGTGAAGAAGGAAGTATACTTCATGGCTATCATCGACATCCTCACGCACTATGACGCTAAGAAAAAAGCTGCACATGCTGCCAAAACTGTGAAACACGGGGTGAGTACAGAGACTCCATCACCATCCAGCAGTATGGAAATTAAGTTTTGAGTAATTTTATCTTTATTTAATCATTATTATCACTCAATTCAATAATACAGTATTACCATAATTCTGTTTTATGTATAGTCTGTTTTTTTTCTCACTTTTAATTACATTATACATTTTCACCTGACTGCTACAACAACTTGTAGCCATTCACATGCGACTTCAGTTGCTCCCCAAAATGTTGTTATACAATTCAAACAAATCAATAGGACATTATGATTACTTTATTATTTGTTTGAACATAACATTTAAATGAAGTATCAATTAGAATAACTCTTTTAAATCATTATTATAACTCAATTTGAAATATTTTAAAATGTTTTCATCATTCTTTTCTATTTTATTACATAACAAAAGTGTTTAATTGGAGTATTTATATATATGTTTTCATAAGTATGTTTTTTTATTTCATTAATTCACTTTTAATGAACTTTTAGCCAATCACATGTGCTCCCAGTTAGCATGTGAGCTACATACAGGTAGCTACAGCAACCAAACAGAGACAATTAACCCAGTGGTTAGTTTCTCTAAAGGACATCTTTAAAAGCATAATGCTACAGAAGTAAGCCTTAACTTCAGCTAGTCGCTAATGCTAACACTGGCTACTCACTTTAATGCTGAGTAATACATCCCAGCTCACATCCTAGCTAGCTAGCTAGCTAGCTAGCTAGTTAGCTTGGGAGTGAGGTTATCATTGTTAAGCTTATTAAAAGAGGAAGCTACCTAATGTATTGTACCTAATTGTAGTTATTTACAGCAGCAGGAGCTAGTTGGTTAATTTAGAATAACCTTAATATAATTGATGCTTTACTGAGCTTGCTCAAATAGACGGGGAGCATGTGATTGACTGAAATGTGAGGCAAAAATTACATTAAAAAATAATCTAAATTTAATAAAAAATAATCAAGTTGTATTATTTAATATTTGTATTATCATGTCACAAGGCCCATGGAAATGTTCTCCATGCCACAAAAACGAATGAAATGTATTAAAGGGATAGTTTGGATGTTGGGTTAGTGGGGCTGTATGAGCTTATCCTAGCAGTGAATACAGTAGATGGCATACACCTAGCACAGAAGCTAATTACCACTGTGGACATGTGAAGCAACACACATATTCTATCCACCTGTAAAAAATACATTTTAGTGAATGTTGTGTTCAGAATATTTTCATCACTTCACTTTGCTGTCAGACATTTCTTTCTAACGTGGAACTAAAGTCTATGCTCTCTGTAATGCCACCAGACCACATTGCCAAAAACACACATTTTTACTTCAACGCAAAAGAGAGTTGTTTAGTCTATCGTTGCAGAAAGTATGTGTTATCGGCCCCACAATAACTCAAACCGCAGCTGAAGAAGAGCAACTCCTGCCTTCTTCGAGTTAGAATGACTATTTTTGTCAATGGAGTTTGGTATGGAAAAGAGCATAAATATATAACCTCATAGAACCCCCACCCAACGTCCATACTATTATTTTTTTATTTAGTATTGCTCCATCTATCTGATTTTCTGCCTTATTTATCTATGTCTGTCTGTCAGGCGGGGGCAGAGATCTCGACGGTGAACCCGGAGCAGTACTCCAAACGATTCTACGAGTTCATGTCCAACATCTTATCATAGACTCATCTCCCAGTCCAGCCAGTCACTTCCTGTCATAGATCTGTCAAAAGCCACGCACTATTTCCCTTCTCCTTCACCTCAGTGTAGGATCCTTCTCCCCTCTGCCTCTCTACGCCCCATAACAGAGAAAAAAACTACCAGCATCCTCCCACAGCCAGCAGCAGTCTGGAAGGAAAGGATGCACTGAGCCTGTTACATTTTCACACACACCTCCCTCGTCCTCTGCAAGGAAAACTCGTGAAACCGCTCGCTGAATTCGGAAACAACTTCCCGATAATCTCCCTGTTCTTTTAAAAAAATGTCTGCTCCTCGTTACTCCTCACGCCAGCACGGAAACTGTCTCACTAATGCCTTGAACGAGTGTGTCAGCTTCAGCAGTTCAGTAACACAGTCCGTTAGTACAGTCTCTTTGATTTCATGTTGTTGTTGTTGTTGTTGTTCTTATGATTTCTTTTAGACACACAAACACACACAGATGTAAAGAACTTGCACAGAGCTGAATGGTCAGATTGCATGACTCTTTTGACAGTCGCCATGAGGCTTCTCTCTCAGTAACAACAAAGTAACTGAAATGACTGCTGACAACAGGAGATAAACACATTAATATATAATGGTGTATTAAGTAAATTAATGCAATATCAAAAATGCATGGCTGATGTGTACATGAGTCTCCACCAGTAAGTTGAAACATCAAACCACTGAACTTAGCATCTGAGTGTTATGACGAAAATAACAAAAAACCTGAAAAAAAAACATTGGTGTTTGAATGTTACGTTGCCATATTGTTTTTGAATATTTTGAAATTTGAACCGTGAGCTTGGTGGAGGTTGGTCTAAGAAAAAAATCTCACATAAAAAGGGGAGTTCTGCAGCACATACTTGTTTTATTACCATAAGGATCATTTTTATATCTTGTTTACATTAATGTAGCAATTTTGTGTTTGTATACAGTATTGTTTTGTTACCAACAGACATTTGAAAAAAAAGTTACTTGAAAATGATCATTGCATATTAAAGGGAGTTTTATCTTGTTTGTGTTGTTGGGCTATTCTTTTTTCTTCTTCAGAGACTTTCCCACAGTGCTTACTATCTCCATGGCAACCACCATATTACATCTACAAAGGAAGATTAAGGATGCTGAGGAAAACTTCAGACAAAGCTAGTACTTGATTTTGTCAAATAACAGTGCTATCATGTCATGAATCAATAATATTCCACTAAACGGAGAATAGGGTAATTGTGGCAGGTGAGAATCACCTAAATTATATATTGCACTGAGACTTCGCAAACATTTTTTGTTTTTAAATAACCGAACCAGCAGAGACCAAAAAAAAATGCTGACTTTTATCCAGGCATGGGGGTCAAACAAAAAAAATCCGTATTCCTACACTTCACACACCGCAACATGTAGTGGTGGAAAAGTACTCAGATCCTCAACATAACGAATACCACAAAAAGTACTAATACAAGAGTGAAGACATACTCCATCACAAGTCAAAGTCCTGAGTTCAAAATGTTACTAAAGATACATTACATGACACTTGTTAGTCGCTTTTATCCAAAGCGACTTACATACTCAATACTGTGGGCAATCCCCACAGGAGCAATTTGGGGTGAAGTGTCTTGCCCAGGGACACCACGACATGCTGACTGCAGTGGGGTTTGAACCTGTGACCGAACACCAAGGCACAACCCACTGCACCACACGCCTCCCCAGTTAAGTATCAATTGTGCAGAATGCCTCATGTGTTGTATTCCATAATGTCTGTTTTTTTCATTAGAAACATTTTTTTTCAATTAAATAGCTTTATTAGCATGACCATACATTATTGCTAAATCTATAGAGGCAACATCTATACACAAATGCATACATATAAACAAACTGCTCAATTTTTAACATAAGCAAGAGCATGGTTCTTGTGTTTTTTAATGTTGAAATTTGTCAATGTGGAGCAATTTTTGGAAAACACAGTAAATATTATAAACATGTCAAAAGTATAAAAAGTGTCCAAGAAATAGTGGAATAAAAGTACACTTTTTCTGTCTGAAATGTAGTGGAGTAGAAGCATAAAGTAGCAGGGACCGGAAATACTTAACTACAAGTACCCCCTAAATTATACATAAGTACATTACTGAAGTAAATGTAGTTCATTAAATTACACCACTGGCAACTTGGTAGCTTATTTTTGAAAAACCAAATCATTTTAAGCCTCTGCATGGTTGGTGGGTGTTCAGAATACAAATTTGGACAACAAATAAAATGGCAGATCATAGTGTATTACATTTTTTCTACACGGTAATGTTTCTTAAGTGTCATCAGTCTTGGCCGGTTTGAGACATGCTGGAAAAAAGCAGCCGTATAGACAATAACGAAAGGTTATAACTATATTTTCCATGGTCAACCCTGCCTGTGTCTTTAATGTGAACTTGTTAATCCTGGTTATACAAAAATGCAACAAAAATTAAGTATTGCCGACGTAGTGAAAGTTCTTCCACCAATAACTTCAGTCATGTCAGTAGTTTAAACATGTTTATTTTTTGAAGAAAAGAAAAAGACAGAACAAGCATTGTTTATTATTTTTATACAAAACGTGTGTGTTGGTGAAGTGTGGGGAGAAACAGAAACTCTAGTCCATCCTGGCTTTCAGGGTTCGTGTGGTGATCTTGTCCTTCTCACTGCCAGAGAAAAGAAAAGGCTGTCAATCACTGCAAACCTGTCAATCAACATCAAACCATCTCTGAACCGTCTCTGTACTTACATGACATGGACGACCACTCCCATTCCAGACACGGCATCTCTGTCCACCGCGTTCAGCATGGCCTGGGAGATGGTCTCAAACAGATCCTCTGGTTCCTGCACACACAACTCATTTCTCAAATAAAGCACTCAAGATTAGGGATGGGTATCGTTAAGGTTTTAACGGTACTACTACTTTTATCGATACCGCTTATCGGTCCGGTCTTTTAACGGTACTCTTATCGGTTCTTTTGGAGAAAAAAACAAGGTAAACTAATTGTGAACAAAATTAACATTGCTTAATATTTCACATCAAAAGAAACAACAATGTTTTAACAAATGGTATTAAATAATCTGATGACAGAACTGTAAACAGAATAGCTGAAACTTTAACAAAATAACTAACTCAGTTCCCTCTAATCATTAACCCATGTTTGTATCATTGAGTTAACTCCGTGTGTTGCTGCTAGCATACATAAAACCTGACGTGGAAAAGTTACTCGTGGATGGGGCTACAGAGCTACTAGAAAGACATTCGAACCCGGTGCATTTCTCCGTCTGAATGTGGAGCACTTTTGCTAAATGTTTCGACAAATTGCTCGTGTTAGCGCCCTTACATGCTAAACTCTTATTGCACTTTTGGTAACGAGCATTGTCCACATGGAGACGGGTAAAGTTTAACCACACCTCGGAGCGCGTTCTCTCCGCCATCTCCTCCGTGTGTGTGTTGCTGCATGTAGCAGCTGCGTGTGTGTAAACTGCCCCGTCCCCTCGCACACAGGCGGGGGAGAGAGATCTCTCGTCTGGATTGGAAAGATCGAAAATACTAAAAATAATCATAGACGCATTTTGCAGTCTTTTTGCATATTAGAAACGGAGTTGGCGACACTAAAACTGCAATATAATGTTTGTGTAGCATAAGATATGACATATTTTTTACATGTCTCCAGTAGGCCTACCGATAAAAAGACAGATAACGTCGGACCTTAACGGTACCACGGTCTTTAATAATTCAGCCCAGGGGCCCGTTTAATACCGGGGCTCGGTACCCATCCCTACTCAAGATATTTAAATTCAAAACAAATGTGTGGCAAGGATTGAACACCAGGCAGACCGAGTCCTGAACAATAGGAAGGCTCTTCAAATTACTATGTTACAAATGGCATGAACAGAAAATAGATTTATATCCCAGTTAACAAAAGTGGTAAATGAATATTTCTCAAAAGTTGAACACTGTATTGAGTCCGTCAGCTGTCAAATGTGCAATATATTTCTGTGATATTTTAATCTCTGCTCCACTCATACCACATGTGGAAGGTAATGGAAACATTTGAATGCATAAAAATGCCCACGCTAAAGTTCCTAATTACCATAATCAGAAGGAAACAAATAAAGGTAAATAATAGAAACAATAGAAATTGAATTATATATAATAATTTAATGTAATGTTTATAAAGTTATTATATTTTATAGTAATATAAACACAAGTTAAAGTAAAAAATAATAATCAATATGCAATAAAATTAAGATATTTATGTAAAAATGATGTTAAGAGTAAAATGTCCAATAAAATAAGAATATTAACATAACCATAGGCAGTTACAGTAATATGTGTACATTGTACTTCTCTACAATATATACATTGATCATGAAGGAAACATAAATGACTTCCAAGTAACCTACAGGGTTCTTACACCTTTTCCAAAGTCAAATTCAAGCACTTTTCAAGCATTTTCAAGGTGCATTTTCAAGCTTTTCAAGCATCTTACAGCTGTTGTAAATTACATATTTATATACACATACTTATACTCAAATGATTATTTCCCTACCTCACATTAAATCAGATGTTCTTTATGCTATAAACAACCAAATGTGTGTTTCATAATAGCATTCTACATGAGGATGAAAAATTAAAAATGTTAGAAAAGAAAACTAAGTTTAATATTTCAAAATGAGACCCATCTGTACGTAGACTGGGCATCCCATATAACCTGGCTGAGCCAATATAAAACAATCAGCCAAATAACTTTTCAATATATTATTGATTACTATTTTTGAGGTACTTTTAGGTTGGCAGTAAACACAAGTCAGAGGTAAATGGTGTACTTTGACTCTACTACATGTATTTAATCCCTTTAGTTACTTTACAGATGTGGATGAATGATGTGAAATATAATCAAGTGTTAAATCAGACTTTAGTTCCACCTGGAGTAAATTCACAAGCTACTCTGTAGTATACAAAGTCATTCAAACTAGCTGCACCTTTACCAGCTTTGATAACACTTTCATGATCAATCATTATAAAACATATATACAATTATTAGGGATGCTCCGATCGCCAATTTTGGGGCCGATCGCCGGAATCAGTATCAGCCGATACCGCTCTCTTTTCCTCTCTCCCCCTCTCTCTCTCTCCTGACAGCCCGTCAGTATCTCCTGCAGCTCACTGATCCAGTAATGAGCGACCCGACAGTGAAGAATAAATATATTTATAACTAGTTTAGCTTGTTCCAGAGGTAGATCAAATAGCTAAGTGTGTTAGGTCTAACTCTTAATGTGTGTTCTGCTCCGCTCACCGGTCCGTCACAGCGGGTGGAGCTGCAGGATTTCTGCTTCACACACACGTTGCATACCGCTATTTTATTGTCATTTTCGGACACTTAAAATACTGCCAGACTAGTGAAGCCATTTTGGCGAGCTTGTTTTGCCGCGCACAGAGAAAAGTGTCATGTATTTTACATGCAACGATAGCCTAATCTAAAATGTTCTACGACAGCGTACCTTTCGTGTGGTGTGTGGCTCGTCAGCGCAGACTCTCGCATCGTTATAGGAGGCTACTCTTGGGCTTCGCTTGACCCTCGTCTTAGCCATGGCTTGTATTTGTCTTCTGCTAGCCAACGCTCGTTGAAACGGCAACCTCCTGGCATACTGTCATCTATCACTCTCATCAGAATGCCCAGGTCACACACGTAACAAAAACACTTGCCGGTCACGCGCATTGCGCGGGAAGGCCGGAGCGGAGCTGTTTTATGTAAAAGCGAAGCAATTAAGCGCGCTCCGACTTCTTTATTTTCTTTTAATCTAAAAAGCGAAGTAAAGCATTTACAATTTCAAGCACTTTATCCCAAATTCCATTTCAAGCACTTTTCAAACCTTGAAAACACCTTGTACAATTTCAAGCATTTTCAAGGATTTCCAGCACCCGTACGCACCCTGAACCTACACTTAAGGTGACTTCACACACTACTCACCATGTCTGGCTCCCACAAAGATTCACACATGCCGTACATCTGCTCGGAGCAGGTGCCGCTCACAACAAAGTCTTCTGTCACCATGGGGCAGCCAATCAGATCCAAGGAGCAGATGAATGGTTCGGAGGTTTTTGGATCTATTCCGGCGATCACAGGCTCGATGTAGTATGGCCCAAACCTGATGAGAGCATGACATATTTACCATTTATGCAGGTATTTGTGCCTACTGTATGCAGCTTAAATGTGGACATGGGTCTATATTAAGTTCAGTGCACTCACCTCTTCTCGTACAACAGGTTGGACACCATGCTCATGAAGGTCTTGGGCTTGATCTGGCGACCCTCCTTCAGCTCGTACAGGTTCAGTCTGAATTTAAGCCTCTGGGATCTACACACAAGGCAACGACGTCCATCAATCCTCAGATATTTACATTGAATTCAGTAATCACAAATCTAACTTCAGTGTTTCCCCTATATACAAATAGTGGCGGTGCAGCGTCGCTGCTGAAATATGCGTGCCGCTGCTAGGGGGCGCCAGCCAGGTACCCAAAAAAAATAAAAATAATTTATTTTTACTTTTTATTTTTTTATTAAAAATAATAATAGGCGACCCTTTTCCATTTTTGATTGTTTGTTATGTGGATTTGTAGTATTTGTGTTACTGTATGTTCAATAAAGGTGTATTTTTGCTCAATCTTGAGACATTGGCACTGTATGTACTAGGCAGGGCCGATTTTTGGCATAGGCGACATAGGCGGTCGCCTAGGGCGCCAGATCTGGGGGGCGCCAGATCTGGCTGTCGCCTAGGGCGCCAGATCTGGGGGGCGCCAGATCTGGGGGGCGCTGCGCTGGTAGCCCTGGGAGGGGAAAAAACATTTTTGACCGTTGGCGCTCATCCTAATTTTCGGCCTTGATGTAACAACATTCATAATTAAGTAAATGTAACACCCTTTTCACCCCGGTTACACTTTTCATTTGCCCTGTACGATGGGCGCTGTAAGTGATGAAAGTGGGGGATATTGGCTAATCAGGCACCCGCAGCTCACAGTCAAAGTGCGAGCGTGGGAGCGAGAGAGGGAGAGAGCGCACCGGTACCGGCGCTGTTGTTATTAGAATCTGGTGCTAGCTGCGCTAACGGATATAAGAAGTAGATGTTTCTACAACCAGGGTGGAGGAGAGCTCTCCTCTCAGACTGAGAGGCTCAGTGACGTAAAGGACTCTCTGAGTGTTTAGATAGTTCATTTTAGTCTAAGTTATCTCAGTGGGTCTCAAACGTTTTGACCACAAATTATGTATACACATATTTCCAAGGCACTCCTTTATAATTATTAGGATAAATAAAAACAGGTTTGAAATCATTCCAATGTATACTATAGGACAGTAAACCAAACATATCGTTTAAAGTTGGAGAGATACAAAAATATGCATAAATAAATGTTAACTAGGTAAAATAAGATATGAATGAACAACAAAAATAAAATAGTTACATTTATTTGTTATTGGCTATGGTAGGCTATTGGTTATGTTCATATACTTATTTGATTATTAAAATGTAAACCGATCTTTTTCATATGGGTGTTTTAGAGTTGTACCCCCTAGATCAGGTCTCTAGTAATTGTGTGCTCAAAGTGCACCAGATTGAAGCATTTTACTTTATGTGAAAAAAAAACTTCCCGGGGGGGGCATACCCCCGGACCCCCCTAGAGCAGGGGTTCCCAAGCTTTTTTCAACCAAGAGCCCCCCCAAATGACTCCTGTTGGAAGTTGCGCCCCCCACATACACACACAAGGGGGGGGGGGGGGGGGGAGAGACTTTTAAACTTTTAAAGTTTAAAAGTCTCAAAAATGCTACAACTACTGTCACAAACTGGATGAATGTGAAGTATGTTGTTAAAGGAGGATGAAAGCGTAATTAAGGAGCACTATTGGAGTGACTTTGATGGTTATTGGACTCAGGATTAATTCATTTGGATTCCCGCTGTATGAAGAAATTAAAGGACGGCGCAAGTGGAAACAATTCACAAAGGGATTAAACTGTTTAAAACACATGCTCAAAGGAAGCCGGATTTTGCCGATGTGTTTATGTGGATTCAAAAGTCGTAAATAATCTACAAAATGGAGGAGACCGATCTGATCGGAGCAACTGTGACAAATAATCTGAAACCGGCATGGACAATGACTATGTTTTAAAAATGCGCTTATCCAGAAAAGCCTGGTTTGGACACTTTACGGGCAGAAGAAACATTTCTATTAAAGAAAGAATTATACATTTCTGTCTTTTTATGTCTGTAATAGCTACTAACTTGAATTTTTATTCAAATTAATTAATCAATTATTTTTTATATTTTATTGTAATGTAGAGACAAGGCTTTTAGTGACAATCATGTATTGCGTTACAATTATATGTAAAAGAAAAAGTGTAAATATGAAATTTGGCCTCAAATCATCTGAGGCCTGACGCCCCCCAGGTTGGGAACCACTGCCCTAGAGGATGTGACGTCCACCCCCCAATTCAAACATGTTCATACAATACTGAATACATTTGAAGCCATTTTGACGTCTATTACCTATGTCAATAAGTTTCTGTTTTTGTAGTGTATTTGTCTTTTGTAGAGATTTTTCATTTATTCTTTATATATAAAATCTCGCCTAGGGCAGCAAATTGGCTAGAACCGGCCCTGGTACTAGGCCTCAAGAGCCTTTCTTGTGCTGGCAGACACATAGAAACAAATTGGCGGGGCGCACTTCGCACGTGCACACACTAAAAAATTCCACGCGCTCCGCGCTCACATTATGCTTGGCCCACGTGCCTTTGCACCGCTGCTATAACTCCATCCTAGGGGAAACACTGAACTTATTTCAAAGCTATGGATAGCAGAATTTCTAATAAAATGTTCTCCCCTATTTATTAGAATGAATAGTAATACTATTCAACTACAACACTTTTGTTATTGGTATAAACATTATAGGTGTAGTATTGTACTTGACACTTAGTCTAGATCTGAGAGTTGTAGCTTTATAGAGTTTGAAATCAATCCTGTCATCATAGTACCCTGGTGTTCACAACTGTTTAGCCACTTTGAGAGAACAAGGTGGAGGTCTACACACTCACACTGTCTGAACATCAGTGGCCAGTCCTGCCAGCCCGATGTACAGCTTATCTCCCATGGGGAAGATCTTCTGGAAGTCTGTGGTGACCATCTGAGCCTGGATGCCAAACCTCCGGTCCGCTGCTATCGCCACACAGTTCTTCCCTCGCATGGCCATGACGGCCCCTCCGTTATAGGACATAATAGACTGGATGAAGAAGGAGAAACGTAAGAAGAGTTAAGTTAGTCAGAGCTTAAACCATTGATAGATCAAACAACTGATTAAAGAGACAAATCAAACTATTTAAACATAAAGCTAATTTTTAAGCACATTCATTGAAATTAAAATTAAGTTTAAGTTGAGGCCCTTTTATACAGCATAATATGTAAAGAATATCCTAAGAATATGTATTATTTTCAACATGCAAATAAGATACTGAATAATGTTGGCCTCAAAATAAATGACTGAAATCTATGTATTTCATTTAAGGACCAAAAACATGACTCGGGGTTATTTCCAACCACCCAAATGTGTAAACATGGAGCATAACGTTAATCTAAAATAATTTCAACGATCAAAAGAAATAAAAGTAAGATAAAATAAAAAGTGTAGTTGTAGAACATTATTATTGAACCAAAGTCTTTATTATCCCGCGTTATACATGTTTAAATGTAATGATGTATAGTGAAACCTCGTTGCTGGGTTGTTGAAGTTGTTGCAGTTTTCTGCTGTCAGTGGACTCACATTAACAAATTGCTGACTAGCTTAGTAGGTTGAAGCTTTAGCTAACCAAACTAGCAATGTCTAATTAACCAAACGTTAGCTGATGTTGACCCAAACGCAACATCAGCCCTTTAAGTTAACCGGAGTTATTGAATCATAATGCCATTAAAGTGAATTCGGGGAATGATTGTAACAGTTAAGTTAGCCTACAAGACACAACGTTAGCTCGTGTGCAGCTAGGTAAGCTAAGTATTTAGCATTGCAGATATGCCCCGGCTACCATCACAATGAAATGTTTTGTATAATTAACAACAACATTGAATATATTGAAACGTTTAGAGTTGTGAGATTGAAGTTACTTGCAATCACAAACTTAAAATATGTTTTCATAGAATATTTGCTAACTTTAAGAAGGATGTAGAAGTCTATAAGCTAGCTGGCTACCAACATTAGCTTAGCCATCTCTTGTAACTGTTACCCTTAAATACTAGTTACATTTGACCATTTACCTAAAAACACATTGACATGTTTGGTACTCTTACCATTGTGAGTGTGTTGTGGTTTATTCCTAGTAGCTAGAACTTGCAAACTCCACTTTTTCTTGGCTATTGTGAATTACTGCTCTTCAGTTTCCCACAGTGACTACACGATTTAGAAACAGAGGGATCAGCCTTACATGATTCTAATACGCCATCACTTGCGCAACGATCATTGGCTGGTTGAACGTCACTCTGTGCTAAACGCTGCTATCATTGGAGGATATGGGCACTGGGCGAAATGTGCTTGTATAGTTTGTTTGAGGCGTGTTAAAGTGAAATTAAAACCGGGAGGTTTCTGTCAGTTTTTTTTAGATGCATTTAAAAACTGAATTTAGTGTAACCGTCACCGGATTAAGTATGCAACAAACTATTATTTCTTTCTCCTAACATTAACTGAATGTTGATGAATCACCTTGAGGACAAGTTTAAAAAGGCCAGGCTTTGTACCAAATGTAAGATTAAAGGGGCAGCCACTGGTGAAACAAGGAATTAGAACAACATTTCAACACAACATTTTAATTGATGAATACATTGCCAATGAACCACTGTTTAATGTTTTGAGTAATACAAATACTACTTCTCAGGACTTTTAAAACAATAAAAGTAAACTAGAGAATGCAATTCCTGAAGAAATTGCTAGTGGGAATGCTTTATGCTGAAAAGCTGACGCTAAACTGCTATGCTGAAATGTAATGTGTAAGAAGAAAGTGAAGAATTTAGATTGAAATCATACATGAACACTGGGGGCTTGAATGTGTGATGAGAGAAGAAAAGAAAGTAAAAAGGCTTGGAAAAGCAGCAGAATATTTGAACTGCAAACCTTTGAACTAACTTGATGGTGAATGATCTGTCGCCATGCCAACGGCATTTGATGACATCCCATAATACGCTTAGATGCGTTGATGGCTGCATCGTTACCAAACCTGTGAAGTTTTGGGCCATTTGGAGCATTTTCACTGAAGTTATGAGAAAACCGTGTTTCATGGCGAGCATTGTGTTGCCATGGCAACGGCATTTGAAGAAATCTCAAAACTGTCCCGTAGATGTCTTCACGGCTGGACTGTTAGCACACATGTGAAGTTTGAGCACTTTTTGAACATTTTCATAGGAGTTATAGCGACATCGTCTTTTATGGTGAGGGATGCGTTTCCATGGAAACGGCATATTGTGAAATGTCAGATTTGACGTATGCTGTTGAGGCATGGAGAGGTGATATACAGGTGAAGATTGTGGGACGACCGGACCGTGTCCATTGGAGCTACAGCGACATCGTGTTTTATGGCGAGGGATGCGTTTCCATGGCAACAGCCTATGGTGAGATCTCAGATTTGACGTAAAGCTGTTGAGGCATGGACCGGTGATATACAAGCGAAGTTTGGGGGACGATCGGACCGTGTCCATTGGAGTTACAGCGACATCGTGTTTTATGGCGAGGGATGCATTTCCATGGAAACGGCATATGATCAGTGGCGTAACTAGAGCCGGCCAGGGGCCCATGCAAAAAAAACATGTGGCGCTTCTGAGTGGTTGTGTATGTCCGTGCGTGTGTGAGCGCATCAGTGTGCGCTTATGTTTGGGGCGATGGGGGGGGGGGCCCAAAACAATATTTGCACCGGGGCCAATCACAACCTTGTTACGACACTGCATATGATGACACCCCATACTTGACGTAGAGCTGTTGAGGGCAGGACCATTAACCATTATCTGAAGTCTGCTGCTCTGAACATGTCAGTTGGAGTTATGACATCATCGTGTTCCATGACACAGGTGTTTATATTTGAGCTAACGACGTGTCCAGAGATCAAAGGTTTCCATGGTGATCAAATAAATGTGGCAAAGGCTCAAATTTGTTGAACAACACATTTGTAACAGGTTTGTTAATTGACCAAAAAATATGAACAGTTGGAAGATGGAAGAAAATGGGATTATTATTAGGATTATTTGTAGGTCATTGAAAAGTAGAATCATTTAGAAAGATGTGAACATTGAAGTTTCTATTTTAGAAAAGCTGACATTGTAGTGCATTGCTGGTTTTAAAAGTGATTTATAAGAGTCATGTTTAAAGATGTGCAATACTTAAAACGTTTATAAAGATCCTCTGAGTGTGTGTCATTAGTTAGCTGATAAAATGTTAGGGATAAATACCTTGACATATTGACTACAAGAGCTTGAATCAAACAAGCAACCTTGTATTTGAAAGATTAACTCACATAGCAACAGTCGCACCTGGTATATATGGCGCATTTCCATTGCAGCGCGTAGCTCGCTTTAAGCGTGCCGTGTCGTGCCGTCCCCTTTTTTGGTTGTGCTTCCACTAGGCCTCGTTCCGGCGCGGCACGGCGCGGGGCCACTTTTTCCCCTCTTTTCTGGCCCTAGAAAATTGTGGTTCTATCGGGGCCAACAAACAGGGCTGAGTCGGGCTGAGTATGCTAAACTAGAGAGAGGAGCGCTGGCAAGAGGGCTAGAACTACAACAAGATGGACATATTTGACCGTGATTTAATTGTAATACACGTTTCAAAATGATGCCGAAGTAACAACATACTGATACCGGTTAGTAAAAACCATGAATTAATGCTTTGTCAAGTCTGCAGACAGACGGCAGGCGAAAAACCTTTTAAAATTCGTGTTTTTCTAGATGGAGATTGGCTAAGCTAACGCAGTATATGCCCCGACCGTCCACACTCACAACAACGGCCTATACAGACATAAATAAAGCAGCGACTGTATTCACCATGACACAGGCAGTCTGTGGTGTGTACTTGTTTAACTTTTGTCGAGTTTCTGAACATATATAAGGAGCTGTGAGCTCTGAGTGCTCACAGCTAACGGCTGTGTTGTGTTTCTGGATTTCTCATTGAAGATGACGTCACGGCTCCGCCTACACTGCGTTACTATAGTAACTACCCCAGTTCCTAAACTGTAATGGAAGCGCAGCATGAAGTGAGTCGGCCCTGTTAAGGCCCAACGCGGCCAAGCCGTACCGAGCCGTACCGAGTGTGGCCGAGGCCGACCGTGTAGTGGAAATGCGCCATAAGTGGTGTGGCTGAGTACTTCAAAGGGTTCATGAATAGAGGGGACTTGAATGTGAAATAAGAACAAGAAAATAAAAGTCTAAATGCATGAAAAAGCAGCAGAATATTTTAACAGAAAACTTTAGAACTAAAAGCATGCGTCACCAATTATGTCTAAAATATGTGGAACATGTTGAAGTCAGTATGAAGTCTCCATCAGACGGAAAATAATAGGCTGAGACAGTCTGTTAAACTCCAATGACCACGTCATTAGTCTGCTGCTCTAATTATGTCAATTGGAGTTATGACATCATCGTGTTCCATGACACAGGTGTTTATATTTGAGCTAACGACGTGTCCAGAGATCAAAGGTTTCCATGGTGATCAGTGAGAGGAGAGCATTTTCATTGTTCTGAATGAGAGATAAACCTGTTACATGTGAATGTTTTGTTGAAGAACCGTAACAGATATCGGTGACATTTCAAAGTGTGAAGCATGTCAAGGAACTTGAGCATCTGAAGTGTACTTTTTGTATACTTTCGGGTTAATAATGTGGCCTTTTTGGCAGATTAACAAAAGGTGTGCGGCTGCTGTGGTGGGGAAAGGTGAGGCTGAACTTACAATGGAGTTTAATGGAGACATGTTGAAAGTTTTTGTCACTTCATGCCCTCAAGAGGCATTTTTTTGCTTAATTTTTTTTAATCTTTCAAGCTACGAGATGTTTTCCTACGTTTGTCATGAAAGATTTTGTCTCAGGAATGTAGGGTTTGGGAATTATGGCAGGTTTAAAAGAAAGTATGAAGGCAAAATTAAATCTGTCCTCCACTCTAGCTGTGACATCACACACTCTAAAATCTGAAGAAGGCCTCTTTACCAAGGTCTGAACAATGTTTAATATCTCTAAAAGTAAGAATCAGATTTAAAAGTTGTGTTACACGAATAATGTCAGAAAGATGTGTAACATTTTAAAGTTGGAATGAGGTTTCTGAGTGAAAGTATGAAGGAGCAGTTAGCAGTTGAAGGAGCAGTTAGCAGTTGAAGTTGCATGAAGATTGTTGAAGTCTGAAGATTTCTCCATTGACTTCCATGTTAAAAATGTGATGTATTATGGGATGTATCTCTGGAATTATGAAAGTTATGAATGATAAAAGTAATAGCCATCGATTCCCGACCGAGCTGAACGTTTTGATGTTTGAACAGAGTTTCTGCGATGTTCAATGCGGGAGGAGAAGTGGTGCAAAATAACCCGGCGGAATAATAAAGAATTTCGTGCGTAGCATAACAGATAGTTGGAATGCTGTGTCAGCATTCCCACTAAATTAAAACTGCGGTCACAAACGTGCGTGCAGTGATGAGCGGGCCCTCGCGTCTGTGCGCCTGTTGGGGAGGGCTGCCGGTCGTCCCGGGCCCTTTCTCATTTCACTAATTCCCCTCCTCGACTCCTATCCTCGTGTCTTAGTCCCGCCCAGGGGCGTTTCCTGGACCTGGAATCATTCGGGGCTTAGCCCACAGTTCATTAAAGTGGACCTATCATGCTATATTTAAATGGTATATTGTAGGGCCATACCTATATAAGGTATATTATTAACAGATCATGCATTTTAGCCATGCCTCATTTCGCTCTATGTGCTGTCTACGGGTCTGATTCTGCTGACCACGCCCCCCTGCAGGAGAGGGGAGACGTGCTCTGATCAGCTGCTGGGCTGTCAAAAGAGGGGGAGAAAAAGAGATCTCCGTGTTTTATTATATAGAGTCGTTATTCATTTGTTTTAAAGCTCAATAAATAACAAAGAAGACCTTTGACCGGCACTTTTCTAATTTTGTCCGGAAGATTTAAACTTTAACGGACATCTTGACCGGCGAAAGAAACTGAAACTGAAACTCTGCCGCACGGTCCCCTCGTTCCTTGGAAGAGGCGGAGAGGTGGGTGTGTGTCATCTGCTGGTGGACTAACCGGAGAGAATTACAGTGCTTGCCTCGACGGGGAGGGATTGCATTGAATTAAAGCAGCGGGAGCAAACGCTTGCCTCGGGGAGGGAGAAAAAAAGCCACAGCGGAGAATAAACAGAAGGGTAACCATGGTAACTATGGGCGGGAAGTCTTCTTCGCTGCTTTTGTGGCACACTACAGCGCCACTTACAGGCCTGGCATATGTACTACAGCGTCTCCAGCACTTTCGAGCGGCAATGGCCGGCCGTGGCCCAACCCCACATTCCCCTGATAGGTGGAGAGTTGGCCCAATAGCCGTAGCGCCACCGTCCTGACGTCAGGACAGTGTTCAAATCTGGATCAGTTTTTATCAGATCCGTTGCAGCCCCGTTTTTAGAGATTTGGGTATGGAGGAAAATAGAGAGGGTTGTGTTTTCTGACACTTGGTGAGTTCCCTGGAACACCGGGGACACATATTCATGTATAAAAGACGTCCAAAAGTGCATTTTGCATGATAGGTCCCCTTTAAGGTACATTAAGGTACCGGGCGCTACAGTGGAAATTTCTACTGCAACACTCCCCACACGCACATACACAGTACACCTGCGTTACAATGAAGGCTCGATAATCAGCTCACGGCATATAGGTGTAAGCAGGGGTAAAGTGCTATTTTTTACAAGTGGGGGGCGGACCTAACCTCCTCTAGGGGGGTCCTCACCTCCTCTAGGGGGTCCATACTCCCCCAGGAAGATTTTCTTTTGAGAACCACAACTTTTGAAGCGTCCTAAAGCCCTCAAAAACAGGTCTAAAGCGCAGAATACTAACAATAGGTTCCCCCCCGCACTTCGTGCTAGGACGCCGTTGGGTCCTCGCGCTCTCGTGCTCGGGCCCCAATAAGATTGTATCTCATCTTGTATTTGCACCGACCAAAAAGGGGCATTTTTGGTTTTGTGATATGGAGCTGGTGCATTAATAAAGTGGGTGTTGATTTAAATATGCATGCCAGGTTTATATTTGAACCTGGCATGTTTCATTTAGCAAATTTACCTTAAAAAAAACAAAAACATTTAGATTTCGAAATGTTTTATTCCAATTGCCTATTACAGGTGTACACCAAGTAATGACCATATATTTCAAAAATAAAAGCAGGGTCTGTGAAACTGTAAAATCTAAAACCATATCCTGCACAAAGTTGTGATCACATTAACTAAATGGCTTTTACAAAACTATCTAGAACAGATCAGCCATGATAGCCTGAAATATAAATGATGTTACCATTGTGGAAACAACTTTTCAAAATAAAAGCCCCAAGTAAGCCTGGAGCCATATGGTCCCGTATCTGACAGACTCCCATCACACAATCCTGAATGCATTAAAACAAGCAAACCTGTTCAATACATTGAAGAGACAGATAAAGGAGTGGGTGGCATATTCCAAGCCTTAAAAATCAGTTCATATAATAATTGTGTTTTCATCTCCTCATGAAGTTGTCCAGGGAGGCTGCTGTCCTCTGAATGGAGTGGATATTCCTCCTCACTCTGTCCTCTAAGGAGGAGCTGGCTGCACTCTCCAGCTTCATATCACTGCAAGAAGGAAAGGTGAGTGTTACTGGAGTTAAAAAACAAGCATGCAAAATAATGAAGAGACACCTGCAGGACATTATATGTGGATTAAGACAGACAGATGATAAGGTTTCCACAGCCTATGATTATTTTCCGTGTCAATGTTGCTCAGAAACTTACTGAATGAAGCCAGCGTGCCGGTCACGCTTGACATTTTTTTCCCGCTGCTTTTCCTGCTCGTCTTGCTTCTTGTATCTCCTCACATTATTCTCCCTGTCCTCATCCCTCTGCTTGGCCTGGTCCATCATCTCCTGCCTCTTGTGCTCCAGCTCTTCTGCAGAGAGCTTCCTACGTCAGACACAACGAAACATGGGGGAATTACTGGAGTGCATTCAGTGTGGGTGGGGATAAGGCAATGCTCTGTAAACAGGTGATCATTTAAATATGTTTTCTGAAGACCTTATTAAAGTTACTCTGACTAACCCATAGTCAGAATTAGCATTATAAAAGGACGCTTTCAAATAAATATTGGAATGTCTGACGCATCAGCTGATTTAAAAAAGGAAAAGATTAATCAGTTAGTGTTTTTTCATCAGATTTACTTTTTTTAAAGAATAAACTCTCTTTGTTCGCAGCAACCTGGAAGTAAAACTGTTAATTTAAACACTTAATGCCAACAAATATGGATTGAAGCAGAATAATTGCTTGGATACATATTTTTGTGACATTTTAATTATATCTATTAATTTCTTTAAATACATTTTAACTTTTGGATTTCTTTTGGGACAAACATTCTTGCGCAGGCACCACTGGAATGTAAGTGAGCAAATACTAATACTTATAATATTGTAGTGTAGCTTTGCAAAACCAAACAAAAAGCTGTGCAGACTGATTGCTAATATTCTGATTTTTATAATATACTTGAGAATAATGACTCAAAGCAGTTATTCTGCATATTATCTAAAAAGATAGAGATGCTGATATATACCATGGCAGTAAAAAGACAGAAGATTTGAGATCTAATAATGGACGGAAACTCCAGTATTAGATGTTGATCCTTATCATTATCAATTCAAAACTTTCATCTGAGAATAGTGAGCATCGTTTTAAATCTGCACAGCTCTCCACTTTGAATACAGTATTCGTCATATTTTACTGTACTCAGTTTCTCACATATTTAGTTTATTACAATAGTTTTTATAATAGTACTGTTTTTTGCGAAGTATTCTTCTTTCTAGGTCTTTGTATGCACCATTTTTACCAAAGGAAATTCCTCTCGTGTAATACTTAATAAAACTTAATAAAACCGATTCTGATTCTGATGTCAGTATTTGGACTATAGCCTCTGTGAAGTCTTACTTGGCCACAGGGTGCCTCGGTCTCTGGTAACGGTCTCTCTGTTGGCTGGAGGCTTTGGGCTCGTCCTTCCTGTCGCCTCTGTGTGAGGAAGAGGAGTGGACGTGGCCCTCCTGTCTGTTCCTGTGAGGCGACCGGGAGCGGCTCCTCTCACGGCGCCCGGAGTGATGGGAGGGAGCGGAGGACTGGTGATGTCTGCCAGCCGGCAACTGAGAGGGAAGAGCCAGATTAATGACTGGAGTTGTAAATGCATGGTAAAAAGTAGTATATGAAATAGTGCTTTGCTGCTAACTGACCTGCAGGCCGTAGCCCGGGACATGATGGGAACGAGACTTGGTGTCTGTTGAAGATTCATCTCTGGAATGTGACCTGAAAACAGATCAAAGACTATAATAAATAATAAAGCACTATGCACTAATTGATTGATAAAAAAGTGAAAGTCCCTCATTTCAGCTTTCAACAGTCCTCTCACATCAGAGGTCGCGTTAACCGAATATTTTCCGTCTATGACGATTTTTTTTTATAACAATGACGGAAAAATCTGAAAGCAGTCCGTCACTTTGACAGATTAGAACAAACTCAGAACAGCGCCAAAGCTTCCCCGCAGCGAGGCTCCGGTGTTATGCCGTGTTATGCATGCCCGCCAAAAAGGAAATGATACCGTTTCCAAACCTAACTTTGCCGTACAAATCATTGAAATGTCTGCGAGTTTTTGCTTTACGCTGTGCGCGATCCCGCGAGGTGCAGTGGGCATGCATAACACGGCGCTAACAGTTCACCGACGGGTAATACTGGATTTTTACGGAGATTTTACGATCCTGTCCGTCAAAATGACGGGCAGCGAAAAAGTCTAGTGCAACCTCTGCCTCACATACCTGTGTTTTTTCTCCTCCTCCTCTGAGCTTGAACTAGAACTCCTTCTCTTATGCTTCTTCTCTTTTTTTCTCTCTTTGTCTTTCTTCTCCTTTTTGTCCTTCTTCCTCTTCTTCTTCTTGTCTTTCTTGTCGAGATTCTGGCGCAGCTGTGAGAGAACCAACCAATCATTTACAAAATATAAAAATACAAACTGAAGTTGTCTTCTGTTAATGAAGTTAGTAGAATCATTACTGGAAGTTGCAGAGGAAGGAACAACTTGTCAGATATGAGTGAGTTTTTTATTTATTAACATTTTGTCAAAGTTAGCATGTTAGAAAAATGTCAAAATATCACAGTAAGAGATCTTAAAATATGTATACATTACAATTTTCTTTTTTTTTTTACCATTTCCTTAATTCTCTTCATCTTCACTGGATTACTCAAGACTTCTCTCTTCTTTTCTTCTTCACGTTTCCTTTAGAAAACCAACAAAACATGATTATATGAAACATTTGCACCTGGTAGCATGTTTTCAGAACAAATGACCAGAGATAAGGGCCCCACTTACCTGATTTCAAACAGGGGGTCTTCCCTGATCTTAGCAGCCAGGTCGAGGTTAGAGGCGGGAGTGGAGGGGTTGAAGATGGAGCCGGGCAGGAGGCCGGTCTCAGCTGACGGGCCGCTCTCGGGCTCCTCGTATTGGTCGGTGATCTGCTTGTCGATGGCACGTCCCATCAGGTACTCGTCTCTGGACACCTGGCCGGCGGGGCCCTGGTACATCCAGTCCAGCCGATCATCCTTCTTCCTGTCATCAGAAAATGAATAATATATTAATCAGAAACTCATTTTCTGAGAACCACAAAATAACTTTCATTACAATATCAGAGAACTCACTTGATGGATCCGGCTGTCTCTGCAAATCTTGTTATTTCTTCTCGGGCTCGTTCATCTTTCAGTTCCTTCTGGAGTTCCTCAATCTTCTTGCACTCGGCCTCATGTTTCTGTTCAGCTTTCCAAACACGTTCAATGTTTTTCATAGTCTGGGGATGCCAGCTCTTTTTCAAGTTCTGGCAGAAGACAAGATGGACAACATTTAGTAGCTCTTACTTTAAAAACGATCATGTACCAGCTTTAGCGTAAACTTGATTTTGTTAATAACATTTTTAACTTTACTCTTTTAACCAAAACTTTCCACATACCCAGTATGTGTATACAAATCTGACGGCTAACATACAATCTACAAAATAACAGTTTCGGGTGTATGCACATCAATTTAATGTGTGCCAGAATATTTCAACGAAAATCTCAACTTTAACAGTTGACACTCACATCTAGCCAGTGGTGTCAAGTAACTGATTACATTTACTCAAGTACTGTAATGATGTACAATTTTGAGAGACTTATACTTTATTTGAGTATTTAAATTGTATGTTACTTTGTACTTCTACCCCACTACAGTTCAGAGGTACATTGTGTTCTTTTACTCCTCTACATTTATTTAATAAATGTAGTTACTTTGCAGATCTGGATGAATGATGTGATCGTCTTAAAATCAGACTTTAGTTCCACCTGGAGTAAATTCACAAGCTACCCTGCAGTATACAAAGTCATTCAAACTAGCTGCACCTTTACCAGCTTTGAGAACACTTTAATGATCAATCATTATAAAACATATCATATATATTATTCTGAAATAGACCAATCTGCACAATGACTACTTTTACTTTTGCTACTTTAAGTATATTTAGATGTTAATACTTTTGTACTTTTACTTCAGTAACATTTTGAATGCAGGACTTTTACATGTTACAGGGTATTTCCACACTCTGGTACTTCAACTTTTACTCAAGTACAAGACCTGAGTACTTCTCCCAGCTCTACATCTAGCTAACGGCCAGCTAGTTGACCTTAAGCTAACGAAAACAAGCCGTTACTTTCAAACTATTAAAATACAGGAATTGTCTAAAACGAAAGTGTGCCGAACTGAGGAAGCGCTTTCCCATTCCCAGTAGACATTAGCTCATGTTGTAAAATATGTATACCGTCTTTTAATGACCATATTGTCAATGGAATTGTGTACTAATGGTCTAATAACAGAAAAGCGGCTTAGATAGCTCATACTTACCAAATCGCCTCCCCCCATCTTGAAAAATGCTTCGTTTCAATCCAACAGTAAAATGAAATAGACAATTCTGTCCCACAAAACTGGAGAAAACAAGTTCAACGCTAGCTAGAAAATGGAGCCACCACGGCTTGTGTGTGATGTGTTTTGTACATTTCCTGTTGTGGATCATTCTCTTTCCGGTTACAGCAAGCGGTGCTTTTACGTACCCGGCATAAACTCCGGGCATTACAGCTCTGGCGTCTTGAATAAACTATTGACGCCATGACATAACGTTCCCTTGAAGTAGTTTTAACCTCCGTTAATATAACGTGTGTAGATGATTTAGCAGCTGTTACTACCACAAGCTGTTACATTGTGGTATTAAACCTATCATTTTTACCATGAATGTATTGAACAGATGGTTTCAGTATGCATCATCCTTATGTTTTAGTGCAACTTTTAATTTCTAACAGCACCTCAAGCCGGCATCTCGACGATGAACACAAGTTACGCAACTCAGAATGAAAATTGCTTAAAAGGAGTAATTCTTACCTAACCTTCTAGTTAATTTTTGTGGGATGTATGAAATATGTGAACATATTCAATATTTCAATAAAAAAAACGTATATCATAAAAAAAAAGCTATTGCCTTTCCCCCAACACAATGCCCCACTTGTGAAATACATTCAGTAATAAACAAGTAAGATAAATGCTTTGATATATCCTCCTGGGACCCAGCCCATTGAAAATGTCCACTGTAGTGGACATTTTGTTTACATGCATCTCCTTTTACTCTTTTGAGCTACTCTATCAATCTCTGATGTACTGTACAGAGGACATCCTGGTCTTTCCAGTGATATGTCATTGGTTAAAATTGCATGCTGGGAAGTTCCTCTTTCTTTTCATCCAAAATGGCTGGCATACCAAAAACAACATTTTATAGAAGCAGGAGGAGAAGTCAAATATTGTTGAATAATTGTAATTTTTACCATGAAAATCATATATGTTCTTGTTTATTAACATGTGAGGAACTATATAATTAGTTCTGAAAGCAATTAAATAATTCAAGTTTTGAAATAACAGCTCTTTTATAAATGTCCATTCTAGTGGACGTCAGGACCGTCTTCATGGACTTAATGACTCAATATTGTTGCAGGAGACGGAACTGAAGCAGACATTTTCTGTACCAGATAGTTAAGGGAGATTCAGATTTGGAGCTCTCGGATGATGAGAGAGATGAGGATTTCACACCTGGGATAGAATAGGGTCAAGAAGAAGGGTGGGAAAGATGCAGGAGGCTCCATGAGCGCACAGATACAGACATAGAGACAGATAGGGACGAGCTGGAAAGACATGGCCCTCTGTGGGCCAAGAGTAGCACGTATGTCTTATTGTTTTTTTTATTTTAAGTGGAGCCATGAAAAATGAGAATTGCCTCAGGAAGGCCAAGTTTGTTTCTATGAGCATGGTCAAATGGAGACCACATCCATAAAACTAGTCAAGATGACCCTACAACCCGTGCCGAGTCGACTGGAGTCAATAAGGTACTTTTCCCACTACATTGACTACAAAGTCTTTGAAGATCTGGAAAGATTCACCAAAAACCAAACTAGTTTTTTAGTGACCAAATAAACAGCAATGTTCAGATCAATTACTTATTTATGTTTTAAATAAAGGTGTATTATTCTTGTATTAATATCACTCTATAACCATAATACGTTACATAGTCTATCTGTTAATTTTGGCCGACTTTTCAAACTAAAATGGTCCCAATGTCCTCTACAGTGGACATTCAAAATTAAATTAAATTAAAAAAGTCTAAATTGTAAGATTTTTTTAACCCTAAATAGGAAATCACAAAAAAAAAAGGAAATTGGAAGACACTTTTTTTCCTCGGGTCCCAGAAGAATATAGTGAATTCAGAGAGTATTCAGACCTCTTCCCTTTCTTACCTCCGTATTTTGTTGCAGCCATCAATTGACACTTAATACACAACAATAATAAAGAGGAAACAGGATTGTATAACTTTTCAAATGTAAAGGTCTCCCATTTCTCTTGATAACCGTTGACATGATTCAACTGAATCATGAGTTTGAAACGTAAAAACCTTTTTATAAATACTTACAGCTCATGGGTCCCCAAGAATAATTGTGTGTGATTCTTACAGTAAATGCTGCACACAGCTTTACAGTATCAATACTTCTTCACTGATCACTTCATTAATTCCCTCCAGCTGAACCAGGGGTGTTGCTTGGATCTAGCAACATTGGGGGCTTAGCCAAGTTTGACAATTGTACTTTCGAAAATATATATGTATATCAATAGAGTATACAAGAATACACAATATGAAATGTAAATAATGAATGAAAACTCTCTGTAATAGACCAATCTACCACCCAAACAGACACACATGGACATAGGTTACTCTATAAAAGTACAAAAGAAGAAAATCAACTATATGGTAGTAAAGCAAGAAGATGTTTTCCGTCATAAGAATTTATTACATTTCGAGAGCATCACACTTTTAATATAGGACTTACTGTAACTGTAAGCCCATATTATCTTATCGAGAAAAGATTAATACAAAATCACTGTCACTGAGGGCCCCTTTTGCACCTGCCCAGGTTGCCCATATGGTAGATCCAGCCCAGACTATAAGTACTTTGACTAAAACTACTTTCATCTTTACTCTTAATAATTCTACTAATAATAATATAATAGTTTTGTATGTTGTCATAATTAATAAAACATTTAACAGCAAATAATAACTGACAGTTAGCACATCTTCCATAAATAAAAGTTCAACATGGACACAGAATATAATTTTTTTTATTTAAAAGACAACAATAGATTAAATACAAGTTATTACACCATGATACTTAACTTATTAAACGTTTTAAAATCTATTTTATTGCAGCCAACTAAAACATTTACTATAGCAACCAATTAAAAAATGTGTCCATCTTGCTCTACTGACCAACATAGAAAAGACTATCAATAACATCAACAAAATATCATATTATTAATAGTCAAAACACAGCAATTGACTAATGTTTAACATGGTCTTCCATTTAGTATATTCTATACATAAATACAGCAATATTGAGCCTCCAATAATGCAAGCCCCTAATATAAAGAAATCTCAGCCTAATGTCTGTGATGGGTTACATACATCCTAATAGTGCTGCTCACACTGCCCGCTACAGAACTAGTGATCAATTCATATAGATTATGAAAGTTAACCTTAACAAATTATTCTGCCTGTTGTTTTCTTGCATTTTGTTTCATTAGCTAGATTGCTAGCAACCTTTTTCTGCATGCTTATCCAGAATCCAATGGGTGTCGTGTTACAAAAATGGATTGTTAAATGAGTTGTGGAACATGGAAAAACTGCAGACACATGAAGAGATCTTAATCTAATGTGTTGAGAGATAAGCCCTTTACAGACTGTTTGTCGATAATTGCGACTATAGCTTGATCCCACATGCAAATAGGTATCGAGCTGATGGTATTTTGAAGAAATGTATCAACCCACATAATGAGGTACACCTGGATCAGTAGGAAATCCTTCTGCCACCTTCCACGACGTCTGAACCTCTTGAGGCATGAATTCACGGTAAGTTCTTTTGGGATTTTCTGTTACACCCTTTGTGACCTGTGAAGCAGTATCTTTTTTTGGCCACTTGGGGGCAGCAGAAAAAACCGTAGATGCAAAATTGACATATTTTTACCGTTTAAAGACGTTGACGTGGATGAGAGCTGTGAGAATACAGTATAGTTTGGAGATGGAAAACCGAACAATACCTCGGTGAAAGACCTGTGTTTCTTTGGATTTGCCCGTTTAAAACAAATGTGATCAGGGACACAAAAGAAAAATGACAATGTAATTTAGTTGAATGGGAACAATGTTTTTCTATGGGCAAGTAATTGAATCTATTGGTTATATAAAAACATTGTTTGGTGCAGCTTTAAATCTTGTGCCTGCACAGGGCACTGTGTGGTAAACTACCCTGCTTAGTGTAACTCAGCAACAGCACTGTTGGCATACCGCCCTGTGGAGTCCAGTTGATGCCAAATATGATCGATTTCTCTCCACGTCCATTTTTTGTGATCATGACGCTAAGCTCTTTGAGTGGGTCTGACTCCTTAACATTTTTTTCTTTTTTGATATCATTGTCACATCTTGTTGTTCTCATCTGGTAACCTGGACCAGTGTTCACATTCTCATCATTAAGTGTTATGCCAGAAGTGGCAACAGAAACACACATTTTTGGTAAATACGCCTTTGTAGTGCATTCAATTCCCATTTTTATATTATATTATATATTCACCAACATTATAGCATGCTGCCATAGTACAGCATTATTGTCTGTTGTACTTTAGTAAAAGTACCATTTAATCACTTACATACCAACATCCACACACACAGTTCTGTCGCATGAACTTTCACCATCCAAATGGCAACTGACCGTTTAAAAACGACATGCTGTATTATGTTCCAGTGGCTTATCACAACTTGCGCAGAAGGATACACACCACTTAAACAAAAAACTGTCTCTTTTCTCCGTTCAAAAGCATGCTACCTTTGACATTAGTGTATTAAACTGTGTTGGAGACAAACATTTCTCCAACACCTCCAGCAATACATTTGATTAATTTCATTGTAAACAAGTTGCTACCTTCAGTTAATCTTTGGTCTACTGGTAGCAGAAGCTCTAGCAGCAACAGAAGTCCAGCAACAAGCTGCAGCTTCAGCTTGATCGCCTCCTTAGCCACCTTTCACTTGAATCCACAGAATCAGTCAATTATACTATGAATAAATTACAGTTTTTCTGTGTGCTAAAACATTTATACTATCAGAGTTTGCCTAGTTGATAGATACACAAGAAACACTTTCTCTCCCATCAGACTTCCATCAGTGAAAGTTTGTCCAAACCTTTTTTCTACTTTCTATTCTATTGTAAAACCAAGACAACTCTATGATAAAGAGGGAAAAAAATGTTAACCCTTAACTGCAAAAAATGCCTCAGAAAGTGATGAAATTACCCAGACTGCCCTGTCACGCTGGAGACTGAGGGGTCCGTCTCACATTTCAGCTTCAGTGGTGGCTCTGTGTTGTCGGACACGTTTGAGGAAGACTGAGGAGGGGTGGGTGTATCGAAGCCTTTATCCATCCTCCCGTCTCCATTCACCCTCTCCTCCCCGTGTCCTGGCGGGGACTCGTGTGTGCGCATGTGTTTGGCCAGGTGGTCATTGCGCATGAACACTCTGGGGCATAATGCGCAGCTGAACTTCTTAGCACCGGTGTGCGTCTGAAGGTGGCGCTGCAGTTCATCAGAGCGTGTGAATCTCTTGCCGCAGAAGAGCCAGTTGCAGACGAAGGGCCGGTCCCCACTGTGCCATCGCAGGTGAGCCTTCAGATGCGAGGTCTTGGCGTAGGCTTTGCCGCAGCCGGGGATGTGGCAGTTGTGCATGTGCTTCCTCCTGCTGTCATCCGTGCTCTGGCCCAGCTGTTCAGCATGCACGCAGTTAGGGCAGCGACACGCAGTCTGGCCCCCGCCTCTGGAGGAGGAGCGGCGCTGAGGCTTGGGCCGGGCGGAGACAGCGTTCTCCTGCGGTTCCTCCAGGGAGTACGCTTCTTGTTGCAGCATTTCAGGGGCCATTGGCTCCATCTTGAAGCCATCCTGAGAGAAGAGGTGGGATGAGTGCGAGGCTGGAGCGAGTTGAGATGGAGGCAGGTTGCACAGCTGTGGGTCGGATCCGTAGGGCCCTAAAGAGTGCTGCAACCCCATGGAGCTCCCAGGATTTACTGAAGGCAAGCCGACATTCTGCCCCGTCTGCAGGTCAATCCAGCTCCCTGTTTGGACGTCCCTGTGGAGTTCCCACCAGGAGGGGATGTTCATGTCTTCTGAGCTGCCACTTGGGGGTGCTGTCCGCAACCAAGGCTCGTAAGGGTGGGCCATGAGGGAAGCTGGGCAAGGTGCTAGACTGTTGATGGGGTTGGCGGCTCAAAATCTTGTTCACTATATTTTGGATAATGCTTAGAAGATTAGCACATGTTGAGATGGCGGTGTGTCCAAAAACCTGCAGAAAGAAAGAACAGACAAACTGTTATATCTTCAAATCTGGTATCAACTTCTCACTGTGTTGCATTTTCTCAATGGCTTCACTGAACTACATGCAATGACTTCAAAGCCTTGAGGTCATTTTCCCCCACTCTGAAATACTTTGAAATACTCAGCCTTTGCTGATCTAACGTTTCTGAACTTCAGAAGTGCAGACATTCAGGCCTAAATCCTTCTGTCTACAACATTTAAACCCTAAGCACACCTCCTTCATTGCCAAGGATACTGCCGTTCTCACGCTGCGTGGCCGAGGAGGCAGGAGAGAGGGGGAGACAGACGTGTCCAGGCAGAAGCCTGCCACATGCATCCGCTGCCAGGTACTTCCCATGGAGGACAGTCAAAGACAAGCGCAAAGAAAACAACATCATTGGCCCAGTGCAAGGCAAAGGCAGTGAGGGGGGGGGGGGGCAGGGACAAGAGTGAAGGGGAGTGTTGACAGGAGAACAGTTTGGTAAAGGAAGAAGTTCCAGGGAGGTATGGCTGCGGGCCAAAGTCTATTTGTACGTCTCTGAGGTTTGTGGAGATGAAACCTGGCAGACAGGAGAACCTGTTTTTTATGAATCACACATGATTTACAACAGGCCTCCAGGCAAGATACAATAGGAGCCCCGTAAAACGGCCTGCCTCGAACACACTGGCGGCAGAAAGCATCAACAGTTGCAGACTGACGGCATTCAGGAGCCTGAGAATGGGAGGGAAACAATGACATGAGAACAATACTTTATTTACGTAATTATGGGCACACGCTCTAAAACAGCATCCTGTCCCCGACACGCTCCAGGTATGTTCGTTTGTACACGCCACTGCAGCGTCAGTCAGAATGAGGAGGGGCTCTGATTTCAAAGGTGACATAAAACTTGGTAATGTTGGACAAGTCTGTGGAAATTCATGACAAGAAGCTACCGGCCTACAAGACCTGTGCTCGGTTTCAAACATGTCCCTCCCCCAAACAATCTTGTTGACTTCCACCACACCCCCATCCTCCAACATCTACAATTATCTTTACAGCAGGAAACAGTAAAGAAGGCTGAAGCTATGCTGTCTTAATCTTGATCACTTGCTGTGAAACCATATCTGATGGAGCAAGCTGCAAAAGGTTGCCAAAAGACAATAGGTCAACTCCATTGGAAGACATGCATCCTCTCTGATATGTTGATCAGGTGGAGCGTAGACACAGGCGGTGTAACTCTGACTGACAGTGAAGGAACCCCTCAGTAAATCCCAATTTGTTGAGTCAATACAGCCAAACCAAGACCATTACACGGCCTTCTCAAAGGTTCAGTCAAAGCAACTCAGAGATGCTTTCTGGTCGCAATGAAATCGTAAAGCAATTAGTTTGGAATTCCCTAATGAAAGGTCTGGTGTTAAAGGTCAAGCTGATTTATTTCATGCCGGCCTGGAGCCAGAGTCGCTGCTCTGTAATCTTTTGGGAATGTGACTGGGATGCACAGCGGAATGGTCCCCACAACTCCACTCTTACTGACACAACCGTAAACAAACCAAGACACCAGCATCCGCCTCCGCTCGCCAAAGTGCTGGGAGCGCCAGGAGCTCCTGAGGGAAACAGCTGGCATAGAGGGGGCCCCAGGGGGAGGGCAGCCCTTGAGGAGGAGGATGGTACAGAGCAATGACAGAGCTCTGGTCATAAAACCTGCCCGACCAAGACCCAGCACGGCCCCGCTTTATAGGTCTGCCATAGGGAAGAGGCGCAGACAGGGAACAAACTCTTCTCTAGATTTCTTAAAACACTTCAACAAGTGAGGCACATACACATCGCAGCCTAACACTACCTCACAGGATATATTTTACTTTGAATTTCAAGCCACTGTACACTTTCTATGTTAAATAGATTGGTATATAAGATAGTGTTTGGATACGACTCTGAATGTTTTATTTGTATTTTATTCTATTCTTAAAGGTGGGGTAGGTAAGTTTGAGAAACCGGCTTGAGATACACTTTTTGTTATATTCCATGGAATGCTCTTAACATCCCGATAGCAATGAATATATTAAGTGCTTTGACAAAAAATCCATAAAGAAATGTCATCTGTGGAAGCCGTGGTACTGTAAAAAGCACGACCAATCATTTTAGCCGGCCCGGCTAAAATAACTGGATGGCCTACCTGCCTGTCAGCCTTCCATCTGTGCACAGACTTATCTCGTGCCCTCATTGGTCATGTGCGCGTTCGTGTGTGTTGGAGGAGGGGCTCTGTAAGGAAGTGGCAGATTTTTTCCGGCTGTGTATTTTCAAATTCTAGCGCACTCGAGCTGGTTTCTCCAAAATTACCTACCCCACCTTTAAGTCTTTTTGTAATTCTTGTAGATTGTCAATGCTGTGACATAACAATTTCTCAACTTGGGATAAATAAAGTACCTATCGATCTATCTATCTTTTCCTGAGTTTTAATAAACTTCCAGACTTTTTTCTTCTGATTTGAAAGCTAATAATTGGGATTTTCAAGACTGATAATCTGCTCGTTTGAATTTTGAGGCCTTATTTCCAGAATAGTTTCGGGATTACTTTTTTTAATTTATTCTGCCATTCAAAAAATGCCATCCTTTATCATCCCAGACGTAGACTAACAGTTACAAAAGTATCACTGACTGTCTCGGGACGTTCCAAACAAAGCATTTAGGGTCAAGTGGCTTTTACAAGTAGTTTGTTTGAACCTGCTAGAAGAAACAGATAAAGGGAGTGGAGCAGATCAATTCGACCGGGGTCAGGTCAGTTGTCAGAGTGTACCACGATGGAAAAAAAAATGTTGAGCCTGGAAATGCTTGACATCACAACAAAATGTTAAACTTGAAGAACTTGTGTAAAGATCAAAGTCAGCTTGCACAACAGTTATTCAAAACCTGGTGAGTGCAATAGTTAGGGGCCTTTAAACAGAGTTTCTATTAGAACGCTATGCTTGATTTGAAAAGGTAATCTGCACACCTGGGTGGAGGTAAGGTTAGTGAGACACAGAGCTGGAAGTGGAAGGCTGATCTGGTCTAATTGGTTCCAAGATAGCTTAGATATGGATGACAGTTTGACATGTTCAGTGATTTAGAGTGTCTGTGTGACACTATAAATCACTGAACATAATTGCGTAGAATGCATTTTACTGCATCTCACTGAAATATGTACTGCAGTTGTTGGGACATCTTTAAGGAGCCTCTTTGTTTCCTTGTCTCTTTTCTGAGTAAACAAACTGCAAGAGAGAACTGACATTTTCAGAGCCTTCATTTGTAAACCAACATAAATCAAGTACAAGTGTATTTTTGATCAAGTTTGCACCTAATTTCCACTTAAAAATTCAAAAGCGTACAAACACACACTGTCGTGTTTCAACAGGATTTTTTCACAATACTATTTGATGTGCTTGTTTAAGTATTTATGTTTAAATGGAGACAAAGATTAAAAAACAAACACAAAGACAGAATGTTATGTTGAATAAGATGTACAAAATGTGACATAATGTGATATGTACAGTATATACAATGGTTACTAAGAATATTACTTTTTCTGTGCAGTTTTAATGTATATGTACTTACCTTTAGTTTAAAAATGTCCATTTTAATCTGTATTCTATTTTAAACATTATGTGTATTATAATACTTTTCATTGTAGAATAACATTTCACATACAAACATCCAATCGGTTGATAAAAACGTGAACTGTTTTAGGTTAAACTACCCAACATTAGTCAAAATGTGCTTTACCTTGACAAATGACAACCTTTAGAATCCATTTACAGATTGAATTATCAATAATAATAATCCAATACTATGACAATATAACACCGACATCCCATTCTACATATCTGTACTTGAATGTGTTGTCCTCTCATCCCATATAGTTAGTTCTATGATTGAACTCAGTCAAACTTTTAAAATATGACTTGTATTTGACTTTGTGGTATTGCTACTTTCCCTACAGTAAATTATTTGAACTCTTCCACCACTATATATACACATGTCTTATTAAGTCTTGCACTTGGTCAATCGTCACTGTCACGCCATGGAATCGTTTTCAATAAAACCTTTTTCTATACAAAGATAAATAATTCAAACTATTGATTATTAACAATAAATCCCATAAATCGTATCCTGTGCACTTTAAATAATAATTTGAATTCAAAATCTTCACTGGGTCCCTTGGGGTTATTCCTACAGGGAACATATACACATGATATGGCCGTATACTTTACAGTGACAAATGGGAGAAACAATTACATTCAACCAGAATTTAAAATAAACAGCATCAACAAGTCACGGCAAATTTCTAAAAACAGCACCATGGACAGATTTCCTTCCTTTCTTTCAAAATAAATATGAATGTGAGTCCTATAATGTGGTATTTGCTTTAAAGTGAAATATTTTTTAAGATTTTAAGACCGCATAATAATTTGTACGTGAGTAAATGGCACACCAGGCTACATCCCATTGAGCTAACCCTCCACACCTACAGGTCAAGTCAATATAATATTAACTATAATATTAAACCTCGACTTTATATTACTATAATCTACACAAATGAATGTTTTCAACTTTTGTATCAAAATAAATGCTTTGACTTCATTCTTCAAACCCCACAGCCAGCAATCTTAAACTTCAGTTGTAAAAAACAATTGACAATATATTGTTATTTCATATATTTACAGTGGGGTAAGATAAATCAGATATTTTACTTATGTAAAAGTAGAAATACTACAGTGTTAAAATACTTTGTTACAAGTAAAAGTTTTTTTCTTCTTCTTTCAATGACTTTATATATTATTGCTGGATATCTTTAACTGTTATGATATATCATAGTGTATTTATATTTTGTTTTAGCTTAAAATCAGAATCTGTAAAGTAATTTGTAACTCATTTTGTCATAGAGTAAAAAGTACAATATTGGCTTCCAAACTGTAGTGCCCATTGGTGTATAAAGAAGCATAAACTACAAATACTCAAGTAAAGCACTATACCTCATATCGTACTTAAGTACAATACTTGAGTAAATGTACTTCAATACATTAAACCACTGTTTATTTAACTGCAGGTTTCGTGGAAAATATATGTTAATTATATCTCCAAGTCAAACCAAAGCATGGTTAATAAAGCAATGTAATGTTGAGATATATTCATTTATAGTGCAGTAACAGACGCTTATCTCGCAGGGAGAGAGAGGTTACCTGTTAGTGCTGGAGCTGCTGAGTTATTCTGAATAAATGCAGCTCGTGGTCTCAGCTCTGCTTCTTCTTCTTCCCGTCGTCGACAAACGTGCACAGAATAATATCCTCATCATATTTCATCTGATTATCTCCATCGCTGACGGTCGAAGTGAGGCAGTATGATCGTTTTGGCGCACAGGTAAGCAGTATGGTGAGTAGTGAGAAACTTCATGATAGGCTGCGCGTCTTCAGTGCCTCCAGGCCCCGCCCCCCGCTCGGCCCGCTCCCCCCTGGAGATGCGCCCTCCCCGGCTGGAGGTGAGGACACGGCTCGCTTTAAAACCCGGGATCAATGAGACGGTCTTCAGACCTTCAGAAAATATACTTATAGTGAAGTAAAGTCCAGTGGTGTAATGTAACTAAGCACATTTACTCAAGTATACTGTACTTGAGTAAAACATACTTGTACTTTATTTTATTTTTATTTTGTGCTACTTTATACTTTTACTACAGTCTGTTTTTTTAACACATATTGTTCTTTTTACTTCACACATTGACATATTAAGTTACTTGAATATTTAGGTTATTTATACAAAATGTAAATCAACACACATTATTAATGCACTTATAATTTTAATAGAGTAATTAAAATACTTAATATATCTGGTGTTTAAAAGGGCCCTTTTGTATAACGTGTACTTTTACTTTTTGTACTCAAAGTATTTTTTTACACTACTTTTTTACTTTTACATAAGTACAATTTTGAATGCAGTACTTTTACTTACTTATACAAAATAAAGTAATTGAGTACTTTTACACTGCACAAGTACTTCTTCCATTACGTCTAATCCTATAAAAAGATAGCTTAATATTTGTTTTCTGTTTTAATGCAAGTGACATTTTTTAAATTGATATAAGTTTAATTTTGGTCTTTTATTGAAAATGCTTGTCTGAACTAAGAGTAGCCTAGGCGTGTGGTTATATGCAATTTTAAAAAGTCTTACATTCTAGTGTACATGTTTTGACAATTATCAATTTTTACTTTATATTTAGGGTTTTGTGAGCAACATAAACACTTTTTTGTTGTAAGTGCCGTACAAAATAGTTTTGGCTTTAGTATACTGTGGGCAATCATTTTTGTCAATAAACAATAGTACACCTTTTTGCATTTTGTAAGTAGCTCCACACAACTGAGCTAGCTCAATCTGCTAAAACCATGACATTTTGTTGAAAAATTGTGGTTTTCTGTTTTAACAGCGACATGATTATTATTCTTTCACACAAGTTTCATTCCACTCTTTTATTTGTTTAATATATCCAAGACTTTGGGAAGACTGCATTTTCCTTCTTTGCATCAAGGGTATGGAATAATTAATACTAAAATTAAAATTAACAAACATTGATGTCCATTGATGGATTTAATGTCATCATATAAAATGTTGCAATAAAGGCATGTGGTTGTTTGTGTGTTTTATTGTATTGTGATTTTGTATGGACCTTGGCCTGGTCTCTCTTGTAAAATGTGATATATATAATAGCATATTATATATAATCTCAGAGGTAGAGAGCATAATGCATACGTTACATACATATAGACATATATTTAAGAAAATGTTTCTACGTTTTATTTCATTTCATTTATTACAATAGTTGTCATTGGGCTGCAGTAGTTCAGTTAGTAGAGCTGGACGCCCATTGGTGTTAGGTCTCCATATGGTGGACCCAGGTTCGAATCCAGCCTGGGACCTTTTGCCGCATGTCTTCCCCTCTTTCTCCCCTTTCAACACTATCACTTAAATAAAAATGCAAAATAAAATAAAATGATTGACTTTATTATTAAAGCTATAGCTAATACCTTAAATAAACACAAACTCTAAAGATGTGATACATCTTATTCTCATGAGACACTGTTAGCTACAGCAGTGATGTTGCAAATCAACTTTTCTTTACTGTAGCATCGGTGCAGTAACCTGCCCAGTGAAGTGCAGTCTGTGGATCAGGGAGTTAAGACCTGGAAATCCTTTGATTGAGGACACTCCTGAGGTGGTTTGGCTCGGGCCAAAACACACAAATCTGGAGTTCTTACTCTGCAGAAAACAGGGTACCAGTTATTGAGCGACCTGAACCATTCAGAGGAACAGCATCTCACATTAGAAAAAAAAAAGTGTTTTACGTGACAATTGAACTGCTACAAATGGCTTCTAGTACAAGTGCCAAATAAATATAGTTCCCAGCTTGTAATCCTCGGTATATGTCAGAGTTCAAGTGACTGCTGTGGCTTTCAATGTGCATCACGCATTTAATAGTTTTTAACATCATCTTCCTTTGAGGGCTTTTTATTTTATTTTGTCTCCTCACTGAGTTAATTCCTTTCCTGTCACAGCATGTTGGGGGTGCAGCTTCAAATCAACTGACAAACACAGACCACAGACAGGCCGGCGGGAGTCACTTCCTCTCTGCTCCTCCGTCTCTGGAACAGCACTTTACAAACACCATGGTGGACACTAACTAAAAGCTCAAGCACTGTATGTATAGGTACAATTTTGAGGAACTTTACTTAAGTATTTCCATGTTCTGTTACTTTAAACTTATACTCTGCTACATCTTAAAAGAATATTGCAATTTTCTAGTACATTTATCTAAAAACTTTAGTTGCTTCAGTATTCAGTTTATTAATATAACATTTCAAAATAAATGATGATGTAATATTATAGATTTAGCTACCCAGCATATGTATAGTAATTATAATAAGCTTTTTTCTCAAAGTACTGTAGATATTTATGCATCAGTAATACTAACACAGTAATTAAACATATATTATTGTAAAATGAACCATTTTGCATATTGAGTATTTGTTTTTGATATTTGAAGTGCAATTTCTTTTTAGATTTATACTTAAGAATGATAAGGTGAGTAAAACATACATAACTTGTGTTACGATGTTTACCTTATTAAAAGATCAAAAATACTTTTTCCACCACTGGAAAGTTTTAATTTTAAATATGTCGCTGGTGCTTGTCAGACTGACATTGGTATAATAATGTCTCATATCTTTCAGCATATTTCACTTGTAGGAAGATCAGGCCACTGAATTGAAGACCACACACCACGACTAAATGGTGTTTACACACATCTTTAAATAGTCAAGCATATTTCCTCGTGAATACAATGTAGCACAATCAGAAAGAGACTTAATAACATTTAATTACAGTGCAAATCCGTGTAGGGGCTTACAAATTCTCCTAATGATTTAGATGTGTTTAGATAGCTCGTTTTTTTGTATGTCTGTCACTGCTCACATCTTTTTCTGTATAAGAGTTTATGCTGTGTACATGAAAATGTTTGTGGTTCTTTAAACTTGCTTGCAAGGAGGCTTTTCCTGAAGTACTGGCATTTACTCTTGTCATCAATCCAGCAAAACTCCCTTTGAATGTCAATGTGGTAAAGTAGCATCTATTTATATGACTGCAGCACTGCTGACCTCCATGTGCTGCTTTCTTATGACAAACCCTTCCACCTACACATGTTACATCTCGCCAATCATACAAGAAAGCAAACACAAAGTCAATGTTTGACTTAAATATGTTTTGGAACTAAGAGTAACAGGGCGTGTGGCTATAGATGCAGTTTGGAAAATCCAGATTGCTACTTTCTTTTTGGGCCTCTGTGAGCTGCTGCTGCCCAATCCAAGCGCTTATCTTATGCTGTCTCCACTTCACGACTTCTTCCTTGAGTTGCGAAGTAGCTGTGCTAGCTAGCTAAATTATACTTTTGTCCTAAAGAAGAGGCTTTGGTATCTTCTGAAGTAAGTTGAAAACCAAGCTAGCTGTTTCCCCATGCATGTGCCTGTCTCCTGGTGGTAGCTTTAATTTACAGACATATTGTCGCGTTTCCACTACACGGCCTCGCTCGGCCCCGCTCGGTATGGCTGGGCCTCGTTAGGACTGGCTCACTTTATGGCGCATTTCCATTACAGTTTAGGAACTGGGGCAGTATCTATAGTAACGCAGTGTAGGCGGAGCCGTGACGTGATCTTCAGAGGACCCCAGAAAAACAACACAGCCGTTAGCTGTCAGCACTCAGAGCTCACAGCTCCTCATATATGTTCAGAAACTAGACAAAAGTTAAACAAGTACAAACCACAGACTGCCTGTGTCATGGTGAATACAGTCGCTGCTTTATTTATGTCTGTATAGGCCGTTGTTGTGAGTGTGGACGGTTGGAGCATATACTGCGTTAGCTTAGCCAATCTCCATTTAGAAAACAAGCATTTTAAAAGGTTTTTCGCCTGCCGTCTGTCTGCAGACTTGACAAAGCATTAATTCATGGTTTTTACTAACCGGTATCAGTATGTTGTTACTTCGGCATCATTTTGAAACGTGTATTACAATTAAATCACGGTCAAATATGTCCATCTTGTTGTAGTTGTTGCCCCCTTGCCAGCGACGCTCTCTCTAGTTTAGCATACTCAGCCCGACTCAGCCTCGTTGTCTCTGGCCCTGGACCCACGATTTTATGAGGCCAGAAAAACTGTGAATTAGGACCCGCCGGCCGGTACTAGGCCAAGTGGAAACGCAACCAAAGACGGGCCGCTGACGTCACAGCCCTCTTAAACCGGGCTGCGGGCTGTAGTGGAAACGCGCCATAAGAGTGCTATCAATCTTTAGGAATAAAGCACATAAGAGTCTTTCTATACAAATCAAACAATTAATGTAATGGCTATAAAGAACCAGCCATTCAAATAATTGTTTTATTACTGGAACTATTCTCCAATGGATTACACACCCTAGACACACTCTATTATTGCTTGTAAGTATGTATTGTATTTGTAATTGCAGTAATTAGTCAGGAACACGTTTTTGGAGCCTTTGCTTGGTTCCCCTGAAGGTTAAAATAGTTTACGTGACACATCATTCGTAATTCTTAAGCTTTCCGTTTGTGTGTGATTGTATTTCTCTGAGTACAATGTGTTCCCTTAAAGGACATGTGCTTTGTATACAATATTCCCACCCTAAAAAATTGGTTCTGATTCTGATTCACTGGCTTGTGGCTGGTTTGACTCGTCTCTAGTCCCACGGGAACCACGCTGCTGTCCCAGACAAATCCTCCTGCCAACACGCCAGCCTCCAGAGAGCTAGGCCAGCTTAAGCCCTACTTCCCCTCCAGAGGCAAAAAAAATCCAAACAAAGTAAACAGTAAGCACCTAGTAGTCAACTTCCTTATCCTTGTTAATTATTCAAAATCCCGGGGGAGAGACCGGCCCACAGTTGTCTTCTGAGTCACTTTTTTTTTTCTCATACAAGCACTCACTCACCACAAAGCCCCCCCTTCTCCTGCCTCCCCTTTCAACTTCAAACCCAGTCATTTCTGCAAGCTGCGCTTTGATTGTACCAAACACCTGTATTTTTCGAGGAGAGACTTCCTTGCGAGCCCCCGCCTCCCATCTTTGATTGTTAAACAGCAGTGGCGCCGTCATTACTGTGTCTGTGCGACTGATGCCGCCCAGCTTCCCCTCCCATCTTCCCCTCCCATCTTCCAACTCCTTTCAACCAGAACTTTAATTGCTCAGTGAAAATTTGGATTGCTTTATTTTATCTAATTTTCAAAAACCCTTTTTTGTTTTTGAAGGGTTGTAAAACTTTAATGTGCCTTGCTGGATTTATCGGATGATGATCACAGATTTCGTAACAGTTAACACTGAATCCAAAATGTCCCCAGATTTGTAATAAGAAGTGAGAACTTATTTTTTAAATTTAGAACATATAGTTAGTCGTAGCCAGATGGACACACAGACTGCAAAGGTTTTTCTAACTCACCTCAGTACTTTAGTAATCCTTCAGGAAGACAAACAGACAGACATACACTTACACACTCACACACAAACACACACACACCTTTGCAGCAGTAATACCATGCTTTATTAGACGGCCTCTTCTGCCATCCTGTCTCCCCCTCAGATTAATATCCTCTGGGCTTCTCACCAGCTGTTTCCGTCCCATAACACCCCTCATCTTCCCCCGGCCGGCCCTCTGCTTCACATGGGCTTACAAACTGGGCCACTTTGCCTGCGTGTCTCTAGGAGTGATTTTTGGCTTAACACTTTGTAGGTTTGTGTGTGTGTGTGTTTGTGTGTGTGTCGATATGTGAGTTCACTCAGCCAGCTGAATGCCGGATCTTGTCCACACAAAAGTAAGCGGCCGCTTGAAGAAGGATGGACCAACTTTATCTTATATTACTTTATCTGTTAAGGCTTTTAGATGATGGTGTTTTAACAAGATAAGCAAAGGACAATAAACCCATGGCCATAATCATTTTTCATCAATTAATTATTCAACACAACTGTTGGTTGTCAACGTGATATGATGTATTGGTGTATTTACAAGTTTTGTCTGTTTAATTTCACTCTGTCTGTGCTTGTTTCAGTGCCCGAGTGTGTGTGTGTGTGTGTGTGCATACTGTAAATGTGTGCGAGGTCTCGTTTGGGTGTGTCTGCCTTTGGCTCAGGTGGGTGTTTACTTCTCATGGTGTTTTTACTGTTTGTGTGCAAGGGCAGACAGGATGTGCAGTGCTTGTCAGCATGCTCCAGGAGATGAAAGGCCGGAGAGGGTGTGGAAGTAGCCGAGTGCTGTTCAGGTAACAGGTTGTCTTCTCAGAAATCTCTCAAGAATTCTGTCCTGTTGCCTTCAGCATTCCTAGTGAGCCACCAGTGAGCAGCACTCACCACCAAGCTGCTTCAGAATATATCTCAACACCTCCCACAAATCTGGCCATAACTGAAAGCCAATAGGGTCCAGGTGCTCACTCTCGAAACACAAACACTAGTCAAACCTTTGGAGCGTCTCAGTTGGCGCCTCTTGTTCCCTTTACGCTCAAGTGTGCGTGTGAGCTGTTATTACACTACTGCCATAAAACTGATTGCATCACCAAAAGAAACAACATGAGTCAGTTTTAAGAATGGTGCCTACGACATGCATATTGATGAGCAATAGTTACGGACACGACAGCAGTCTGGTTTGGTCGCAGACTTACTAAGAATGTTGTCGGTCTCTGAAATGCAGTTGGGCGGGTTTCTATTACTAGAAGTAGTTACAGGTACCGAATCCTTGACATTCCTGGTTGTCTCCTCTTGTTAACGCGGGGGAAGTCATTAGTTTGACTATGTTGTCTATTTACCTAACCTGAAACACTAGATTGTTATGTGTTACATAAAAGCATTTGAGAAGCCGTCATTGGAAACGAAACAATATTTGGCAGGTGATTGGACGAAACCAACGAACCAACCTGTCAATAACAGGCTCACATCAACCAATTAGATAAACAGGATGAAGCCGGTCGGGGGAAGATTAAAAACATATTTTCTATCTAGAACAGCCATGAATGCCGTTCTTTTCTCTTCTTTCAGGGAAATAATACTCTCCAGTTCTGATATAAATGATGCTACACCATCTACGCTAACCTCCTAATGAGCCAACAATGTTTTGTGGTCGCACAGTTGCCTCTCTTTGTTGTTATGCACACCTAAACCACAGATGTCTAAATGGTAACCCCCAATTTGCAAAACTCTTGCAAGATATTTAGGGAAAGGCATTTTGTAGTTGTGTTTGAGATGAGTCGTCGGCAGTCATCTTGTGAGGCAGTAAGTGTCACAAGATTTTTCGCAAACTTTCAAAAATCTATGCTGGAATTAGCAGTGGCCAGAAATGTATTAAAATTGGAAATGTGTACTTGGATGGTCTGATTAAATTGTGGGGTCAAAGGTCAAGGTCACTTTGACCTCACCTCCGTCCTGTTCTTGTGAACGCAATATCTCGGGAGCACCTTAGCTTCAAACAGCTACTTGGACTTGAACTGCTAGAATTTGGTGGCCCAATGTCAAGGTCACTCTGACATCGTAACACGTTTCTGGCCACACCTCATGAATGTATAAGCTATGTTCGGCAATTCTAAACAACGAGGATGAAGTGATGACATGTTGGACAGACATGGGTTCAAAGTGCAACTTGACTTCTTGCCAAAGGAATACATTCATAACGTGGAAATTCTCCGAAGCTGTTCTGTGGTCTCCACCAACTCCTGACTGAAATGCTAGCTCTTTAGCAGCTAAATGCTTTACAATGACTACTAGCTAGTAGCTAACTTTTGGTGATTGACTTTGAAGCTTTGATTAGATTAGTTGTTTTTTCAGCCTGTTTAGAAACAATGGGCTTTGTATACTGTAGCTGAAAATGAATTTGAAAGAAAGTTGGTTGAAAAAGTTCAAAAAACACTAAATGGCATTAAAATGATTTAATGTGTCAATACAGAAACTGTGTCCACACGCACCGTTTTGACTGGACTTTCTTTATACTGAAGATACATTACATTCTAAGACAAATATGACCATCGAAAGAAGCAGGGACTCCGGTCATGGAAGACATGAGAACATGTTCAATAATGTTAGCAGCTTGAAGAAAACGTATTCGCCTTCACTGGATTTGATTTGAGAAAATATAATGCATTTCCAGAAACCACCAGATCTAAAGTAGAAAAAGTGTCTGATCGTAGTTTGGGTGGTTTGACCTTTTCAAAGCTCTGCAGGATTAAGTGGAGTTTAGATTTGATCAATGCAAAGAGCAGGTGAACCGTTTTGGGAAGTGTCTGGAAAGACTGAGCCCACAGACAGGAAGTGTCAACAACATACAGTAATTCAATGAAACACCGGCGATAGGACACACCCACTCCATAAACCCACTGACAAACAGGAATTCGCCCAACTTTAATTACACTGATTAGCCAACATGTGATCCTGGTGTAGTTTCATAGTACAAAAACTGTGACTTCTTAAAAAGGAAAAAAAAAGACACATCATCTTCATTTTGCAAATTGCTGCAAACAAGTAGTCCTACTAAATAGCTAGTTGAAAGTTTCATTAATACCTCAAAAGTAACACAATTCGATTTATTGAATAGGGTCATTTGCAGTAAATGTCTAGCCATTCTGCAGAATTTTACAAGGTTAATTCAACAAAATGATCAAGTTATATCTGCAGATCCATGTTTCTTTGACCGTTTTCAGTCTGTGTCATTATATGTTAAAGAGTTGTTTTAAAGACCCATGATCAGTAGATGTATAGTAAATACATTTACTAAGTTACTATACTGAATAACACATGTTGTGGTAATTCATTGATTATTTATATTTGATGAAATCTTATATTCCTAAAATGCAGCATTATTTATTTATTTAAATGCACCAGAGTAAGCCAAGAGGCTATTTTTATGTTAAGTCCCTGGAAAGATGTTGCTAAGGCCCCTGTAAAACTAATTATATCATATATAGATTATATTATAGCATAGTTGATGAAAATCCTTAAAAAAACGAAAATGATAGAATCCAATACTCATATAGGAACCATGTTAAAGGTAGATAGGTAAGAATGGAGAAACCAGCTCGAGTGCGCTAGAATTTGAAAGTACACAACCGAAAAAAATCTGCCCCTTCCTTCAGACTTCCTTACAGAGCCCCTCCTCCAACACACACGAACGCAATGAGGGCACGAGATAAGTTTGTGCACGAGATGGAAGGCTGACAGGCAGGTAAGCCATACAATTATCTGCCGCGGGCCGGCTCAGATAATTGGTCGTGCTTTTTACAGCGCCACGGCTTCCACAGATGAAATATTTGTATATATTTATTGTCAAAGCATTTAATGTATTCATTGCTATCGGGATGTTAAGAGCATTCCATGGAATATAACAAAAAGTGTTTCTGAAGTGAATTACCTACCCTACCTTTAAGTTCAAAGGTTTAAACAATAGCTTTATTAATGACAAACACATTTTAGTAATGCCTTTAATTGATCACTTAAAAGCCGTTAATAAGATGCTAGGTTATAAACAATCCCTTTGGTTGGTATTTATCCTCCTTCTGACACTTATTATATATTTTACTTCTCTTTTTTTAAATCTTATTTTATATATTAAATGTGGTGGTGGAGTGCATGATTTAAGAGCAGAAGCTAATCCCAATAAACTTCTTTAGCCAACTGTTTCCCATGAACTTCAGTGGATTGCAACATTATTCAAAGATATATAGTTTTATTGCCATATGCACAATAGCTACAACATTATTGTTGGCAAAAATAATCTCCTACAACAGTGGAACGTACTAAAGACATACAATAGTGCACAATGGTGCAAATAAAATGCAGGAATAAATACACTATGGACATTTTAAATAGATGATAAGCATTAAGAGCAGTATAGGCTATGAATTAGCAGATTCCTGAGGAATAGCTGCACCACGTCGCAGGCTGTGACTGAACTCCTGTAAGAGGGAGACTGTGATCGGGACAGTGGCCCCAGAATATGAAAAATCATATCCACCTCATGAAACAGATTATATAGTTATAGTTTCATATTTGAGTTCTCGTTAATCTTATTTATGTCATTCATGTGGTGGTGGTGTGGTGTAAGAGCAGAAACTGAGCAAAATCTACTTCTTCAGCCAACTGTATCCCAACTGGAATAGATTGCAAGTGCAACGTTATTCAAAGGTTTTGTTGTCATATGCACAATAGCTACAGCTAAATTGTTGACAATGAAAATCTCCTCCAACGGTGCAGCATACAATATGGGCTACTAAAAGTCAGGAAGAAGTCAAATATGTACATGTTAAACCGTTTTTTTTTAAGCATTATAAGCAGTGTGAGCTCTGGGGGGGGGCAGACTCCTGAAGAACAGCTGCACCGTGTCGCAGGCTGTGACTGAACTCCTGTAAGCAGTGGTGAAAAGTAACTAAGTAGATTTACTCAAGTACTGTACTTAAGTAGAATTTTGAGGAAATTGTACTTTATTTGATTATTATTATATTATTATTTCAATTTCTTACTACTTTGTACTTCTACCCACTACAATTCAGATGTAAATGGTGTACTTCTACTCCACTACATTTATTTAATACCTTTAGTTACTTCACAGATTTGGATGAATGATGTGAAATATAATCAAGTCTTAAATCAGACTTTAGTTCCACCTGGAGTAAATTCACAAGCTACCCTGCAGTATACAAAGTCATTCAAACTAGCTGCACCTTTACCAGCTTTGATAACACTTTAATGATCAATCATTATAAAACATATCATATATATTATTCTGAAATGGACCAATCTGCACAACGAGTAGGCCTACTTTTACTCAGAGGTGGGAGAAGTACTCAGAACTTGTACATAAGTAAAAGTAGAAGTACCAGAGTGTCTTATTTAAATATTGATTATATTTCACATCATTAATTCAAATCTTCACAGTAACTAAAGGTATTAAATAAATGTAGTGGAGTAAAAGTACACCATTTACCTCTGAATTATATAGTGGGGTAGAAGTACAAAGTAGCAAACAATTTAAACACAATAATAATATAATAATAATCAAGTAAAGTACAAGTACCCCAACATTGTACTTAAGTACAGTACTTTAATAAATATACTTAGTTCCTGTACACCACTGATTTTACTTTTGGTACTTTAAGTATATTTTGATGCTAATACTTTTGTGCTTTTAATCGAGTAACATTTTGAATGCAGGATTTTTACATGTAACAGAGTATTCCTACCCTCTGGTACTTCTACTTTTACTAAAGTACAAGATATGAGTACTCCTCCAGCTCTGTGAGAGGCAGACAGTGATCTGCATAGTGTCAGATGAACAGTCTACTTGTGGCCAGACGAGACGAGACCTTTAAGTACACACCTTTGGATTTCTTGGTCACGTGACCACTATCTCCAGCCTGCCTTCTCTCAGCCGGCCGGCCGCTCGCACCATTGAAAAGGTAAACATTTACAACAGCAGCATTCATACACTAGCTCTATCTCACAGATACATTAAAGTCCACCCTGTTTACCCGACCCCCAGAGACAGGCGGAATGACACGAAGCGTCAGGCTGCTCTCCGCGGAGTGACACGGACAGTGACAGTGTGGACAGTTAGGCCTAATCTGCATTAAACACTGTTCACAACAAACACAGCTACATCTGCGAGCATCGCACTTTTCGGCGACAGTATTTCCGGTTTGTTAAGCGATTCATGGTCGCAAATGCGAGACAAGAGCGATAATAGAGCAATGTGGCGGAGGGATTTGTGAAGATTACAGTCAATAAAGTGCTGCTCCTAATCCCTGTGTGAAAGGGATGGGCAGTGCACCGGCTGGATCTGACTTTCTGCAAAAAGCTGGGTGGGGGTGTAGGGGGTCTCTTCCTTTACTGTTGTGTGGATGCGTTTTCAGAGCCTTGTGATAAGGAAGTCATGTTGTTTACATGAGGTAGTTCAGCACACATTATTTGTATGTCATTATGTTGTTCTTTCTCTTTTCATCACAGGATGGCAGAACCACCCAGGTCATGTGATTGTTTTGTCTCCTTGCCTCCTGGCTCTCGCGATGACCATGTTATTTTTGGGAAGAACTCAGACCGTCCCCGGGATGAGGTGCAGGAGGTGGGCTACCACCCTGCAGCCCCCCACCCTCCAGGCTCCATGCTGGAGGTACAGTCTCCTGCAAGCACACACACACACACACACACACACACACACACACACACACACACACACACACACACACACACACACACACACACACACACACACACACACACACACACACACACACACACACACACACACACACTACTGCTATAATTTGTAAAGCTGCAACTGTGATGTATACACATAATTGCAAAAATGTTTTTTTACACAATAATTACAAAATATTTTACTAAACATTACTATTTTATATAACGAGTACTTTTGGTCCTTTTAGTATTTTTGAATACTAATACTTTTTTACTTCAGTCCAATTTTGATTGCACAGCCTTAACTTGTAACTGAGTATTTCTACACTGTTTTGTTTTGCTGTTTTTCACTTGGAAATGACACACCTTGGTTTATAAACTGCATCATCCATGGTCTGTTGTATAGCAGAAAATAAATATGAATGAAAAATCATAGATTTGAATCATATATTTTCTATAAATGCATTACTATTCACAAATACACTGTCAAAGGCTGTTCAAATATTTACAGGAGACTTGAAGAGAAACATTTTCCTCTGTGAATGTTTAAGGGAAAGGAACCGAACACTTTAACCAACTAATTTATTCCTTTCTCACTTTTACCAAATGTGTGTGTTACAGTGTTAGTGGAAGAAATACAGACTTGGTACTGATATTGATGCAAGAGAGGCAGTGGCATTAATCATATCTTTATTGCTATCTAGTCTTGAAGTTTTGGTTTTCTTTGTCCAAGTATTGACCTATCTTTCTCAGGGATTACTGTCTCCGCCTAGGTAGTTAAAGGATGTTATGTTGGTTAAACTTAATGGTTTATTGCTAAGCCTGTTGCCAAGAATAAAAGATGTGTTGTACTTACGAACCCAAATGAAAGATAATCAAAAACCACCAGGGGTAAGTGAGAAGAAAAAAAGTGTACTTCTTGTTTTGGTAAACCAACCCTTTATGTTTCCTATATCACCAGGGGAATCACCATGGGTTGGGAGGGTTACTTTTAAAATGTGTTAATTAAAGTGGACCTATCATGCTATATTTGAATAATATAGTGTAGGACCATACCTATATAAGGCATATTTATACTTTTTTTTTTTCAAAATACCAAACAGATCATGCATTTTAGCCATGCCTCATTTTGCTCAATTTGACATTTTTTAGCTCTGTGTTTGTAAGGGCAGATAAGGGCAGAACAGCACCATCTACAGGCCTGGCATATGTACTACAGCGTCTCCAGCGCTTTCGAACGGCAATGGCCGTGGCTATATATAATATGTGTCCCCGGTGTTCCAGGGAACTCACCAAGTGTCAGAAAACACAACCCTCTCTATTTTCCTCCATACCCAAATCTCTAAAAAAGGGGCTGCAACGGATCTGATAAAAACTGATCCAGATTTGAACACTGTACTGACATCAGGACAGTGGTGCTACGGCTATTGGGCCAACTCCACCAATCAGGAGGAGACAGCCACGGCCATTGCCGTTCGAAAGCGCTGGAGACGCTTTAGTACATATGCCAGGCCTGTAGGTGGTGCTGTTCTCACAGAATCAGCCCTTGCAAAAACAGGGGTAAAAAAGTGCTAATTGAGCGAAATGAGGCATGGCTAAAATGCATGATCTGTTTGGTATTTTGAAAAAGAAAAAGTATAAATATGCCTTATATAGGTATGGTCCTACACTATATTATTCAAATATAGCATGATAGGTCCACTTTAATAAATCAAGTGTTTTCCTACTGCATTTAAATAAAGAAGAATGAAAATAGCCTAGATTTAAACCATAAAGAAAATTCAGGCAGTTTATAGTTACGTCTACGGTCTACCTATAATATTTCGTTCTTTATTTTAAAATATGTTGTAACACTGTAATCCTGCTAGTAAACCCAATTTTTTAAATCTGTAACGTTATTATTCTTTATTTAATGTAACTGTAAGGGAATATAGTCAACTATCCTGATTACATACTGTAACCCCATTACATGTAATCCGTTACTTCCCAAGCGTGTGAATCACACAGTGGCGGCTGGCCCATAGGGGGCGATAGGGCGCCGCCCTCCCTAAACCACACACAAAAACATTATTATTAATACTAATTAATTATATAAATTGTCAATATTTTTGTGTTTAAAATATGAAATGCACCCAGAAATATGTGTAAAACATGATTTAAAAATAATTTGCGCAATATATACGCTTTTCCTAGTACACTGTATGACTGAAGTTCAGTGCTGGGGCGATGGAGAAATCGCCCCACGGAGGCGGGTATCTGTAGCAGGTTAGCCAATTGCTGATTAAAGATATGAACGTATGTCATAAAATGTAGCCTGAGCCAATCAGCATCCTCAAAACTAATACCAGAGGGGCGATTGTTTTATCGCCCCAAGTAAGCAACTGCTACGCAGCTGGACGACGCCCACAGGATTGCGGTGAGGAAACACAATGAGGAGGTGGATAAAAACAGGCATATTTTATCCAAAATAATGACGTTTTGTGCGGCTTTTGAGTTGGTTTTGTGTGGGCATGACGAGACTGACTCTTCAGTCAACCCTGGCATTTTCAGGGGATTGGTGGATTTTGTTTCCTCCCTGCACACTGGAGGAGCACCTGAAGACCGCCACCGTTTTTAAAGGCACATCAAAGACGTACACCACATTGATTTTAAGAATAAGAATAATTGAAGTGAGCTATTGCTTTTATGAAACGGTTACCAAGTGTGGCAATATGAAAGAAAAATACACACTCTAATTTAAATAGTTTTTATTAGTAAATAATGATGTTCAAAATAAAATAGTCCCTCCGTTGCCTTCTGCACAAATCATAGTGCGAGGTGGTTGCTATGCAACAACACTAAAGGCCGCTACACACCCACCTGAGACCAAAGAACGCGTACCGAAGGCGTCCCGACTTTTACGTCAGCTTCGTCGCCTGCGTCGGCTGCGTCGGCTACGCCGCCCGCTACGCCGCCCGCTACGCCGCCCGCTACGCCGCCAATAATCCAGCTCGAGCCAAGCAGCACAGGGATGAACTAATCCAATATTTTAACGGTGTCGGTGCAGTGCCTTTTCAGTGGGATAAGATATAGCAAATATGTCTAAAGAACTGTACAATGTCAACAATTGACTACAATACGATAAAGATAGTGTGTAATACAATAAAAAAAAAGAGTTTGCCAAATATGTCTAATGCTGTGTTATCGATGGCTGTAGTATCAAGGTACGAAATAAAGTTTTGTATTGCCTATCCTGCTATTTGTGTTTATTCTTTTAATCACACAGCGATAATAAAACATAAAAAATGTGCCGACATAACTGCCAGTAGCAGCCGCACATTATTATTGGTTTAACTACTAACAGTATATTTTTAACACATTTTAAAATGACCATCTTGAACAGCTACAACGTTAAAATACTTCTCGGCAGATTGTGGAGGATAATGGGAGAAAGAATAGAGGGGCAGACAGAAACACTATCTGAATAATGGCCACTTCTTGCAAAATTTACATGACTTTCCCGACGCCTCCCGTGGCCGATTCAACATGTTGAATCGGCCGTGGGAGGCGTCCGGAGGTGTGAAAAGGTGCCGTAAAGAGACGACGGTGCGGGACACACAAACCTGAGTAGGGCGCCGCGAATGCCCGACTGCCTCTGACTGCCTCTGACGGCCTCTGACTCCCAAAATCGGACTGGTGTGTCCGGGCCTTAACAGCTAGCGAACATATTAGACAGAGAGCGTTGATCGATTATTTGGCTATTTATTTACATTAATTTGTATGTTGCCGTTTATTGTGCAGTCACTGAAAAACTGTCCAGCATCAGTAGCATGGCTTACGTGGTCACTTGTATAGGTTGAGGTTGTACTAGGCTGTTGCTTGGCGTGGCGAGAATATTGCTCCACTTTCTCCGGTCCCCGAGATTCGGCTTCCAGTAGCTCTGGAGAGAGCTTTCGCACTTGTGGCCACCAACGGTCATCATTTCTCTGCTTTGTTTCAAGACCCGCATCAGAAAGCTTTTGAATGGTGGTACTTTTCCAGTTGGTCTACCTGCTCTTCACGTAGCTCTGCATGTCGTCGTTTAGTTTTTTTTCTTTTTCTGGAGATAGGCACTGCTCAATCCACTCCTCCATAGTAAGGCCACTCGGAGGTCGAAGTTAACCTTAAAGGGGACCTATCATGCAAAATGCACTTGTGTACGTCTTTTATACATGAATATGTGTCCCCGTTGTGTCAGGGAACTCACCAAGTGTCAGAAAACACAACCCTCTCTCTTTTCCTCCATACCCAAATCTCTAAAAACGGGGCTACAGATTTGAAATATCTCTGACGTCAGAAACAAGGAGCTATGGGCAACTCTCCACCTATCAGGGGAATGAGAGGTTGCCGTGGCATGGTAACAGCATGGTAACAGCATGGTAACAGCATGGTAACAGCATGGTAACAGCATGGTAACATGACGCTCGTGCCTCACCCCCCTCCTTTGCAGGGGGACGTGGTCAGCTGCAGCTCATTTGCCACAGAATCAGCCCTTGCAAAAACAGGGCTGGAAAAGAGCAAATAGTGTGTGTGTGTGTGTGTGTGTGTGTGTGTGTGTGTGTGTGTGTGTGTGTGTGTGTGTGTGTGTGTGTGTGTGTGTGTGTGTGTGTGTGTGTGTGTGTGTGTGTGTGTGTGTGTGTGTGTGTGTGTGTGTGTGTGTGTGTGTGTGTGTGTGTGTGTGTGTGTGTGTGTGTGTGTGTGTGTGTGTGTGTGTGTGTGTGTGTGTGTGTGTGTGTGTGTGTGTGTGTGTGTGTGTGTGTGTGTGTGGCCCCGCCCTTCAGAAACAGAGCAGAGGGAGAATGTGAATACGCAAAGCAGTGGACACTGAAACATGCACATACATTGGATAAATAACATAGGCGTTTAGTTTATTTAATAAAAGAGCACATGTTCAATGTGAAAAGTGACCGTAGATAGATTACTTCAGTTGCAATTTGGTGCTATATATTTTTTTTTAATAAAAAAAAATAATTTAAATAAAAAAAATAAAATAAAAAAAACACCTTGAATTTCAGGCGGGGCTCCGTTGGCAGGGCGCAGCGCCCCGCCAAGACAATGGTAGGGGAAACACTGGTCTATGTGTTTGTTTTGTGAAGCACTTAGAGCTAACTTTGTGTGTCGAAAGTGCTATAAAAATAAAGTTTGATTTAATTAGTGTTGGTGTAATTGTTTGTGCAATGTATACCTACATACCTTGATTTATACAACACCATTATTTTTTCTGGTTTTCAATTCATTCACTCACTCTTTTTTTCCTCAGTGCACATACATCCAGATCCCTCAGGTGGAGCAGACCCACGCTGTCGTCCTCAGTAAACCTGCCTGGATGTGGGGTGCAGAGATGGGAGCCAATGACCAGGGAGTGTGTATCGGGAACGAGGCTGTCTGGACCCGAGAGGCCGTCAGCCCCGGAGAGGCTCTACTGGGCATGGACCTCGTCAGGTGAGAACCCGTTTGATGCTGTAGGGCTGGATGGATTGAATATTGCAATTACATAAACTAAAATACAACCTTAATGGGTTTTTTGTGGGGCCAAAATACTGAGCATGCTTTTCTTTTCTTCACCGTATACTGGTTTCGAAACTAAATGAATTATTGTATTGAAGGAAATACTTTGAAGACTTCATGAAGGCAATAAAGAAATATACATTTTCAAAGCTGATTAAAGCAACTATTAACTGTGTTCTAATTATATACAGTTTAAATATTGGACATTCATTAGACCTTTTAACTTGATCCTCTGACGCTTTGATCAGAAGCGTGTGTAGATTGTCAGGAGCCTGTTATGACAGGTGTGGTAAGGACATGAAGGAGTTCTAATCTATTCATCTCTGTGTATAAAAATAGTTAACCAATAGGGAATGTTGCCAAGTGATTCTCAGATACCGTTTCCTCGAAAAAATATGCAGAGGATCGTCTGAACAGCAGAAACAAGCTCAACCGGTCCTCATGGTTAGTTAAAAAGACTGAATACATAAAAAAGTACAATTAGATAAAATGAAAGAATTGTTACCATTTATTTAGAACTTATCAGAGGTGGGAGAAGTACTCAGATCGTGTACTTAAGTAAAACAAAGTACCAGTGTACGAATACTCTGTTCCAAGTAAAAGTCCTGCATTCAAAATGTTATTCAAGTAAAAGTAGAAAAGTATTAGCATCAAAATAAACTTCAAGTACCAAAAGTAAAAGTAGTCATTGTGCAGATTGGTCCATTTCAGAATAATATATATGATATGTTTTATAATGATTGATCATGAAAGTGTTCTCAAAGCTGGTAAAGGTGCAGCTAGTTTGAATGACTTTGTATACTGCAGGGTAGCTTGTGAATTTACTCCAGGTGGAACTAAAGTCTGATTTAAGACTTGATTATATTTCACATCATTCATCCACATCTGTAAAGTAACTAAAGGGATTAAATACATGTAGTGGAGTAAAAGTACACCATTTACCTCTGAATTGTAGTGGAGTAGAAGTACAAAGTAGCATAACATTGAAACACTAAGTAGATATCCTTAGTTGCTTTACACCACTGAAATGTATTAACTGTTAACTACATTACTGATGTCTTGTAAAAAGAAAGTAATCCAGCATGTTCTCATCAGACTGGGCTTGGAGCGAGGGGACAGTGCCTGGGGGGCGCTGACGGTCATCACCAGCCTCCTGGAGCAGCATGGCCAGGGGGGGCCGTGCAGGGAGGACCCTGAGCCGTTCAGCTACCACAACACCTTCCTGCTGGTGGACCGCAACGAGGCCTGGGTCCTGGAAACAGCAGGCAGGCTTTGGGTGGCGCAGAAGGTTACAGGTAAAGGGTTAAAAGTTAAGGGGTGCTGAGTGGGAGGTGCATGAGTAGTGAGTGAAAATGAACATTCAGTCAGTGGGCCAGATAGGGTGCCTGGTGGAACACCTACCATTTTCTAATTCACCATGAAGATAACATGATCCAAAATAGGATATATTTTAAGTAAGGGGCCAAATACAGTATTTTTGTAGGCTGTGTGGCTTGATATTTGCACTGTTTATGCAGCATAAATTCTTTCTGTAAAGTTAATTGAAAAATCACCAAATCTCACATTTGCATAGACATCTTTTGCTCTTTTTTCCTGACTTTAAAATGTAAGGACTTTTGCACCCCAGTGCAACAATGTAGACTCACTAAAGGGCCAATAATAGTCATTTAGACATAATGGCCTTTTAACATGAACCAAAGACGCATTAAAATGTGACCCGGTGGAGTCAGGGATCCATAAAGCGATACCACTAGCAAGGCTAAAAGGATTTATGGGACTAAAAAAGACTTAAGTTATGAGTGAGTTTAATCAGCCTTAAAAAGCATATCAACACTAAACCACATCAAATCTATACGAAATATTTCTGTACTTCAACAAATCTCTTTGTTTATTCTTTATTCTTTAACGTGAGACCAAAGCTTATAGAAAAAAGTCAAATAATTCAGGGGATCCTATGACTTTGGTGAAGAGTCAGACCTTCATGCATCAGGGTTGAATCACTCTGTCAAGTGGAGATTAACCTGCAAGTGTATGCAAATACAGCACAAAGATGCATTAGTGTACATAAACAGCATGATTCTTGCTGAACACATTTTGAATATGTTGCCCTCTTAAAAAGGAGATTAGCATTGGAGCATAGCATTTGGAGCAAGGACTCGGAAGACTGGGAGAACACTGGAGAGCTTGAACTGATGTCAGACACTGATAATTTTTTAGAAGTTCAGCCGGAGAATTGACATAGACATTTGCTGCAGCAACGAAGTGAAAAAGCTCCTGCTCAACCAATTCTGAAGCTCTCTAGCCCAGTCCAAAGTATTTCATAATAATAACTTACATTTACATAGCGCCTTTCATAAACCAAGGTCTCGAGGGACAAACACAAAACACACTCTGTGGGAATGAAAACACTGGAACTACAAAGAAAACAAACGGGAGACAGAAGGCATATTAGGGGAAAGGGCATGGAGGGACAAGTAGGTGATGAGGAGGAGTTTATAGGTGATGCGAGACCTGGAGCCAGTGGAGGTAACGGAGGGTAGGGGTGATATGCTGCCAGGGCTTGGTGCGGGTGTGGACCCTAGCAGCAGAGTTCTAACTTGTTCTGAGAGAATAATCAACATTCTGTATGACAAGACATAACAAGCAAAGCACTTTAACTCCTGTCCCTTTGCTAAGAATATATTTGCCTAAGGGGAGACACGTACCCAATCAGATGGACTACCAGATGTCCCTAAAGCCAGGAAAACATCCTGTATCAACTTATGCCTGACTCATTACAGTCAATAATATGGAGACAAAGCCACTATTAAAGAGAGTATCACCTCAAGGTCGAATGCCTGCGCTCTGCGAGGGGAATACAGGTGAGGCAACAGCTAAGATTAAAGAAATCAAGCATCTCTACAAGATAACATCCCCTTCCTTTTCTCAAGAGGGTGTGAAGAACATCTCCAACCAGCTGACCATCGGTGCTGAGGGGTCCGCAGAGCACCCAGAGCTGCGCAGCGTGGCCCAGGCCCAGGGCTGGTGGGACGGAGAGGGAGAGTTCAATTTCTCTCAGGTGTTTAGTCCCGAGAACCCACCTGCCAGGATGGAGCTGGCCAAACAGCGCTACAGGGGCGGCACAGAGCTACTCCAGCAACATGACGGTGAGAGGGCTCAAGTTCTTCTTTTTCCAGAATGCCTGTGGACGTCCCCCTTAGAACATGAGTCTTGTCTTTTTTTAAATGTCAATCTACTGTAACATTCATCCACTCTCTGCAGGCTCAGTGACGGCTGAGGTGATGATGTCCATTCTGAGGGACAAGCCCAGTGGGATCTGCATGGACTCTGGGGGTTTCTGCACCACAGGCAGCATGGTGTCTGTCCTGCCCAGAGACAGCAGCCTGCCCTGCATCCACTTCTTCACTGCCACCCCAGACCCCTCAAGGTATGTCACTAGTTTAACTAAGAATTCCTCTAGATTAGACATTTCTTAGAACTATAAAAGGGGAGGTGCAATGATGATGTATTTTTACGAGATGATTGTTAACATTGCAGGGGTTGCCTCGACTAAAAGCAATCGGATTTCTGCATCGGATTTCTAAATAATGCAGAAAATAGATCTATAGAAAACACATGTTTATGATGCTAACACGTTTTGTTCAGCAGGATAATCTCCATTTTTGTATCTTAAATGTAATTTCCAGAAGTAAACATTTAAAATGAGGCTGTAAACAAACAAGCTGTTCCTGTTGCAATTGTTAGCACTGATTTTAATCTGTATTTCTGCTATTGTGTGCGGTCACCTTAGAAATACTAAGTAATCATTAATACAAAAGTTTTAAATAAATGCATTATTTTATGAGTCCGTGAATTAATATTAATTTCCATGGATCTTTCTATCCTTCAATCTGAGGTATGGAACTTTTGTCTCCTCCCTCTGGCAGTCAGAGTAACTACTCAAGCTCTGTTACTTTTGGTCGGATGAACATGAAAAAAGGTGAAGAACTGTCTTCAGAAAAACATGCAATTCAACATAATTGAAGAAGAGAATTTCTAATAATAAATAAATATTGAATTAATACTTTTTGGATTCAAATGGGGGCAGTTCTTTTAGAGAAATACTAAGATTAATAGGAAAAACTCAACACAATCATTGAAACAAACTTAAATATCAAAATCAATGTAATTAGCACTTAATCAGGTTCAGTTTTTTCAAGGAAATTAAAAAGAGTTGTGACTTGGCTTGTTTCCACAAAAATTGAACAAAAATGCAATGAAATGAAATAGTATTAGAACAAGTCAAATTAAAAAGAGAGTGAAAGGTCAAGAAAAAAAGGTTGACCTTAAAGGTGGGGTAGTTAATTTCGGAGAAACCAGCTCGAGTGCGCTAGAATTTGAAAATACACAACCGGAAAAAATCTGCCACTTCCTTACAGAGCCCCTCCTCCAACACACACGAACGCGCACATGACCAATGAGGGCACGAGATAAGTTTGTGCCCCGATGGAAGGCTGACAGGCAGGCAGGTCATCCAGTTATTTTAGCCGGGCCGGCTAAAATGATTGGTCGTACTTTTTACAGTATTACGGCTTCCACAGATGACATTTTTTTATGGATTTTTTGTCAAGCACTTCATTCACTTCATCAAGATATTCATTGCTATCGGTCATGTTAAGAGCATTCCATGGAATATAACAAAAAGTGTATCTCGAGCCGGTTTCTCAAACTTACCTACCCCACCTTTAATTAAAATGATTAACCTGTTGTAGCAAAAAGTATTCAAATTTCATTTGATGTCATTGGAATGTCATTTGAATTAAAAAAAAAAGCTGACAGATGAAGGTGTTGGGACAGAATGGCTCTTTCTCTCCTCATCTTTGCCCTTCTTCCATTCTGTCTCCACTTTGGGCTGATGGGAGTTTCTGAGTCTGCCTTTCTTTCTTTCCTGTCTTTCTCTCTATGAATCCCCCCCCACCCCAACCCTAACCCTGGTAGGTCTATATTCAAGCCTTTTGTCTTCTCGGACTGTTCCACCTCAGTGCTGGGGGTGGTCTCCCCGCAGTTTGGCCCAGACGACCCTGTCAGGAAGCAGCCCCGCTTTCAGAGCCAGGTGGACCGCAGACACGAGCTGTACAAGGCCCACCAGGTGGCGCTCAGCACCATGGAGACCAACCCGGTGGGCACTGATGGACGACCTAGGTCAATGATAGTCCTGTGCAGATCAGGGCACAGCTGGAAGATCACATTATTATTATTTTAGTTCAAAAGCATGTATTGGGGGATACATTTGGTCAGTCGTTGCTGATAAATTAAAGGCGAGTGGAGAAAGGTGTTGCTACAGAGCTTCATACTGGGGCCCATCTTTCCTGTGCTGAGCTTGTAGAAAAAGATTATTATCAGGATTTGATAGCATGTGTTCATTAGTTCGAATAAGCCGAACGACTTATCCTAACTGCGACTTAACAAAAAGTTTTGGCCTTTTCTCAAGATTTCCTATGTTAATTATTTTTAATTATCAAGTGATCTTACATATAAATGCGGTTGTTGACCGTAAACAAAAGCAGTTTCCCAATTTAAAGTCGATTTTCTAGCTTTTATTGGGGATTGTACATTTAATCACACAGTATTCATCAGCGTTTCTTTCTTTCTACTTTCTTTGGTTAGGATTTATTGACATGCAAACTTAGTAGCTGTACTGATTACCTCCAAAGCACTTATTGGAACTTGGTACAGTATCTCTGTACTTCAAAGTTCAAATAAATGTTGGTTATTTACCTTGGAAACAGTAGTCTAAGAAAACAATCGCAAATCAAGATACACTTTTATTCCAAGAATTCCAAAAATAAATGTAAAAGTAATTATTTGCTCTCTTTAAATTAAGATTGATTGGCTGTGGCTTTTCAACATTTGTAGTACTTAATCGTTCCCTGTTTGTACAGAGATTTTTTTAAACTAACTGTCATAACAGTATACTCCGGGAATTCATTTGTTCACGTAGTATGGAATGGAAACACAACTATTGCCTGTTGTTAGGAGAGCAATTTAAGAATGTAGATATGCAGATTAGCCTTTAGAGGAAATGAAGGTGTGTGATAACTGGAGAGCTATAAATGCTATCATTAAATCTGTGTCTCAGATGCCTGGTTGCTTTGGAAAATCCAAGAGTGAGATCTGCATTATACATGTGATGTTACAAACAGGGGCTTTGCCATAGTTTAGGATTAAGTACAATTACTCCGGGTTCAAGCATATGCAAATTCTGGTGTTACTGGTGTTGTGACACCACTCTGTCTTCTTCTCTCCGTGTCAGGACGAGGGTTTAGCTGTCTATGAGATTCTGAGGGACCTGGAGTCGCAGTGTCTGACCGATATCTCTGCCATGCTGAACGGAGAGATCCCAGGAGAAGAACTGGGGGACTTGTTTTTCGACTCTGTGGACACAGAGATCAAGTTCTACCAGTGAGGAGGTGGGAGGCTTCAGGAGCTGTGTTTGGTTTTGTACCTTGCATGATGTGTTCTTCTAGTTAAGAGAAGACTTAAGGCTGCAACTTGGGAGCCGGGGGAAACTCAAACCCTAGAGTGATGAATACTGTGATATAGTGATAAACGACATTCTGTTGCAATCAGGTTGTCTTATATATTGTCATGTACGGAAGCCCTGAGATGCCATTGAGGGAAATGAGAATAAGCCTGATAAAGAAATAAGTCTGATCTAAATGGCCATATTTTTTTCCTTCCTGTGTTTCCAATTATGTATAGGAAATGTATAGCTAGGATGATCTCCCTATTTTTTCTTTTTTAATCTGTAACATAGGGAAAAAGTGAAAATAAGCTTTTGGCAAGTGAGTTTTATCCATCATTTGTTGATGTTATGCTCACTTCGGCCAGGGCCGGCCCTTGGCATAGGCAGTATAGGCGCATCAACCCATCGGGGGCGCTGAAAATTGGGGAGAAAAAAAAAAAAAAAAAAAGTTTCATAACAACACAGCTAAAATCTTGCCTAGGGCAGCAAATTGGTCAGGGCCGGTCCTGACTTCGGCCACAAGAGGCTAATGTACACCACTACCCCATGTTCTAAATAGGACTAAAACCATTCATGTTTTCTTCCAGGTGTAAAAATGTTAGAAAACAACTTTAAAAAATCATTAGGAAGTGGTGCACTGCAGCCTCTTGTGGCTAAAACGAGTATTACAACAGCTAATGTTGGTACTGAAAAATAAAAACGTTCATGTGGAAAGAATTTGAAAGAATATCCTGGCCAAACCTTTTTCCTACATGTTATAAACGCAGGAGAGCAAACGTATTACATCAGACTTGAAAAATGGAACACCAGAATAGTTTTCCTTACTTTCCTCTAAGGCAGGGGGGTCAAACTAAATGTCATCGCGGGCCACATTAGCATTATGGCTGCACTCAAAGGGCCGGTTGTAACTTTAAGACTATATAAAAATACATATATAAATATTTAATATATATATAAAATAATGTATTATATTAAATGTTTGCCTCTGCATTGGATTATTATGGGATAGGGTAATAACTACATAATTAACTACGTTTGAAAGAAGAAGTCTAGGGCAAATAATTGCAAGTCTCTTCACAAAATGGTTTGAAAAGAAAAGCCAAATTCTGGAAAAAAAGATAATTTGAGATGCATTGTGGGACATGTAGTTCATGGGCAACGTGCTTCTGTAAATCGGCATGTAACCGTATAATAAACATATTATATTCTTTGCAACTCTTGTGGGGCCACAGAAAATAAAGTCATGGGCCGGATTTGGCCCCCGGGCCTTGAGTTTGACACCCCTGCTCTAAGGGCTTCCGTAGAAGATGATAAACTGGTAGAAAATGGTATAAAAAGTTCCCTAAGAACAGTTGCTCCAAAGCCAGTATGCATGCCTTTATTCAATTATTAGATAATGAGTCCCTTAATAACTCATGGACTACATAATAAAATGTCTAAATCAATCCCAGTTTAATAATGGTTTTAAAGATCATGGACAGTGTGCATTTGTTCGTCAAAAAGAAACAGACTATGCAGGTGAAGAGGATTTAAATACTCTGTCTCCTGACTGAGTGAGAGACAAGTCAGCCACCACCATCATAGGACTTTGGAAATCTGAACAGACCTGACCATAATCCTGCTTTTTAAACTGGTTTAAAGCAGACATCTGAAAATACACAATTGTAATCTGTAAAATGGGTTGTGAGATGTAATCATAATCTTGTGTGTTTTCTGCCAACAACTCTCTTATCTTGAACAGTTGAAAACCAATTTGAAAACGTAACAGTTGTAATTCTAACACGTTCTTGATGTTGCAGTGTTTTTTTTTGCCTTCACTCATTCTTTGCATGCAGATAATCTATCCCTGCATAGAAGTGTGACTGTGTTCCCGGCTAAACTCACAAGCTTTAACTGTGTGCTGTGTTCAATTGTCCTCTGTTACAGCGCCCTCAGGTGGACGTCCCTAACACAGAGTTGTGGGAAAAGGCCTGGGACTGATAACAACTCTGTGTTCCTCGACTGATCGGCCTCTGCCTCACTCACACAGCACATGTCCCTGACACCATTCCATCATTAACATGGTTTGAATGTCTAAACTGCACTGATGAAGCAAATGTATCATCTGTATCACCCAGGGAGCAGTGAGTTCACCCCATTAGTGAGTTAAATGATGTAGACTGCACAAGCGGCTATGTAGAGCTGTGTGAAGGAATGTGGCATTTGTTTAACATTTTGTTTTGGTTGCAAATGAATGGATTGTCATGTGATGGCTTCCTGAATAGAAATATGTAATAAAGAATGTGTCTGTCCTGTGTGTCGTGAGCTATACTGTGTTTCAGCCTTCAACCTAGGGCTGGCTGGTATGACAAAAAACTCATATCACGGTATTTTCCAAACTATAACGGTATCACGGTATTTATTTATTTTTTATTTATTTATCATTGAACATGTATTTACATTAATATTTTTTTCCTATCATAGGCAGTCCCTGGAACAAATGCGTTTTCAAGCGACACTCGACTTTACTTTAGACATTTCACCAGCGTTGCTTGTTGAAGCAGATCGTATTTTCATTCATTCTTTGTACTCCAATAGGTGCTTTCTGTTGAGGTGGTGGAGTAAATGACTTGTGTTTACTCCTCTGGCAAAATGTTTTGTTTGACAACATTTGCAATAAATGTTTGTGTGGTCCACGTCAGATTTTGCAAATCCAAAAAACAACAGACACAGCTCCTTTCCTCGACACAAGTTATTCTTGTGTGTCCTATATCTCCATCTGCAGTCTCATTTTCTTCAGTGTCCATTTTTAAATTCAGCTTCACATTTTATGCTACTGCGAAGGGGATGATTCCTTTCACTGCTGCACCACTCGAGCGCCCTTCGCCACTTTTTCAACGGTTTTGCGGTAGGCCTATATGAAAAATGTATATCATACAGTATAAAGTTCCCGGTATTCGGTATGAACCGGTATCCCGCCCAGCACTACTTCAGCCCACTCTAAAACATTTGTATTCCCACAAAAATAAATCATATTATTCATGCGTATTGCATCTGGTTTCAACAGTGGCGAGCAGTGACTTTTATACCTATGCCCTTTTTTTTTTTGTGAACCGCTCAATGACCTACATCTCCCGTCTCGCACCACACACCAAGACGGCCGTCACGTTGGCACATTTCACTTCTTTCTTTCAGAATGAGGCGAAAAGAATTAAAAGAGTTGAAAATCACTAAGTCTGGGCATGTTGAGAGCTGTACATACACAAAAGGGGAGTTAGTCGGTTCCGTAAGAGCCAGCATGCGGGACCGGGATTCTGGGATTTGTAGTCTTTCTAGTTGCGTATTTTTCATAGTCAGCACCGCTGCAGACTCGCTGTTGAGGGCTTGATAGCCCACTCCCCCTCCACACTCGTTGGTTTGGAACAGCACTTAATGTGGCGGACCCGGGGGCGGTTTGGGATTGGGCCGAAGTCGGACAGCTCGGAGTCGGTTTCGTCTTCTTCTTCTTCTTCTTCTCTCGGTTTTTTGGCGGATTGCCAACAACTTTAAGGTGCATACCGCCACCTCCGGAGTCGGCTTGACTCGGTTTGCATTTATAAAGAATGCACAAATGTGTATAATCGTTAATGTCAGATATGTAGCTACTAAGTAAATACATTTGTTCCTGCTCAAGATTAGATTCAACTTTATTGTTATTGCACAGATTACAGGTACTGAGACAACGAAATGCAGTTTAGCTTCTAACCAGGAGTGCAAAAAGCAGTAAAGTGAAAAGTAATGTACACAATCTACAGAATAAAATATAGAATGATGAATAAACAGTGAGGGGTATGAATACAGATATACACAGTAGCCTATGAGCAGTATGAACAGTATTAACAGTGTATGAATATGCTAAGATATATAAAGTATGAAAACGATAAGCAGTGCAAGTATAGTATAAAATACATAGATATTAATTTCATGATGATAAACATTGTGGAACAATAGCCGCGTTCACACCGGAGTACTTTTCACCGTACTTTTCGCGTTTAGTTCCGTTAGTACCCCTTATGTCGCGTTCACACCAAAAAGAGCACTTCATCTCGGGAATTTGTACCCCCATTTTTAGTGCCTGCTGAGAGATGGTACTTTCCTGGGGGAAAAAAGTGCCCCAGTTCTGATTGGCTGGGCGAATTGCAAACCACGCCCCGTACAACTCTGAAATGTTTTGTAGAGCTGCCATTTTATTATCCTGGCATCAGCATTATTAGCATTAGCATTCGCCCAGTGCACAAACGCAGAGAGACTAACTTATGGCAACACAAAATAAAACATGGGAGCGGTGGAGATGAGGAGGTGTCGGCGTTCTGGCGATTTACTCTGAAGCCAGTCCCCAACTCCGGGGACTTCCGGCCGGGGACTCCGGGTGGCAGTATACACCGTGAAGTTGTTTGCGGCCTGCCAGTAAACCCAAAGCAGAAGAAGACAAAGTGACGTCAGCGGCTCATTTGCGTAATCTTCCCTCAGGGAAAAGTACTCCGGTGTGAACGCGATCTGTACTAAATGCCCTGGGGTAATAAGTGCCGGGGCACTGAGTGCCGGCACTAAATACGGCAAAGTACTTGGTGTGAACGCGCCTAATGATGAAAAATGTGAATGGAAGTGGCGACGTAAAACTGACACAAAACAACAAAAAACTTTTGCCGAGCCAATGGAGAGTTTCATCACCAGCACGGGGTAAAAACCACCAATGAGCGCTCAGCTCGATATACCAGCGAGTCGTTTCCCATCAAGCATTTCGCTTCTGCAGCTCGTGGAGAGAAACTGCTCCGCCTCGCTCTCAAGGCTGCCGGCGTCTTTGTCCTGCGAGATTTCAACGTCTCATGCAGTCAAGCCTCCAGAGCAGGGGTCACCAACCTTTTTTAGGGTGAGGGCTACTTTTAAAAAATAAAACAAGTCGGGGGCTACTTTTACTCCTCTTTTTTTTTTTTTGCAGTGTATATATTTAGCACATTTTAACATTATGATATGCTGACCTTTAACCTTTGTTTGCTGTTTGGGTCTGTGGGACCCGTTTTCAGTGTTTACTAAAAGAACATGTATGCAATCTAATTATTTTAACCTGCTTTATTTGGGGGTGGACAGGCCTCACCTCCTCTAGGGGGGTCCTCACCTCCTCTAGGGGGGTCGGGGGGCATGCACCCCCGGGAAGATTATTTGTTAATGTTGAAGTGAAATGCATCAATCTGGAGCACTTTGAGCACAACATGAATTGATGGATACAGCTCTCAACACTCAGATGAAAGAGAGCTGTATACTTTTCAATAATCCAAACATCTTTAGAATATGATCACAACCAATAACAAATCATTTAAACTGGTTTATTCTTATCCTATGTTACCAGTGACGTGCGGTGAGGTTCATGGCTGGTGAGGCACTGACTCTTTCAGAGTCAGATTTACAAATATTATAGCCTATTTTGACCTTAATCGAAATATTCTGTTATTTTCAAAAGCTTTTTTAGTCTGATGCTATGATTAATTTTAAACAGACCGATCAACAAAAGGATACCCAAAATCTAAATATTGGATTGTTCTTTCTAAGTAAGATCCCATTTTCATTACAGTTGTGGTCTTACCTTGACTTGAAGATGAATATAAGTCCATGCTATCCTTCTGGACAACAATCTCTATTACTGTTTTGTAAAAGTCCTCCTTATCTTCCTGTAGTTTCAAAAGTCTAGTTTGTTGTTTGCGGTAGAATAACAGTAGCAACAAGAACCTGTGGGCTCACGTGCGCCCCCTTCAGTGCGGCAGAGGTTATGGCTGCCTCTCCTGGTGCTTTTTTCATTGCCGTTGTACGATGAGACCAGCGAGCCTAAATATCATATATACGTGAAATAAGTTATTTAGAGACTATGGATGGCGAGGATAAATGTAATAAAGGGATCTACAAACATTACATTAGCCGCGTTCACACCGGAGTACTTTTCACCGTACTTTTCGCGTTTAGTTCCGTTAGTACCCCTTATGTCGCGTTCACACCAAAAATCGTACTTAATCTCGGGAACTTTTACCCCCATTTTTAGTGCCCGCTGAGAGATCGTACTTTCCTGTGGGTAAAAAGTGCCCCAGTGCTGATTGGCTGGGCGAATTGCAAACCACGCCCGTACAACTGTGAAAATGTTGTGTGGAGCCGCCATTGTTTTTCCTCGCTACAAACGGAGAGTAGTTTGTTTTTGAAAGCAGTTATGGCAAGCATCAAGAAATGATGAGGAGGTGTCGGCGCTTCTGGAGATCTACGCTGAGGACGCGACCCAGGGAATGCTACTGAAGCCAATTCAGTAGCTTTCACTCGACCTGGGAATCGTGCACAGCCCCACGGCACACCGGCTAAAAATAAAGAAACTCAGGACTACAAACGGCGGATTCAGTGGCCAACGATGACGACCACGACGAAGGTAAAATCAACTACATGCACTGGGGTTTTAATCTGCACAATAATGGTCTCAGATGTACTTTTATTTGCTCAGTAGATCAAGCTAGCCATGCTAGGCTGAATAGGCTAACACCGTCTCCGAGCTAGCTACATCTAGCTAGCTAGATGTAGCTGCATACCGCCACCTACTGTACTCGCCGTGAAGTGGTTTGTGGCCTGCCAGTAAAGCCAAAGCAGAAGAAGTGACGTCAGCGGCTCATTTGCGTAATCTTCCCTCAGGGAAAAGTACTCCGGTGTGAACGCGATCTGTACTAAGTGCCCTGGGGTTAAAAGCGCCGGGGCTCTTAGTGCCGGAACTAAGTACAGGAAAGTACTTGGTGTGTATGCGACCTACAGTGAGATGGGAACAGGCATGCGCTTAGGGCCCGCTTTCCAGCCAGTTTCTGTGGGGTGACGCATTCTGAAGTGAGGCAGAGCTCATCTGTGCCTCACCTCACCCCACAGTAAATGGCTTGAGCGCGCTCACAAAATAAGTGGCCGTGCTAAATTAGTGCCCGCGCTCCAGCAAGTTACTGTGGGCTTACGTGAGGCAGTGCTCGTCCCTGCCTCACTTCTCATCGCTCCCGTAGCGGAGCTCGGCAAATTTGCTGATTTTGACTATAAAATGCGATTGGAATCATACAGAAATCACATTTACACAAGATCAGTGGAGACATTTTATTATTATTATTATTTAGTTTTTCTTTAATTGTTTTTCCGTTACATTGGAGTATGGCAGGCCACTGACTGCACGTCGCTGTATGTTACCTAGTTAGCATTTTTTCTTTTTATGTATGCTTATTTGACTAATCACTCCCCTTTCAAACTGTTTTTTGATTGTTTTACTGTCCTATAGTACACATTGGAATGATTTCTTACTTTATCTATATTAAATAGATAAAGGTATGCTCTCCCTAGCTCTCTCTCTCTCCCTCCCTCCCTCCCCCCCAGCTCTCTCGCTCTCTCTCTCCCCCTCTCCCTCCCTCCCTCCCTCACTCCCTAGCTCTCTCGCTCTCTCTCTGTCTCGCTCGCTCACAGAGGCTGTGAGCTCCTCCGTGGCGATCGACGGCTTGCGTTAAAAAAAAATAATAAACATATTTTTAAAGTGGGGGGGCACAAACGGGATTTCGAAAAGAGCGGGGGACATTTCCCCCCTGTCCCAGGTGGAAATTAGTGCTCTTACCTGTGAGGCCTCCTCCAAACAGCATTATAACCAGACTGTATCATTAAAACTACAAGTACCAGTTCTAGATCCTTGACTTTAGACAAACAATTCAAAAGACAAAATGTATTTAAAGACCAATCTTTATTTGAAGGCTTACCGCAAAACGGCATTCATGCACCGTCTGTTTTAACCGCAGAGCGAGTCACAATAGTCCGATATATAAGCATGAAGAACAAACAAACACGGCCGGGGTCAAGTTGTGTTCCCTGGATGAACTGAGCAGGCAGAGTCCTTGTAGCTTCACGGAGACGGAGCAGCTAGCAGAGAGACAAGAAGCTAACAGCAGCAGTCACTTGACAGAGCTGTCACTCAATGTGACCACGCCCTAATTTATGCAAAAACTTTAAGATCTAATATAAATAAAAGGGTCATGTTAGAAAACAATTCACTCACAGATTCATAATCATGAAGGTGGAATCTAACTATATACATAATAATATTTATTGCATCCAGGGCTAGAAACGTTTTTTTTCTGCTGTGAAATTGGGCATTTTAACATGGGGGTCTATGGAAATTGCTCCTTTCTGCAGTCATCGCCTATCGGCCAATATATGAACTGCAGTTTGTGGCACTTCCGTATTGGCGTCCCGGCTCTTCCCCAGAGTTTGCCGCTTGGTTGCAACACACAGAGTAAAACTCTGCCCCCCATGTGTTGTATATGCTGGCATGATAGGCTGTTCAATGGGGCTGATGTGTTGTGTAGATCCTGCCAGAAGGAAAATCAGCGGGGAGGTGCCACATTGCTTTTCTTCCAGACTGCAACGCTGGTCCCGCAAATCAAGCAAGAACGTGATTGGTAGGTATTCATTGTGGGGGTGGGGGGAGGAGGGGTGTTAGATAGATATAGAGTTGTAGTAAGTAGATAGAGTTCGCTATGATTTAGGTTTCGTTTATGCATAGGGTAGATTTTTTTAATTACATTTCCTTTTTTGTTTTGTGTATTTTATACATTTTGGATTTGCTTGGCGAGCTATTTTTAGAACATGCCCCGCGGGCGACTCACGTTGCCCCTGCGGGCGACCAAGTGCCCGCGGGCACCGTGTTGGCTACCCCTGCTCCAGAGCCTTTATTTAGTGGGAATGCTGATACAGCATTCCAACTACTTGGATAATTTAGTGGGAATGCTGATACAGCATTCCAACTGTCTGTTCTTCTACGCACAAAATTCTTTATTTAGTGGGAATGCTGATACAGCATTCCACATCGCAGAAACTCCATTCAAACAACAAAACGTTCAGCTCGGTCGGGAATCGATTGCTATTACTTTTCTCATTCATAACTTTCATAATTCCCGAGTTATATCCCATAATTCGTCAATTTCTTTACATGGAAGTCAATGGAGAAACTCTTCAGACTTGAAAAGTCTTCATGCGACTTCAACTGCTAACTGTTCCTTCATACTTTCACTCAGAAACCTCATTCAAACTTTAAGATGTTACACATCTTTCTGACATTATTCATATTAAACAACTTTTAAATCAGATTCATAATTTTAGAGATATTAAACATTGTTCAGACCTTGGTAAAGAGGCCTTCAGATTTGAACATTAGTGTGTATTGCGCAGCTCGTTAAGGCTAGAGTGCGTGTTGTCACAGATAGAGTGGGGGACAGCTTGAAATTCGCCTTCATATATATTTTTTTAAACCTGCCATAATTCCCAAACACTACACTCCTGGGACATAATTTTTCATGAAAAACGTAGGAAAACATCTCTTAGCTTGAAATATAAAAACAAATTAAGCAAAAAAATTAAACAAAATGCCTCTTGAGGGCATGAAGTGACAAACACTTTCAACATGTCTCCATTAAGGCCCATTGTAAATTCAGCCTGATCTTTCCTCACAGCAGCAGCCGCACACCTTTAGTTAATCTACCAAAAAGGCCACATTATTGACCCGAAAGTACACAAAAAGCACACTTCAGACGCTCAGGGTCCTTGAGATGCTTCACGCGTTGACATTTCACTGATATCTGTTACGGTTCTTCAACAAAACGTTCACATATAAGAGGTTTATCTCTCATTCAGAACAATGGAAAGGCTCTCCTCTCACTGATGGGGCTTTCACACCAATGCGGTTCCAGGGCCGGTTCGGAGCTAGAGCCTGAAAAACGCCGGTTTTTCCTGTTCACACCGCAGCGGAGCCACTTCTAAGCTCCGGAATCCGGTTCGTTTCAAGCACCAAAGAATTGTCGGTCTAGAAGCAAGAACCGCATACGTCACGCTTACGTCGGAGGGGGGTGAGATTAACCTGAGCTAACAGTTAAAGGCGAGTACGGCAAATAAAAGTTGTAACAATCAGTAGTGCTGAGAAAGTGACTAGAACGCAACCACACTTGTAAAAAAAAAAACACACTTTATAAAGCCAGGCAACCCTAACCAGGCTTCGTGTGATTCTGTTTATTTGTACCTTACTTTGACCATTCGTTCGCTGTTATTGATCATTGTGGAGAGCAGGCAGACGTTTTGTTTTGTATTATAGCAGCTATCGGATGGAATCAATACATGGGCTGCACAGGTTGTCATGTCCGACTATCACAAGTAGAATCATAATGAAAAATACGCCGGTAAAATGTGCCTGTAGAAAACGGCTTATGCCACAATAGGATAGCAACAACAAGTAGTCAGTTTAGCTTTGGTTGCTATGCTAACATCACCCATTTTATACCAGAGAAACTTTAATAACAGCGTTGTGATGCCAAACAGCGTCAATTCATACTGAAACACATTCTCTTATGGGGAATTGGGGATATGTATCAGCTGCTTGTGTGACAGTCAGACAGTGAATACTTTACAGCGGCCGCTGCCGTGTGAGCTAACCCGGAGCTAACGGGAGAATAAACTCCCGTGGAAGAGCAGCACTGCAGCGGTCGGTAAATGCCGCTGAAACACATTAATAAACAATGAACCACGGCACTCTGGAGAAAAGTATAAGGTTGGAGAAGTCGTTATTTAATTTAATCTGGCTTCGTATGATTAAAAGCAACACGATCATCGACCCAACGCAGTCCCCCATTGTTGTTGTTGTAGTGAGCGCCGTAACGCCGTTGGGGAGAAAATCAGCGACGTAAACGGTGACGTCATGATGCAGCAGCGGCAGCACCAGTCGGGCTCTGGGCGGTGTGAACAAAACGGGGGCTGAAAATAAAAACCGGTTCCGAACCAGAAAAGCTCTAGCACGGAGCTAGAACGGGAACCGCGTTGGTGTGAAAGCCCTATGATTACTGCACATCACCATGGAAACCTTTGATCTCTGGGCTCAAGCACAGGTGTTTCATAACGTTGTTAGCTCAAACATAAACCTGTGTGTTGGAGATATGACATGATGATGCCCTGAACAGCTCTACATCAAATCTGATGTTACGTAATGTAGTGTTACTATGGAAACGCATCCCTCGCCATAAAACACGATGTCGCTGTAACAATGGACACGGTCCAATCGTCCCCCAATCTTCACTTGTATATTACCGGTCCATGGCTCAACAGCTCTACCCCAAATCTGAGATCTCACCATATGCCGTTTCCATGGAAACGCATCCCTCACCATAAAACACGATTTCGCTTTAACTCCAATGGACACGGTCCGATCCTCCCCCAAACTTCACTTGTATATCACCGGTCCATGCCTCAACAGCTCTATGCCAAATCTGACATCACACCATAGGCTGTTTCCATGGAAACACATCCCTCGCCATAAAACACGATGTTGTTGTAACTCCTATGAAAATTGTCAAAACAGCACCAGACTTCAGATGATGTTTAATGGTCCGGCCCTCAACAGCTCTATGTCAATTATGGGGTGTCATCATATGCCGTTTCCATGGAAACGCATCCCTCGCCATAAAACACGATGTCACTGTAACTCCAATGGACACGGTCCGATCCTCCCCCAAACTTCACTTGTATATCACCGGTCCATGCCTCAACAGCTCTATGCCAAATCTGACATCACACCATAGGCTGTTTCCATGGAAACACATCCCTCGCCATAAAACACGATGTTGTTGTAACTCCTATGAAAATTGTCAAAACAGCACCAGACTTCAGATGATGTTTAATGGTCCGGCCCTCAACAGCTCTATGTCAATTATGGGGTGTCATCATATGCCGTTTCCATGGAAACGCATCCCTCGCCATAAAACACGATGTCACTGTAACTCCAATGGACACGGTCCGATCGTCCCCCAAACTTTACTTGTATATCACCGGTCCATGCCTCTACGTCAGATCTGACATCTCACCATATGCCGGTTCCATCCCTCGCAATAAAACACGATATTGCTATAACTCCTATGAAAATGGTCAAAAAGTGTGCAAACTTCACATGTGTGCTAACAGTCCAGCCGTGAAGACATCTACGTGACAGTTTTGAGATTACTTCAAATGCCGTTCCCTTGGCAACATAACGCTCGCTATGAAACACGGTTTTCTCATAACTTCAGTGAGAATGCTCCAAACAGCCCAAAACTTCACAGGTTTGGGAACGATGCAGCCATCAACACATCTAAGCGTATTATGGGGTGTCATCAAATACCGTTGCCATGGCGACAGATAATTCGCCATCAAGTTGGTTCAAAAGTTTGCAGTTCAAATATTCTGCTGCTTTTCCAAGCCTTTTTACTTTCTTTGATTCTCTTATCACACATTCAAGCCCCCAGTGTTCATGTATCATTTCAATCTAAATTCTTCACTTTCTTCTTACACATTACATTTCAGCATAGCAGTTCAGCGTCATCTTTTCAGCATAAATCATTCCCACTAGCAATTTCTTCAGGAATTGCATTCTCTAGTATATATCTATGGCCGTGTCTCAATTCAGGGGCTGCACCCTTCGGAGTACGCAGCCTACGCGGTCCACGGAGGACCCAGCCCACGTAGACCGGGAAGGCTGGACCGAGCGGCCTACGAAATGAGACGGCCTAGCCTACGGAGCGCTTCGTATTTATGTCACGTGATAGGCGCTGTTCGGTTGCGCTGCTCCAGCAGCCTGCTAGCAAATTAGCTTACAAGCTAACTCAGCTGAAAAGGATCCAGAAACTTTACTTTTACTTTTTTACTTTAACAATTTTTTGGAGATCACCGACGGCGATGAAATAAAGAGGACCATGGCCAGGAAAATAAGATTAAGCTGTTCCTTTAGCCTCCAGTAATGTTACATTAGTTAGATAACAAGTAAATTATATATAGCTGATGTAATTTAATCATATTATTTCATATTTAAAATAAGTCTTAATTTTTCTGTACTAATAAAACAATATGTTTTTTTAAATGAACAAAAGCATTTTGTAGAGATTGATTCTTAACAATATTAGTGTTCTAATCTTAATAGCTGTGATTATAACAGTTTATATTCTCCTTCTTCCCCTAAACCAGCCCAGATGATGTCCCACTGACACCAGGTCAGCACCTCCAGGTCCGGCACCACCGTGACCCCCCGCTCTGCTGAAATACACAATTAAACATTTTCTATTACCTATTTTTTGTATTAATAAAATTAAACTGAACTTAAGACAGTTTAATGACCTAGAGATATCCTATAATTCCACTGCTTATGTACACATGTTGTAAATAATGGTTAAAACCTCAGTAAATGAAATAAACAATGTGTTTAACAATTACTATTTTTAATTTAATTTTGTATTTCCATCTAATCACAAAGTAGAGGTAAGAATATATACATCCTCTCTCTGCAGCTTCATGTCTTCTATTATTATAACTTTCATCATTGAGACAGAGGAAAAGTGTGTTTATGGAGTTGTTTATTTGTATTATATGTGCAGCAAGTATATAGAAGCAGCTGTTTGGGGAATCGGACAGACTCAAGCTATAATCGTTATATATCTATTAAAAGAAAGGACACATACAAAATCAAATTCTGAAACTAAGACACAAGTCTGTAGGACGGCAGTAAGCAGAGGTCTGGGTGGAGGATGTTCCTGATCGCCGTTTTGCTTTCTCCAGCACCACGGGGTGTCCAGGTGGATGGCAGCTCTGTCCTGATGATCCGCTGGGCACTTTTCAGATTAGGGGTCTTTCTCCAGCACCACGGGGTGTCCAGGTGGATGGCAGCTCTGTCCTGATGATCCGCTGGGCACTTTTCAGATTAGGGGTCCTTCTCCAGCAGATCCATTTCTCCAGAATTGTCCTAATTACAGAGAAAAACAAGAGAAAAATAAAAAAGGGAATTAATCATATTAAACACAGGGTTGCAAAAGTATTACAGCAAAATGTAACTCTAAGCATTTCAGACAAACAATCCTTAAAGGATAATTTAAAAATGATGTACTGTTCTGGTTTTTAAAAAACTAAAGAGATGAAATGACAGTCACACGTGCATCCCTTTGACAGCACTGCACAAACAAACATCAAGCAAAAGGCTGCTGTCTATTTTTGATTGTTTTATTATTATGGGATTAGGATAAATTAAATAAACTTTAACCTAAATAAAAGATTATCAAATCTGGTGGAAATATTTAAAATAGGCTTTTTTTAGCCCTACCTCAAAGCAGCATGAGCTGAACACAAAGGTTGTAATGTTGTCCCAAAGTTTAATAAACAGTAAAACATTGCAAAATGTCAGAGAAATAAATAAAGCAAACAGCAGCTACACGTCAGGGTAGCCTTTTATAAATCCCACCGTACTGTAGGCTATACCAGTCTAAATGTTTTGACTTTGGTCTATTTATGTAATATAAAGTATAACTTATCTATAACAGAGCCAAGATCTCTGTATGACTTTAGTAAACTTCTGAATTGAATTAAAAATAAGTGTAAACCAATAGTGCAGCACGTCCAGCTAGCTAGTTAGCGTCACTAACGTCACGTATTTATCCGTATTATTTAACGAAAATGTACGTTTTAATGCGGAGGATACACATGTGCAGCCTCGAAATGTCTCGCTACGAAGGACTCCGGGCTCAGTAGAATTCCAAGGAGCCTGGACATTGGAACAGTCCTTCGGCGGACTCGATGACGTAGCATCCTTGAAATAGTGGCTCTGGAGCATCCTTCCTTGACATTGAGAAACACCCACGGCCATGTCCAGAGCAAGTCGGACAAAATTACTAACCATCATGCAACGCACTAGCAAGACGGCGGTCGCAATTGCGCAGGTCTGCGTCGGGGTGTTTCTCAATCGCGAGTAAAGCTGCTTCAGAGCCACTATTTCAAGCATACTACGTCATTGAGTGCCGCCGAAGTACTGTTCCAATCTCCAGCATACTTGGAAATCTACCGAGCCCGGCATACTCCGTTTGGAGAAATATCGAGGCTGCACATGAGTAGACTCCGCGGTCTTAAAATCCCCACAATGCTTTGCGCACGGACCAATTTCCCCAAATCTGTGGCGGAAGATGTAAGGCGGGGCCTCTCATACACACACCTGCACACTTGCTAGCGTGTTCCACTCTTCGTTTTCCGAATGCCAGGAAGTATTCTTGACTCGCTTCTGAAGCAAGATGCTCGGCAGACATGTGCTACCAAGCAAGCGTACTCGCGATTGAGAAACACCCTCGGTCTCGCTCATCTCAAACGAGCCTATAAATTTCACAGCGGGCGGAAGTCCGCGAAAATAAAGCCCACCCATTTAGAGGGAAGATATGATTGGTCAATTGTACTGTCATTTGACATTACTCTCTCGTTGAGTTACTATAGTGGGCCCTCTGTGAATTCATAGCTGGACCACCAATCAGCTCCTATCTTCACAGTGACTCGCAGAGACGAGCTTCTTTCATTTAACCCTTCACATTCCAACAGAAACTGAATAGGCAGATTCAAAGGATTTATTTATTTGGAAATGTTATTTTAAATACAATTAAATCAAGTTATTTTGGTAAAACTAATGAAAAATATAACAAAAAAAATATTGAAAAAAAAAACAAAAAAAAAAAAGTTTTTCTTTTCATGTTTTCAAATATTATTTTTTAGAATATCTTAGGCCCTCAAAAGAGTGACAAATGTAATGCGTGAGTGACCATATCAATTTGCGTTGTTTTTTATATAGCCTACCTTGCAGTTTAAATAATCTAGCTAAAAATTAAAGGGAGATTTCCCCCTTTAGATTTTGTTCATTTTCCAGTCTCCATGGTCCACATTCCTGTCCAATAGTTGCGCTAATGTACATTTAACCTCGTTTTGCGGAACCCAAAGAAGAAGAACACAGGTTGTTCACACTCCATCCAGGAGGGGGCGGTATTTCAACTCCCTTGTTACTGACTGAAGCCAAACATCTCGGTGGAACACAGGGCCAGTGAAAACTTGGTTAATGTTAGCTAGTTGCTTGACAGTTTGTTGTTGTCAGCACTTTAACACATTTCCCAAATTATTTTCAAGGTTTTCCTATTATCACCCCCTTAAAAAAGTGGAGTCGTCCAACGGAAAAGGTAATGTAATCCTTCGTTACTGTTTACGCCAAGCAAGGCTACTGATATGACTGCTAACTGGTTAACCAAAACTGTCCCTTGCAAATTAGCTTCAGATAACGTTAGCTTATGTATCTTAGCCCTAGTCCCAACTGTGTCGCTTTACGATGTAAATAGTCAATAGACATTTTTTGGTGATAATAAATTGTGAGTTACGTATGTTTGCACTAGCTAAAGCTAAAGCTAACTAGCTGCTATTTCGCAGCCAAGCCAACGTTACTAGCGAAAGGCTACCCAGGTAAGGTAATGCTAACTGCTAGATCAAAAGCTATTTAGGCTACTACTAACGTGTCACTCAACGCATACTGCTAACTTAAACAATATACAGCAGGTTACCCTTAGAATTATGCTACTGTAGTTCTGTTTCTGTCACCTGGAATAAAGGTTTGCACACAATAGCTAGTCCTTAGGTTTAAATTGCATGGTTTTACGTTAGGAACCCTTGATCCGTCCCCTTATTTCAAGCGATGATAATTAATATGTACTACTATATGTGATGTGATTAAGCGGTGACGATTGCAAGTAAAGGTTTTCACAACTATGTGGTCACTTACACTTACTTTTAGTATTGCAATAAATGGATCCTCTGTGATCTGTTAAAGTTCTCGTTTAGGTAAATCTCAAATGCTCAAGTTTTGGTTTATCAAATCTTCGAAAGTCTTCGAAAGTCTTTACCTCATCTTTTTAAAGCATATTTTCTTCTCTATCTATTATTTGTTGCAGGCTTTGCCATCCAGCTGCTGGTGTTACTGTGAGATTATGCAGTCCAACAGGTCTCAGTACAGTAACAGGAGGCAGTACAGTGACAGAAGTTCCAGGAATTTGGACGACTATGAGGATAAATGGGAAGAGAGGGGTGAACCACAAAGAGATAAGCTCAAGGATTCTTATCAGAAATATGGTGGAAATGGACATGGTAGCAAAGAGAGGACAAGCAGAAGCACAGAGTTTAGTGATTCTCCTAAGATGATATACAGCAAAGACTGGAGCGGAAAGAGCTCAGCCAGGAGAGGGATGTCCTCACCTGAGCAGGGTGCTCCAAAGAAAAGGCGACAGTTTACAGAGGATGACAAAGATTACAGATACAGACATGAGCCTGAAGACACAACACCCAACAGTTTTTCACGTGCACATGTAAACAAAGATTTTAAACGTACACCGTCACTGGAAGAGGATTTCAAATACAGGAAAACACCTCAAGACTCCAAACAACGCTATCGGCACGAGGAATCCAGCTATAGGAAACAACATGACGACTGCAGACAATCTTCTGGATATTACAAAGATAGAGATGATCGTGAAAGGAGCAGAGACGGTTCACAAGAGAGGACACAGTCACAAGATCCATCTACGAAGGTTTGTCACTAAATTACATTACATTACATGTCACATGTTGGACGCTTTTATCCAAAGCGACTTAAGGCCCTGACACACCAACTGACACCAAAGAACACGTCCCGACGGACCCGACTGTTGTGTCGCCTCACGTCTCCTGCGTCTTGGCCAAAAAGTCGCACTGGAACACACCGCAAAGACTTCAGCCGACGGCCAAGTAGCATGTGAGTGGCAATAACTCTCCTTACCAGCAGGCGGCGGTAGTCTGTATTCGTCATTCAAAAGAGGCAACCAGAAGACAGACTGCGTGATATATACAAACAAATAGCGTGTGTGTTCCATTTTCACTCTCGTCCATCACAGACTGTTTCACAGACTGTTTCACATAACGACTTATAATCGTATAATTCTTGCGTCCAGGTGAGATGAAAATGAAAAAGAATAGCCATCTGTGTGTGCCTAATAGTTTGTTTGCGTACCTCACTTCCATTTCGCTTCTCATGCACTGATTCGCTAAGTGTTTTATTTTGCCGACAGCACCCTGAGGGTGTCGGCACGGCTGAAAAGACACAACGGTGCGGGACACACCAATCTGAGTAGGGCGACAGGATGCTCATCAACGGCCAGACATCTATCGACGGCCAAAATCGGCTTGGTGTGTCAGGGCCTTTACATATATTCAGTACTGTGGGCAATCCTCACAGGAGCAATTTGGGGTGAAGTGTCTTGCCCAGAGACACAACCAAATGCTGACTGCAGTGGGACTCTAACTTGCTCTCCGATGATCCGAAGATCAGCACACTATCCCACTGAGCAAAAGCCTCCCTGTATACATTGTATATCAGTGTAAGGTTTTTTGTATTATTAAAGGAAGTTTAATAGAACTTTTCTCCATATCCAACAGAGTTATGCCGCACCAGGAGAGAGGAATGACAGCCCTTCCACACACCATGAGGATTACCGTCAAACAAGGTTTCCAGTGAATGGGTCAAGTGGACAGGTGGGTACTTTTCACATGTGGCTACCTTTACCATCAGGAAGAGGTGTGATCAGATGTGCTAGGATTAATATATAGTTTGTTATAAATGATTTGCTAATGTTTTATTAGAAAGGAAGTGCATTCAACACAAACACACAATTCATTTTTTTTAGTAACACTGAATGTTCACTACTGAATGGCACCTTTTAGGTTGAATGCTTCTGTTTTTGTGTAATGCATCCATTGTAGGATTAATATATGCATTATCAGGCCATGGCGTGTGTTCATAATTTACCCCAAATAATCAAATTAACATAGATTTTTTTCAGTTTGTAGTACAGAGTGTTATTAAGAAGATTTTCCCTGGAAATGGCTGCCCTAACTGGATCACTAAATACAAATATGTTCAGCTACTGAAGACTGGCCTGTCGAATCATGACATAGCCAAAGTGATTGTGTACATTCTTAGTTTCCTTAATCTCCAAAAACATATCTGCATATGAATGCAGAATTTAGAGGTAATGAAACAATATTCTTGTATAGGATGATTTCTAGGGTAGAATTGACCAACCACTTTTGAGCGGCCTTTGGTTGCATGCAGGTAAACATTCAGTGTGGAGAGCAAAAGAGGCAGAAGATAGCTTTCGTTAGCTTTTTTGTTTCATGTATTAGCATTCATATGCAGATATCTTTGAGAAGCAACCTCATTTGTATTTCAAGACTTTAAACCATGACCAAAGCACAGAAGACAAAATCCAATATCTGCTGGTTACACCTGAACCCCTTTTTCTCCCTTGCTCCCGACATTACACACATTGCCTTTACAACACCTTGACAGTGCTAACACAGACTTAAACAAATCCAGCTTTTGCATTACTCTTTTGATTTGGTCTAATTACTAAAAGTCCAGTAGCTAGTTTCCCATCGTCAGCTTGAAAGGGAACCAATCACCATGGCCAAGAACAACCCACAATATTCTTCTAAAAAAAAAAAATTATAATCCAAAAAGGAAGTACTTAATTCATAGTGCTGTTTGAGTTTAAATAGTAACATTTAAACATTTGTAATGGCTCACAGGTTGTTCCATATACTACAAATGTGTTTGCCAAACAAAGACTGCAGAGAGTTCCCTACACTTGTGGTTGCTTCTGTGTTTTTCCCATCAGTCTTTTGAGAGTGACGTCACCACCCATAGCGCTGCTGTTCCTGAGAAGTCAACCATGGGCTTCCAGCGGTTCCTCGAAGTGCTCAACAAGGGTGTGAATGTGGACACGCTCACCCAGATAGTGACTCGGAGCTCCCCAGAAGAGGATGGTCGACCACAGTCTCCAACTTCTTTCACAAAAACTGATAATCCCTGGTCTCCCGGTTATGCTGGGAGGCAACAGGAAAGCCACTGGAGCAAGAGCAATGGACCTCAGAGACGGGCTTCTCTACTGCCTCCTCACCAGTCCTTCAGCCCAAAGAGGTGCCCTCTGTCTGATGAAGAGTCTCTGCAGAGGGGGGAATGCTCCAACAGTAGATCCAGGTCTCTCCCTGTGGTGGAAAAGATCACACTGACACCTGAAGAGGAGCACAAGCACAGGCAAATGCAGGATGTTTTGCTGGCTATCGGCATGGATTTAGGATCTGATGAACTGGGCCAGATGTCACATCGGATCCAGGAGCGCCTGTATGGAAAGAAGGACACTGATGGGAGACCCCTTCGCAGAGCAAGCAGGGAACGGGAAACAAAGCGAGCGGTTTCACCAAGACATCAAGGCAGATCCTCATCATCAAGCAGGTCTAGTTTTAGCCCATCACTTAGGGAATATTACAACCAAAAAGACTTGTATAGTGCTCGGAGGGATAAAACGGAGGTAGACCAAGTACAGGTGCAAGAAACTGTTGATTATGCTCAAAATAGCAGCAGTAGCGCTTTACAGCAGAGTGAGAAATGTCAAACGTACTCTCAGGACAGCAACGCTGCATGTCAACCGATTCCTCAAAATCCTGCATACAATTATCCACCCCCGACGCCTGCTATGCCGATGTACCCCCCAGTTAACAGTTCCCCGCTGCCGTACCCGGCTCTTCCTCCCAACATGCCCCACTTCAGACCTGGACTATTCATGCCTCGCCCGCCTCCCTTCTTCCCTTACCCCAGTGTCCCACCTATGAACATCTTTCCAGGAGTACTCCCTCAAATGAGGCACCTACTCCCACAGAATATGGGTAATCCGCCCTATTTTAACACATTTCAGCCTCTGAACATAACACAGAGAAAAACAATCACAAGGACCCGATGCCTGCAGGTCATTGATACCAAACAACCTGGATAAAGCAACTTGTGGAAATCCGACTGACTGATTATATATTCTAATATCAATCTTTTTGACTCTGGAGAACAACAAAAGATCTTGATAAAATAAATCAGTTGGACTGTCATGGACTTCCGTTTTTGACCACAAAAGACATTTGAGAATAACCTCTGAGAAAATTAACATAAAAAAGCAACACAGTCAATGACATTAACACACCACAAGTTAACTGAAAATGCTTGTTTGAACTTTGTCCATCTTTGTCTGTTCTTATACCCTTAGCACAATGTCATGCAAAAGAAAAACACTCTGTGAAATTGTTTATTGATTTTTGAAAATGCTGCATTCTTGATTTTTGTATCAATTTTTGTTTTAATACATTGTAATTTTTGTTAATTCTTGTCCTATTGAAATGGCACCGTAAAACAGTGTTTAGTCTTCAGAGGGATTTGGCCGAGTCACGACTACATAATATGCTCTACTCTTAAGCTTCAATGTTGTTGAAGATGAGATGTTTCCTTTATGTGTTCATATGCAGAACATGATCCTGTATATATTTGTATAGCAAAACATTAAACACAGTGATTATAAGTAAATGGCTACGAGATGTTTAATTGCACTATATTGTGAAGAAGAAGCAGGTTAATCACAAATCGCTTCTATTATCTGCGTACACAGTATAGTTTGTATAGATACCATGCTTGGAAATGTGTGGATTTTTTCACTTCATCTAACATCTGTTCAGCTGTAACTCTGTGGAAGGTCACATTAGGACTATTGATTTTGTGAAATATGTATTTTTACTTATTATTGAAAATTGTATTGTGTTAATTATTGACTCCATAAAAGGATTGATGCTATTGGTTTGCCGTAATTCTCTGAAAAATTTCAAAATATTAAATTACTGACTGACCGGTGAATGCAGAGCTCCTAAAAATGTCCTTTAAAAATCTTCTAACAATTTAAAGAACTTACATGGCACTGCAGGTTAGCAGGATAAAGTCAACTAACTCCTCACAATCACAAGCCAGGAACATTAACACTCAGTAGATGCAAGACTGCTGATTTTACACGAGAGATGCAGTTGGTACTCCGTCCTGTGGGTGATGCTGTTAGTACCAACATTTCACACCACCGAAGCACTGAGCATTCTTGGCCAATTTTTTTTTAACATTAACGGTTACCCCTGGCTTTTTTCGGAAGCCTACTGAAGGTCCCTATTGGCATATCAGTATTCAATAATTACATTTAGGATGTTACAGCCTTGAAAAAACAAAACCTCCGCTATGCGACAGAGGAAGGGGTAGTTTGAGACGCTGTAGCAGGTAAGCAGTCTGTTAGATGCTAAACTAGCTGCTAAGCTATCCGACTAAAAACTGAATTTAACGCTAGTCAGTTTTGCTGTCTGTTCTGTCCTAAATTTGCAAAGTGACTTAAGTACAACATGTCGCCGTCTAATAAAGGTTGGTTTATCCAAAGCCAGGGTTTGTCTTTCCTCACAATTAGTAAGTATGTAAGCCAAAGTAATCTTTGTGAACGCAGCGTTGTGTCAACAGTCACGAGAGGGGGGCTTGTCCAAAAGACAGTTGGTCTTTTTTCTTTTCTTTCAGTGCTGTCAGTACAGTAACAGTCTACATACAAGGCTGGTCTTTTTCTTCGAAAGTAATGTTTCCACATTGTTTCTACTTTACAGAGTGCATTGACTACATACATCTTAAGTGAGGCTGGCTGAAGGATGGATCCAATCGACTGGGATGCCATACGAGCAATCCAGAGAAATATGCACCCAAATCATCAAAATGACGTAAATAACAGCATTGAGAATGCCCCAAGAACTAATATTGAGTGGGACACTTACTGTGAATACTCAAGACCCACTGTTGGTGAAGCACACAGCAGCATGATAGTGAATGTGGAACACGAGCGACTGAGTCCTTCCTTTCATAAGGTTTATATTAAAGACTCAGAAGTCCAGGACCCAGACGGAGAACCGCTTCCATCGGATGAAGAAGATCCAGAGCTGTCAAGAAAGAGGAAAGAGCTTCGAGAGATAGAGGAGCGGATAATGTTTAAGAAAGCTGCCATTGCTCTGAAAGCAGTTGAACCAACACTGCCAAACGTTTCCAGTAATGCAGCTACATACAAAGGTGCAACTCTTAAAGACAGGGTGAATGTCATTTTGCAGAAAAGAAATCCTGTCGGATTTAACTCAATGGTAAGTACGTTTTCTTCATGGTTAGATAATCCTTTGTTTAATATTTTTTTAACGTTGGGTTTCTTACCAATTTGCAGAGTCCAACTGTGTTCCACAAATTAAACTGTATACTGTACTGCTTTATTGTTTTTCAGTTTTGGTCGCACAGAGAGCGAATGCACTCATCCAGGCTGAGCAAAGATAGTCTCCTGCAGAACAACCATCCCCTGAAGCTCAGAGTGAAGGCGCTAATGAAGAGGAGATGCAGTGATCCAGCACGCAGAGAGGTTTGTACCACTTTTTGCCCCTTAATTTGTAGAAAAAAGTATATCAATATATACAAAAAAAACAAGAAAAGACATTAATAATGATGGTAATCATCAATATTTATCTAGCCATCTAGGTTCTATCTATAGCTACTTATCCTTTAACCTTTCCGTAACCTTAAAGGTAAATTACACTTTCTTTTTTGAATATACTCATCACTTGTAATGTTGAAATAATACTGCAATTATTATTGCAATATAGGTTGTTTTTTTAAAAGCCACCTAGACCATCAAAATGTGTGTAACTCCATCCATTATCGTGTTTATTTACAGCGCTGAACTGATAAATCAGCTAGCTAATATTAGCTTAAAGGTGGGGTAGGTAAGTTTGAGAAACCGGCTCGAGATCGCTAGAATTTGAAAATACACAACCGGAGAAAATCTGCCACTTCCTTATAGAGCCCCTCCTCCAACACACACGAACGCGCACATGACCAATGAGGGCACGAGATAAGTTTGTGCCCCGATGGAAGGCTGACAGGCAGGTAGGCCATCCAGTTATTTTAGCCGGGGCTAAAATGATTGGTCGTGCTTTTTACAGTACGGCTTCCACAGATGACATTTTTTTATGGATTTTTTGTCAAAGCACTTAAGATATTCATTGCTATCGGGATGTTAAGAGCATTCCATGGAATATAACAAAAAGTGTATCTCGAGCCGGTTTCTCAAACTTACCTACCCCACCTTTAATGCAGATTTATTGGAATCAGATTTGATAACAAGACATTTCAGCACAGGAATCCCATGAACCTTAAATCAAACTCAGTGCCATTTTTCATATCGATGTCTTTTATCGGAATAAGCTCCCTGGTCACACTGATGTGAAAGTCCATTTGCAATTTTATCAGGTCGGACCTAAAATCATAGATGTATAACTTTTAAAATGGCTGTATTTAATTCCCAGTAGAGTAGAGAGAAGTAGAGAGCGCAGAAATGTATTCTATTAAATTAATAAACTCAATTGTCATAGACTTTTAGAACTTTAGAAGTTCCAATGTGGTTGCCATAACTTTTTGTTTCTCATGAAATAAGGTTTAAAAAAAATAAAAATGTTTTTGAATATCTGTCCTTTCCTCAGTGCGGTGAAACCCCACCGTCTCCCCCCAGTCGAAGCTTTACCTCACCAGCCAAGGAGGAGACTATCGTCAACAAAGGTTTCCAGCGCTTCCTCAGCGTGCTCAACAAAGGAGTGGACATAGACTTCCTCAGCAGGATTGTCAACGATGATGATGAAGATCTCCTTTCAGGCGAGCAGCTCCTAACCACTCAGCCCCCTGCAGTAGAGAAAGAGCCACATCCATCTTTCAGGAGCGAGGGCCAGCGATCAAACAGTGAAGCCTCGCTTCCCGGCTTCAGTCAGACCAACAGAGGCCACGACACCTTTTGCATACCGGGCGATGAAGAAAGTAGGAATGAAGGAGGAGAAAGCAAGTTTGGTTCTAGCATACGATCAAAGTCACCTGTTTCAGTTGTGAAGAAGAATGAAGAAGAAGATAAACCAAAGGTGGATGTGCAGCGTGAACAGCTTCAGAATATTCTTAAAACACTGGGGTTGAACCTGGAAGTGGAAGAGATGAGCAAACTAGAAGATCGGACTCAGGAGAGACTGTACGGGAAGAAGAATGAAGACACAAATGTAGAAGGATGTAGAGGAGCGCAGGAGAGTCAGCAGAGTGGCCCCCAGAGACATTTCAGTAACTCCTCATCCTCCTCCTCCTCAAGGTCCACCAAGTCTAGAAGCTTAAGTCCCAGCCTCCCAATGCGTCAGTGCTCCCCCAGTAGAAACCTGGAACGAAAGTCTGAACAGACTTATTCGAGAGAGAGGAGAGACAGGATTATAGACAATAGCAGAGACAGATTTATAGACAGAAGCAGAGAAAGGATTATTGACAGAAGCAGAGACAGATTTAGAGACAGAAGCAGAGACAGGGTTATAGACAGAAGCAGAGAAAGGATTATTGACAGAAGCAGAGACAGATTTAGAGACAGAAGCAGAGACAGGATTATAGACAGAAGCAGAGACAGAAGCAGAGACAGATTTAGAGACAGAAGCAGAGAAAGGATTATTGACAGAAGCAGAGAAAGGATTAGAGACAATAGCAAAAACAGAATTGGAGACAGAAGCAGAGAAATTGTTATAGACAGAAGCAGAGATGGAAGCAGAAACAGTCTTACACAAAACCAAACCAACCCCCATCCCAAACCGGATAATTGTTCTACATTTCCACAATGCAGTTTGTCCGAGGACTCACAGTACACTGCCTACGATAAAGGCACTTACAGCTCTGCCACAAATACTTACTGGGGACAGACGCAGGTGTCTGTTCCTCCCTCCCTTTACCCCGGTGAGGGTCCTTACCCCCTAAACCCTTATCATAACTTTCCTGATTCTGTGGGGGAACCTCACATGGTTAACCCCTATCACAACCCCCTTGACACAAACTTTTCTGTAAATCCAGACTTGTCTATGAGTGAAGGCCAAGTTGCATCTTTTTCCACGAATCGCTGCCTGCAGGTCATCGACAGTACGCAGCAGTGTGTAATGAAAAAGAACACCACAAAGAACACCACAAAGAGTTATAAGAAGAAGTTGAGTGCAAGGAGAATCAGGAAGGTTCAATACTGGGAGAATTTAATAGCGAAACGTGAACAAAAACCAATATTATCCGAAGTGCCGAAGGCAGAGGCTGAGGTGGACCCTCCACCTTTTCCACCGAAGTTGCAGGAAAATAACATTGAACATGTGTCCCAACCTGAGCCGATACACAAGGAGAAACGGCAGCCAACAGAGGAGGAAATCAAAGCGAACCTGAGGAAAACGGTTGGTGGAGTGTTGGTTACATTAGCTTCCTAATCCATGTCATTTCAGGAGGTCATGTTATGGAGGTTTGATCCCACTTGGATGGGATTTCAGTTTATCATGCCGAAAAGTTAGGCCACTAGCTAAGCTAAGTTTAATTTGTGGATCAAAGCAAGTATTTATCTAGTGTCGCAGAAGAAAAAAATCACTCTTAACTGACATTTGATCAACTTTCTTAAAGCTACAGTAGGTATCTTTATCAAAAATATACTTATATTTGTTAAATCTGTTTATCGTGACAGTAGTGAATGAGACAGATATGTGAAAACATAATCCTCTACTGCTTCAATGATCTTTAATTTGAAGATTACACAATGCAGAAGAAAAGCGACCAATCAGATCAGAGCAGTCTCTAACACACTGTCAATCACTGCTGCATGAACTCCGATCATCAAACTAAGCAGCACTGAACAAATATGTATATAGATTCTGTTACAGCATTGCCTATTTCTCGTCTCTATTGTTTTCAGAAATATTTTTGTTAAGCTGTCAAATTAAAGTTTGCACGGGTTGGTACTTGGTTTTAGCGCAACTGTTTTCAATTTGGAGCCTGGGCCACAAACATTCATTTTTAACACTTAACGGCACATAAAATATGTCTCGGACAACATTTCAGTAACAAAACTGACAGAATTGTGATATCATAGTATGACAGTTTAATTCGGGCTTGGTTAAATCTTGTTAATGCCATTAGGAGTTAAAGCTCACCTATTATGCTATATTTGAACAATATATTATAGGGCCATATCCAGAGATGAATTTTTTTTTTTTACTAAAAAAAAAAGTAATATATTACATATTACATATTACTTTAAAAAAAAGTAATATATTACACTACTTTGTTACTCTCTACATAAAGTAACTCGTTACTTTACTCGTTACTTTACTCGCAGGGCCGGCCCGCCCCTCCCTGCAGGCAGATCACGCAGACTGCTAAAGTTTCAAATGTTCTCTTTAGTTCAGTTTCCATTGTCGCATAAGACTGATCCAGATAGCTCTGACCATGGCTGTCCTCTGTCTCCTGCTATCTGTATTTTGCGCAGTATATCTCTGAACGATGCGATGGTGATTCCACTGTGCAAATGGGCAACATTTTCTCTACTATGAAGGATGCTACAAGCCTGTCAATCTCTGCTTTGGTTACCGGTAATTTTTGCTGCTTCGGAGTCGACGGCGGCGCACTCACAAGATCCTCACTCTGGGTTCGGGGGTCCTTAGCTATTAGCTTCACCTTAGCATGTGTTCTTTGCAGGTGTTTGTTGAGGTTTGACGTGGTGTTTACAGCAGTGGATAACAGCTTCTGGCCTGGACACAGTTTGCACCTCACCGTCACATTCCTGTCTATTCTTCGGACGAACTCAAAATAATGGGCATACCTCCACCCCTCGAAAGTTATCGCTGACTCAGCCATGTTTATGCAGCACTGCACGTGGAGATGTGGACGCACAAGTCGCGCAGATTACGTACATATAAACCTGCGGCGGAAACCCCTCTTGTCTGTCAGTGTGATTATGACTGATTTTATAAAAGTAACGAAGTAACGCGTGTCGGGGCAATGTTAGTAACTGTAGTGTGATTACTGAATTATAAAAGTAACTCGTTACACTACTCCGTTACCGACAAAAGTAATATTATTACAGTAACGCGTTACACCCAACTCTGGCCATATCTATACAAAACGTGTCTATGAAGTGTTTTGCTCAAAATACCAAACAGATCACCCATTGGAGCATGCCTCATACCCCTCTGTTACTAAAGTGCTGATTCTCGGTCTGGCCCTCTATTGCCCCTTTCACACCAACGCAGTTCCCGTTCTAGCTCCATGCTAGAGCTTTTCTGGTTCGGAAACGGTTTTTCTTTTCAGCCCCCGTTTTGTTCACACCGCCCAGAGCCCGACTGGTGCTGCCGCTGCTGCGTCATGACGTCACCGTTTACGTCGCTGATTTTCTCCCCAACGTCGTCGGGTCGATGATCGTGTTGCTTTTAGTCATACGAAGCCAGATTAAATTAAATAACTACTTCTCAACCCTTGTACTGGTTCATTGTTTATTCATGTGTTTCAGCGGCATTTACCGACCACTGCAGTGCTGCCCGCTGTTTGGCATCACAACGCTGTTAAAAATGGGTGATGTTAGCATAGCAACCAAAGCTAAACTGACTATCTTGACTACTTGTTGCTATCCTATTGTGGCATAAGCCGGCACAATTTACCGGCGTATTTTTCATTATGATTCTACTTGTGATAGTCGGACATGACAACCTGTACAGCCCATGTATTGATGCCATCCGATAGCTGCTATAATACAAAACAAAACGTCTGCCTACTCTCCACAATGATCAATGACAGCGAACAGATGGTTCAAATAAACAGAATCACACGAAGCCTGGTTAGTGTTGCCTGACTTTATAAAGTGTGTTTTTTTTAATAAGTGTGTGGTTGTGTTCTAGTCACTTTGGTCAACGCTACTGCTTGTTACAACTTTAATTTTCCGTACCCGCCATAAACTGTTATGGCTCAGGTTGATCCCGCCCCCGCCTCCGACGTAAGCGTGACGTATGCGGTTCTTGCTTCTAGACCGACAATTTTTTGGTGCTTGACAAGCACCGGGTTTCGGAGTTTAGAGGCGGCTCCGCTGCTTTTCAGGCTCTAGTTCCGAACCTGCCCTGGAACCGCGTTGGTGTGAAAGCCCCATAAATGTAACCGAGCTGCTGCTGACCACGCCCTTTTGGAGCTGCTGTTGGCCACGCCCCTTTGGAGCTGCTGCTGGCCACGCCCCTTTGGAGCGTCCGCATGCAAGCAGTGAGCTCTGTGAAGAGAAGGCTGTCTACTGGTAGAAACTCAGCTAAACGCTGCCGTGATTAAACGCCATATTATGTTCCAAACCACATCAAGCATTATTTCTGAAACAGTATGGAGCTCAAACACTTTCTCTCTCACGGGTTTCCCACCATGACAGTACCTTTTTATATCCGGCTTCTTTACACATATTATCTCCAGTACAGTCAGGGGCGCCGCCAGGGATTTTGGGCCCCATGAAAATATATCACATTTTTTTTTCTTAATGTTCTAAAATTGTTTGGGCCCCTGTCAGTCACGGGCCCTTAGAATCGTCCTAACTTTTCACCCCCTTACGGCGCCCCTCAGTACAGTGTTAGCTCAGTGTTAACGTTGGTTGCTAATGTAAACACAGACCATATTATTTCCATTGTTTCTGATACTGCAACATTATTGATAGGTTGGGGCGGGACGTTGCCAGTAGTTCAACGTAAAATGTAAAACCAGCCCACATTTTAGTAATGTCGTCATGACCACAGCAAATCTGGATCAGCTCCGTTGTACCCCCGTTTTTAGAGATGTGGGTAAGGAGGAAAAGAGAGAGGGTTGTATTTTCACTTTGTGATTCTCCTTACACACCATGCAGGGACACATATTTATGTACAAAAGACAACCAAAAGTGCATTTTGCATAATAGGTGACCTTTAATACTGGGGGGAGGTAGGGAAACTTGCACCACTTTCAGGAGATAGTGAATTTATTTTTGTTACTAACTGCATCTGAACTGCGGAAATCCCTCTTCTTATTGTTTTAACAGATGTTCATAGATGAGTGTTGATTTTGATTTTGCGTGGGATGTAAAAAAAAAATGGCCTGTGCCTTCGATAAAACCAAAGCGCTCAGTCTCACAAGCTACATGTTCTTAATTTTTACTTAATAAATGTAATCATTTATTCCATTTTGTGACACTACCAATGACTGCTTTTAAGAGATATATTCCACGATAATAAAGTGTATTTCCCAAACTTTACAGAAAGAGTATATAGGGACGGCACAATTGATACAAAATGTACTAAAAACTAGTGCAATATCAAAATCGCAGTAGAGGCAATATTTGGTAAAGAAAAATATTGCATATATCTGAATGAAGTATTTTGGAGCTTCAGAGAAGTCCAGGGCTCCAAACAGTGTCCTGGAGTCTATAACAATCCTTGTTTGTTACAGGTCCTCTAATAAAAGCATTGTAAAACGATGCATAGTGATGACTTGGGTATTAACCATTACATTACATTACATGATACTTGTTAGACGCTTTTATCCAAAGTGACTTACATACTCAATACTGTGGGCAATCCCCAAAGGAGCGATTTGGGGTGAAGTGTCTTGCCCAGGGACACAACGACATGCTGACTGCAGTGGGGTTTGAACCTATGATCCCCTGATCCGAACACCTACGCACAACCCACTGCGCCACACACCTCCTTGCACCCCAAATGCTTTAGTCTTGTCAAGTTTACATTAAATACATTTATTTATGTATTCATGGTCGTGGCCTGTCAGTTTTACTTCTCATATTCTCAGGCAAATATCTCATTGATTATTGAGATGAGGAGTTATGCCATTTAGCAAAGCTGTCATTATATTATAGCAGATGCACAAAATAGAACTTCTGTCTTCTGTTTTCATTTTTTTAATGAAAACTACAACACATGAGTGTTTATAGTCCTTAAAGTTATTATTGATGCTTGATAAACAGTTCCAGATATCTTCAGAATCAGAATATCTTTATTAGTCCCACAGAGGGGAAATTTACATTGTTACAGCAGAAAAGAGCCAAAGACAGCTTAATCTTAGAGGATTTCCAAACATTAGTGTTTTAAGGCCTGTGCTAAACTTGCTACTGTTACTTAAAATGCCACAATATAATATATTAATCCCCCTTCTATTGTTTTTGTTTTATTAAGCTTGAAGCATTTAACCAGAAGGTGAAGCAGAGGGTCCCACAGCCGAACTTCCCATCGCCTCACACTGATTACGAAGGTAAGTGCACTAAAGCCTGACAACACTGATTGTTGACAGTGTTTTCATTGAATATGAAAGATTGATAAATGTTCCTGATTGAGACTGTCTCTGTTAACACATCAAGTGAAATGTCTAAAAAACCCTCCAATAATTGATCAGTACCCATTAATGATTTGACATGTATTATGTTTTGTTCAGGGTTCCCGCGGGGAAAAAAAAAAAAGTCTTAAAAAGTCTTACATTTGATAATCTGAATTTAAGGCCTTAAAAAGGTCTTAAATATGACAAAAAAAATAAGAAAGGTCTTAAATATGATTTAGAAGGTCTTAAAAATGATGGGATTTGAAAGGTACTTCTGTGTTGCGATCGCGTCTAAATGTGTTTTGGGGGAAATGTCCAGGCTGCAAAGTAACCTGTACGGTAAGAGCCTTTCAGTTCCCCCCAACAATCTGTATTGAAATAAATCAACATGGAACCAGTAATCACTAACTTTGTTTCCCCCGGCCCCTTATTGGAGAACACCCAGCTAGTAACCTAGCAACCAAGCTTCAGCTAGCGGCAGTCAAAAACTCATGTATCTTCAAATCTACTTACAAATAAATATGGGGAAGTGTAAGTTCAACCGTATTTGGTTGGAAAACTGAAGTTACCTACTGTAACTCCAGCTTCTATGAGTATAGGCCTAGCCCTCTAAGGCTATCGCTATTGGGTAATCCCCTGCGCACCCGCGCAGCACTGAAACACTTGTAGTCCACGCCCACCCGCGAGGTGGGCCCCACCCTCGGGCTCCCTTCCGGTATAAATAGGAAGGAGGCCCGACAATCTGCTCCCACACAAACAACCTTTCTTCAGCTATTCGTGGAGCCAGTGGGGCCCAGAATTTAGAGGGCTACGCCTATACTCATAGAAGCTGGAGTTACAGTAGGTAACTTCAGTTCTATTTCGTATATGGCTTCGCCCTCTAAGGCTATCGCTATTGGGTTAAGGGCGAAGCAAGATGTAGTCTGCGCCCCACTGGGTCCGCCCGGTACTAGAAGCACAGACACACCTGCTCAGATAATAACCCATGCCTATTGCGCCATGCGACTGGCGCATCACAGTCCCTGGAATATAGCATAACATGAATATTCTCCATGAGGGGACGAAGGCTGGGAACAATACAAACCTGCCGCTGTGAAAAAGTAGAGACGAAGGTCACACTTTGCGCAGCGACAAAAAGAGGGGGAACAAGGGCAGCTCTCTGTGTGCAGACAGGCAGGAGAGCGCATAGCTGGATCCCTGACATATTTCACTCTGACAAGACACTCCGTACAGAGTGTGTCAGAGGAAAAAAGGAAACATCCCTCTCATAAGAGGGAAAAAGGGCCGCTCTCCGCGTGCCGAGAGGCGCACAGCTGGATCCCTGACGTCACTCACTCTGAGAGGACACTCAGTACAGGGTGCGTCAGAGAGGAATGGGAGACATCTCTCAAATAAAATTGAAAAAGTTAACAGGGGGAAGACCAAGGTGCAAATGTCTTCCACTGACATTCCTCCGTGCAAAGCCGTGGAGGAAATTCCTCTGGTGGAGTGCGCACTGATGTTCCCCGGGGGATCCACCCCAGAGACATATGCCTGTGACACAGCCTCACATAGCCAGTGTGACAGCCGTTGTGCAGACAGAGGCTGCCCGAATGAGCGCTATCTGTAATGCACAACCAGGCGCTGGGAACGGCGCAAAGCAGCCGTGCGCGCCACATAGCAGGACAGCGTGCGCGCCACATAGCAGGACAGCGTGCGCACGGAACAGAGGAGATGAGATGTGGCTTCCTCCTCCGACCTGTGAGGGGGAGGAAAGAAGCCATCCAAGGTGATCACTCTTGGCCTAAAAGAGCTCGTGATGACCTTTGGCATAAAAGCCGGGTTAGGGCGTAAAACAGCTGAACTGCCATCTCCTTGGATCCGGAGACATGACGGAGCCACAGAGAGAGCAGACAAATCACTCACCCTTTTCGCTGATAGAGCCAAAAGTAATAGCCTACTACTTTGGCTGATAACAGTTTAAGGGGAACCTGATCTAAAGGTTCAAATGGGGCTTTGCTTAGTGCGCGTAACACAAAAGCCAAATCCCACTGAGGCGCCAGTGCGCGTGACACAGGTCTGAGTCTCCATACTCCTCGCATAAAACGGCTGGGTGGCTGCTGATCGCTCCCTTCGCCTGGGAGTCCCCGCGCCACGGAATTTCCCACTGTCTGCCTGACAGCGTACGCTGTAGGCATGGAAACCAGGACGCTCCCGTGCGCTCCGGGGCTATCAGGACCGCTGATAGCCGCTTCTCCCGCACTCGGTCCGGGAACCGAGGGGTCAGCGGAACTGGTGGGAAAACCGTATAACAGCACCCTGGGCCACAGCCGATGTGCAAACGCGTCTACCCCCAGAGGGGGGTGATCCTGCGCTCTGCGAGCCCCTCTGTTCAATTTGCCGGGAATATACATTGCTCTGATGGAGAGCAACGTGTGTGCGCGCCCAGAACAGCAGCCGCCTGGCTGCGTTCAGAAGCTGCGCAGATCGTACTCCTCCCTGGCGATTGAGGTAGGCTGCCGTGGCCTGTTGTCTGTGCGAATCAACACATGTTTGATTGTACAGCAACGGGGCGAAGTGCTGGAATACTCCCCAAATGGACAGCAGCTCCAGCACATTTACCTCTGACGCACGGGGTCGATGCGCAGGCGAATTAACCACCTCTGGAGTCTCCTCCTGTGGGGGAGACCCAGGGGGATCACCACGTGACCAGCAATAGCAGGTCGTCCAGATAAAACCACACTCTCATCCCTCATCTGTGTAGTGGCTCCAGCCTACACACTTGGAACAAATGCGAGGAGCCAGGGAATATCCGAACGGCAGACGATTGTCTGGTCTGATATTCCCTGAAATGAGAAAAGCAAGAATTTCCTGTGTTTCGGGATGATGGGTACGTGGAAGTATGCATCCTTCAGGTGGAAGTGAACCAGTCGTCCTGGTGAACACATTCCAGCACCTGTTTGATCGTCAGCATGTGGAATACTGACAGATCGAGGATGGGTCTCATTCCCCCAGTCTTTTTCGGGATTAGAAATATAACGGGGGTAAAAAACCCTGATTTTCCTCCCTTTGAGGAACCCTGGAAATAGCGTCTTTCAACAGGAGTTCCTGCAGCTCCTGCAGCAAGACACTGTTCCTGGGACGACAGGAGTGTTTCCTGTATCCCATTGAACTGTGGGGGGGGAGAGGCGAACTGCAGGGTGTACCCTCTGCTGATCAGCCTGCTCATCCATTTGTCCATCAGACACACACGCGCTCACTCTGAGAAACACTCTGAGAGCGGGCGCGCATGCTCGAGATGTTCTGTGGTCGTCATGGCGACAAGCCACGCCAGGGAGCCTCCACACGCTGCGTTTCACTCCGGCTCTCATCATGAGGCGCGTACACGCTCAGGGGATGAATGGAGGTGTGTGTAGTGCTGTCCACATGAGGCGTTATAACGGCGCTCATGGGTTTATTATGACCGTGTGTAGGAGGCGTATCTCGGACAGAGGAATGCCGCGAGCTCTGCAGGTTTATTAACCGAGGTTAAAACCGGCAGGCTTCTGCAGCGAGCCCTGCTGTCTACTAATCAACAGATTAGTGGCAGCCAGCTTAATTAGCAAGCTCTGCAGTTTATTAACCGATAGATTAAAAACTGCAGGCTTTTGCAGCGAGCCCTGACGCCGTGGCGGGTGCTGCGGGCGCTGCCGCTGGGGGCGCTCAGCAGGCTGGAGCCAGCTGACATGCTGCCCTGTTCCACGGCAGTTTTCATGGACTCCACCATGGCGTGGAACTGGGGTCCGAACAGCCCGTCCGGGCTGATTGGAGCATCCAGCAGCACTTTCCTTTATCTCCTCCGAAGCCTCGGAGGGCATGGAGGGCTGCTCTGATAGTCTCACTATGGAGTGAGACGGCAGAGCGATGTTGTTCGCCGCTGCAGACGCCTAGAAGGCACACTGATGCATCCGGTCAGTCTGGCGGACGACAAACTGGTCCCCGGGGGAGGAAAGCAAGGGACGCCGTGCGGCGACCGTGCTGGCCTGCTTCACCCCGAACAATGCCGTCAGGTTCGGCTCCAGGGGAGCTGTGGTCGGAAACCAACATCCGTTAACCCCTTAGTGAGGGGGACGTATGAGGACACCGGAGCCTTCAGGCTCCTAGGGGCCGCCGCTGCCGCTCCCTCCTGGCACTTCCGGATGGCCGGGTAACACAACCCTGTGTACTCATGTTTAAGGATCTTTTTCGAGGTGGCTCTTAAAAGAGCCTTTACTCTTTAGTGTCTCTAAAGTGCTTCAGTACCGGGGTGCTGAAGAAAAGAGGGAGCAGATTGTCGGGCCTCCTTCCTATTTATACCGGAAGGGAGCCCGAGGGTGGGGCCCACCTCGCGGGTGCGCGTGGACTACAAGTGTCTCAGTGCTGCGAAGGTGCGCAGGGGATTACCCAATAGCGATATCCTTAGAGGGCGAAGTCATATACGAAATAGAACATCGAATTTAGTGCTTGGTTGAAATCAGTGGAGGGAACGTGTTTGAAGCCTGCTGCACCTTTTGCAAAATACATTTGCGTTTGTTTTGCTAATGTAGCGTTAGCTAGTGCAGCAGCTCCCGCAACAACACCGGGGGACCTCCGGGCGACGTTTGGGTCTACGTCAACCCTAAAAGCGGAGGTGCTGTAGACGCTAAATACCGTAGTTAAACACCAATCATACAACAGCAACGATGAAAGATTGTAGCCAAGGCAGCAGAGCTCTGAATATAGCTCTTGTCACTCTCTCTCACACACACACACACACACACACACACACACACACACACACACACACACACACACACACACACACACACACACACACACGGGCTGCTCGATTATGGCAAAAATCATAATCACGATTATTAAATATGATTATTCATTGACTTTGAAAACATCCATTTATTGAACTTTAAAACAAAAAATAATTTGAACAGTATATTTGTAACTGTTGATTACCCTGAACGTATAATTCAACTGAAAAACCAATACAAAAATAAGTGATACATTTAAATAAATAATATCAAAATAATAAATACCAATAAACAAGATCAACAAATATTTTGGAGCGCACTTCCACAAGCTACTAAACATATATAAATATGATAAATAAAAATAAATTAGACTAAAATAAATTAGATCAAATATGTTCTAATGCACTGTCACAACCTAGCAAAGCAAATTAATCGTTTTTTTCGATTATGTTGTTTTCATAATTGTGGCAGGCCAAAATCGTAATTGCGATTAAAATACGATTAATTGCACAGCCCTAACACACACACACACACTTTTTGTCTAACACGCTAACACAGTTCTGGACTGTTATGCTGTTATGTTCAGTCATTGTTCTTATGTTGAACATGAATACATTTACTTTGTAAGTAATTATGGGACGTATTTCTTCTTTCATAGCAATTTTCCTTCATACTTGAAATACGTGAAATAGGTCTTAAAAAGTCTTACATTTGAGTTGGCGAAACCTGCAGGAACCCTGTTTGTTATATTTAGCTCCTACCAACAAAACATCGCAGCCTATCTTTCAGTTCTTTATTGAAATGCTATTGTATAGATAAAGGATGTCCATACAATTCAATGCATGACAATTAAAACAGAAATATGTCAGCAGAATTGAGTAACTGTCGTCTGGTCTCACTTGTTAATCATATTTCTCTCCTTAGTTGTGTAGATGCGTCATGACTGTCTGATCATTTGAAGCTGCTGTGAGAGATCATCTGGACTTCAGATCCAACATACACATTCAGTCACTGCTACAGGAGGATGTAGTATTTTAGTTGTATTTCCAAACATGCTGAAAAGTAAACTATATATTCCTTAAAATAATATTTTTGTGCCATTTATTACCAGTTTTTGTTAAGAAATGGTCCTTATTTCTGTGAATATCACTACTTTGGAAATCAGTTTCTTAGCAGCCTTTTTCCTTGATGCTGTATACATTTGATTAAAAATACATGTTTTTCAGGCTTTGTCTTCATTTGTTCTATTTTTTTAATTAAGTGAAGTGATGGGTCAGACTAAGCATACAGAGCCTAATACATTGAGAACATGACAAGAGAAAAAATAAGAAAATAAGTTGTTTCTTATGGTGTGGGCTGTGTGTATTATCATTGCTGCAGGGCAGTCTACTGTAGTGTTTTGTGAGTGTGTATGTGACTATAGAGGCGATAGAGGGCTTTTTAAAGAGAGTGAAGGAGAAACACACTCCCATCCTGTACTGCCAACAGACCCATTGGGAAAGACTGTCGCTGTAAACAGAGATGGCAGAGCAAGGAAACAGGGAAAGGATGGATAAATGAATGATAGAGAAATAAAAAAAGAAAGTCAAATATGAAGCTATGCAATATATATACACTCACTGGCCACTTTATCAGGTACACCTGTTCAACTGCACGTTAACGCAGATATCTAATCAGCCAATCACATGGCAGCAACTCAATGCATTTAGGCATGTGTAGTAGACATGGTGAAGTTCAAACCGAGCATCAGGATGGGGAAGAAAGGTGATTTAAGTTACTTTGAACGTGTTATGGTTGTTGGTGCCAGGCGGGCTGGTCTGAGTATTTCAGTCCGAAAAAGGGTAAATATCCAGTAAGCGGCAGTTCTAAAAACGAAAAATGCCTTGTTGATGCCAGAGGTCAGAGGAGAAAGGCCGGACTGGTTCAAGATGATAGAAAGGCAACAGTAACTAAAAACAAACACTAGTTACAACCAAGTTATGCAGAAGATCCTCTCTGAACCTCAACACGTGGAACCTTGAAGCAGATGGTTCTACAGCAGCAAAAGACCACATCGGGGGCCACTCCTGTCAGCTAGGAACAGGAAACTGAGGCTACAATTCACACGGGCTCACCAAAACTGGATAATAGAAGATTGGAAAAATGTTGCCTGGTCTGATGAGTCTGGATTTCTGATGCGCCATTTGAACAGTGGGGTCAGAATTTGGCATAAACATGAAAGCATGGATCTGTCCTACCTGACGCCTGTACTACAAAGCCGGATTTTCGCTTAGTGAGCTAACTTCAGGGAAAACTCTGGGTTTCCGGTCCAACGACGCTGGTTCTCTTCTTACCGGGCTAGATCTCCATGGTAACTTATGCTGACGGCTAACATGCTCCGGGGCAGGTTTGGTTCCAGGATAAGAGATCAACTCAGTGAAAGCACCGCCTGCTGACCAATCAGAGCTCAGTGTGCGGAGTTTAAAGCTATCAAGTCATATTACAGGATAAAGGAAATACAGAAAAACTGCCGTTGCAGGAAAGACGGCCGGCAAAAATCAACTGACTGTGTGAACGTGAAAATTAATAGAATATCACCTCCCATTTTCAGAGCAATCTGACTAATATAACATTAGCGTTAAGAAAGCTTACTTAAAGGTAGGGTCTTTATATATACAGTCTATGGGTAGGGTAGGTAAGTTTGAGAAACCGGCTCGAGATCGCTAGAATTTGAAAATACACAACCGGAGAAAATCTGCCACTTCCTTATAGAGCCCCTCCTCCAACACACACGCGCACATGACCAATGAGGGCACGAGATAAGTTTGTGCACAGATGGAAGGCTGACAGGCAGGTAGGCCATCCAGTTATTTTAGCCGGGCCGGCTAAAATGATTGGTCGTGCTTTTTACAGTACTACGGCTTCCACAGATGACTTTTTTTATGGATTTTTTGTCAAAGCACTTAAGATATTCATTGCTATCGGGATGTTAAGAGCATTCCATGGAATATAACAAAAAGTGTATCTCGAGCCGGTTTCTCAAACTTACCTACCCTACCTTTAATAGGAGGATGTGCAAAACAGAAAAACAAATTAACCTTTATTCAAACATTAAATAATACTTTAGGTTAAGGTCTTCTTTTAAATAAGAAAAAAGCTTTGGGGGTATCTAGAGATAAATATTAAGCCTGACAAAGTACTTAACGTCTAATATATTGCTTTCCTGCAATGTTAACTATGTTGAAGCACTTATTTTAACTGATATTTTACATATTAATTATACTCTTATAAGATGTATGTAGATAGTATAAGAAATGTGCAGAATTTGACAGTTTAATGGTGGAGGTACACACATATTGATAGATGTCTTGTAATGCACTGTTGAGGAACCTGCGACCCAAGTTTTTCATTCATTGCATAACTACACCATAGTTGTGTATATGATATGTCAATAAACCTTGGAAAATCTTGAAATCTTGAAAGGGATGTGCAAAATAGCCATTATATACAGTCTTTAATGAACTATTAGTAGAGAATAACGAGTAATGAATATACTTTATAGGGATCTGCAGTTAAATGTTTAGTCTTCTCAAGCACCCACTACCAAATATCTCGCCTGATTGTTGGCACTTGACAATCACCTTCCCTGAATTTTACTCAGGTGTAACTAAAGTCTGCTTTAAGGGTTGTTTATATTTCACATCATTAATCAGAATCTGCAAAGTAACTAAAATAAATGTAGTGGAGTAAAAATACCAGGTTAACCTCTGAATAGTGGAGTAGAATTACAAAGTAACAATGAGCTGTCATGTGGGTATATATTAATGCTGCCCATTATGGACACAAGCCATTTTCACCCATTTATTAATTATATGTTTTAAATTTGATAACACCAATGTGTTTCTTATCCCTAAACCTCCAGGGGTGTACACAGTTAATACTGGCAACTTCTAATTGTGGGAGAAACGAAAACGTCTTTTAAAACTACAATTCCCAGTAGAGACGTGCCATAGAACATGTTGCGGTCGAATAGTCCATTTAGCTTAGGAACCTTCCTAACGGAGTGAAATTACCCGGAAGTCCCTCAGTGGCCGCCATGATAAGTGCCGTTCGAATTCTCTAAGTGAAAGGAAAGGAGGTTTCAAACTTCCTTTATAACCTCCTTTAGCTTAGGAACCACTGGACCTCCCTAACCTAAAGGAGAGGAGAAAATGCTGCCCCACAATGCCTTGCGGCCGCGGCATTTGCCATCACACAACAGTCGGCCATTCAGGGAAACAACCGATTATGAACGAGAAATGACATCATGAAAGTTACGGTGCTTATTAAGCATTTCAAAACGTATGTGGTAAGTTGCCAAAGTGCTTTGTTTTGAACGTTCATCAGTATTATAATCAAAAAGAGAAATATGAACGTTAGTTTTTACTGAAATGATCAAATAAAGTCAACATTTCACAGTCTTTACTGAGCTGTGTGGGGTTTGTTCAACTTTTAAGATGTTTGAATGGTGATATACACAGTGATAGATGTTAAGGACTAACGTTTATAATAAATACATTTGTATTGATTTTAAGATCTTTTCATACAATCATACGTATTGGGATCATTTGTATTAATGTGGACCGGAGGGAGAGGGTGACGAGCATAAGTTTCAATTTCCTTTTTTATTTCAATTCCAACTTTGGTCATGAAGAATATGTTTCTCTGTTGTCCACGTTCATAACGCATAAAACAACAGCATCAGAGCACGGTGCAGAGTCTCTAGATGAGTTTACAGTAGTCCCTCGTTCTTATTAAACATCCATGTTGTAGTCCGCTGTATAGAAAACTGTAGTTTCCATAGTTTCCCCACAGCAGCAGACGCACATTTATGACCTCCGCTGGCACATCATAAACACGTCGGATAGTGAAAGTGCAGTAAGATTCTCTAAAGTACCGTACCCTTAACCCCGTGACGTTTCACTCCGAGGTCAAGGAATAGACGATAGGGTTAGAACTTAGGAGCTAATTTTTGGACTATTCGACCGCAACCTTAGAGAATTCGAACGGCACTTATCATGGCTGCCACTGAGGGACTTCCGGGTCATTTCACTCCGTTAGGAAGGTTCCTAAGCTAAATGGACTATTCGACCGCAACCCGAGCTTCAACCATAGCTGAGGATCTTGGGTAATCAGTTCAGTGGGTGTGTATCGCCTACGTCTGTTTCCGGTGACTTTATTTTGAAATTCAGTTCCTGACGGACGGCAAAAAAGCCAGAGATTATGGAATTAAACAAATAAATATAAACAAGGATAATTGTGTGTTATTGTTGAGTAAATAACAGTGTGTTATTTAGAAAAGAATAACAGAATACTAAAAAAACAGATTTCAGTATTCTGAGGCTGAGCCCCATTTAATTTCCTCACGGCCGGCAAAAAAAGTCTGACATTATACAATTTAAAATAAAATCAATAATCTTGGCTTGATATTGAGTAAGAACATGTTTTTATGAACCACACAGCTTCCGGTCTTCCAAGACCCGACCGGACAAAAAGACGTGGTGCAGGCACGAAACATACTACCAATAGAAATACATTGCTTTTAAAATCGTTCTGTGTGACACGAAAAAAAGGGGAAAATCGTGTTGGTGAACACGAATCAATAGATTAAATGTCGTGACTATAACACGAAATGCCGTGAGACTGGGTTGCACATACTGTATGCAGAAGTATTATTTTAAGCAACACATTAAGTTGACGAAACACTCGAGTCAAATGTAATTAAAGTCAGATCCACTCGTGTCTTAGTGCAGTGATATCATAAACCTGTTAATGTATTCATTCAAACATTTTTCTTTTACCAGCTGTATTCACCTTGCAGGTGCAGCTATGTGGCTTTTATCCTGGATAAAGAGTTTAAGTCATGGATGTTTAAAGTTTAACGTCTTCATATTTGTCTAATATTATAGTTTACTTTTCATTCAGGAAGTATGAAGCTGCGCTGTCAGTACGCTTCTCCATGTTTGTGATTGGTCAAATGTTGCTAGCCCCGCCCCTTTCATGTGAACGCGCACTCAGCCGGACAGAGAAACCCTGGCTTGAGTTACCGAGTTGATAACCAGCGTCGTAGGACCGCTTAGCGAGAGCGCGTTTGTTTTGGATTAGGTAACTCAAACATATCCAGGGTATGTTGAACTGGATTCGTAGTACAGGCCTCCGGTATCAACAGTTTAGGCGGGTGGAGGGTGGGGTAATGGTGTGGGGGATATTTTCTTGCCATAGTTTGGGCCCCCTGGTACCAATTGAGCATGGTTTAAACGCCACAGCCTACCTGAGTGTTGTTGCTGACCATGTCCATCCCTTTATGACCACAGTGTACCTATCTTCTGATGGTTACTTCCAGCAGGATAACGCACCATGTCACAAAGCTCAAATGATCTCAAACTGGTTTCTTGAACATGACGATGAGTTCACTGTCACTCAAATGGCCTCCACAGTCACCAGATCTAAATCCTATAGATCACCTTTGGGATGTGGTGGAACCAGAGATTCACATAATGGATGTGCAGCCGACAAATCTGCAGCGACTGTGTGATGCTATCATGTCAATATGGACCAAAATCTCTGAGGAATGTTTCCAGCACCTTGTTGAGTCTATGCCATGAAGAATTAAGGCAGCTCTGAAGGCAAAAGGGGGTCCAACATCGTACTAGCAAGGTGTACCTAATAAAGTGGCCGGTGAGTATAATAGGCAGGTATTTTAAACCAACAATGGCAGTTCCCCTGCTTGGTAGTCATAGAAGAATGAAAATAGGTTTGCTGTTTACATAACCAGGCCGAGAGTGTAAAGGTAATCCTTCAATTCTATGCTCTGAACTTTATTTTAACTTTTACTCAAACTAATATAAAAGTCTCAGTACTTTTCAATGTTCACAAGTTAAAAGAAAAGTGTAGAAGTGTATTTTCATTCATTCCAATTATCTTTTTGTAGCAGCACATTTTAATACGTTATGTTTTGAAGTGATACTGTACCAATGCTAATGCAATGATCTGATGATTCATAAGGAAATGCTTTCAGTAGTGTACCATGAAATGAAAAAAATCACAATCATGTGTGTCAATAACATTTATTCATATGGTGGACAATCCTTAGTAGTAGGACACACACACACATTGGATGAACACAGCCAATGTTTGAAGCACTAGAGGTTATCTATGTGTTGTAAAGTGGAGTTCACAGCACAGATCATTTAGCTTTTCCAAAATCATATGCCTTCTCCAACTGTATCGATTCTCATACTAACAATCCATACAACATTGATGCACCTCCTCAGACAAACAAATACAGTTTGGAATTGCATCACAGTTAAACATTTGAAAATAACATCTAAATGTTGCTGCAAGGTAAAATAATGACAGAACAAAACCAGAACAAGAACTTGAAACAAATAAATTACTCAAGTAGTCACACAGCAGTCCTCACAACACCATAACATCTTCTGATGGGTTGCTGTAGTTGATGCTGTTATACAAATCTTTAACCTAAAGTTCATCTTTATCCTCTCCTTGACAGAAGCATGCTGCTCTCTGTCCATTCATGTAGGGCCTGCAGCCCAGAGTCCATACCGTGTTGAAAGTGGTGTCTGCTACTGCTTCACATGCTGGGGAGAGGAAGGGACAGAAACAGGGATGGCAGTCAGTACAGAGCATTATGCATTATTTATTCACCGTACAATTTATTTCTTATACATTAATTTATCAGTACATAGCAGTTTTTAATCCTCCTGTCGTGTTTGTTTCTCACCTATTACTTTGGTGTCTGTTTTAACTGCTTAATTTTATTTATTTATTTATTCAGTTATTTAACAGGGACAGCGCACATTAATCAACATTTCTGTAAATGTGCCAGAGTTAGCCAAGAGGCTATTTTTCATCTGTAGTCCCTGGACAGATTTTCGAAGTCACCCTAAAGACAAATCATCACCAAATTGTATTTACCATCCTTTTAAGATCTCTTTGAAAGGGGTTTTATACATTACAATAAACCCACATATGACATTTCAAACATGATGGAGGAGCAGGGTTGTGAAAAGTGCAATTAAGTATCCCAACTGGTCCTCATGACGTCATTTTCAGTAGTCAAATAATAGGTTTATGTAAGGCAACTTAGGCCAGGCCAATAGTTTTAAGTTCTGTATGGAAGTAGAGTGTGTCCCTAAATTAGTTGTTGAGTCAATAAAGGGGAAGTTTACCTATAGGGAAAAAAACAGGGATAGGCTCAATAACCCTGCCCTGGATGAAAAGAAAGGTTAAATAGTTACCAACCTTCAACTTTTGACACAAAGCCGAGGCTCTTCTTGAGGTCGGAGCAGATGCTGTGGAGGCACCAGCGGAACTTGGAGTCGCAGCGGTACTTGTTGGAGCCGCAGGTGTCGTAACACATGTCCAGCTGATTGCAACACTTGGTCATGGCGGGGATGCCCATGTCCACCTGGTACACAGCAGAGATGATACAAATGTTTATATGCAAGTGTTGGTGATTAACAGGTGGTTAGTTTTCCAAATGTACACTTCTCTGAATATTAAGGGACCGTATGAAAATTATAATGGGCGGGCGCTATGTATTATTATCCTTTTAGTGAAGGATTGTTTTTGCCTGTTTTTTATATGTAATATCATGATAGGTTTACTTTGAGAAGTACATTTAATACAAAATGAAGAATCATAGCTTTAAAATAGTTACAATACGTCCAAATTATAGTGTTTTGAGTTCCATGGTAAAGGTATGTTTTGGCATGAAAGGAGACAACAATCATACTTTTTTTGTTAGTTTTGTCAGATTTGAGAGGGGACATAGATCTTAGATTTTTAAGGAGAAGAGCATTATTTTGCCCTCCAACCATCTACTCAAATTAAGCTAAATAAAATATAAAGGTAGTTCAGTACAACCAACTTGTTCGGCTAATGTCTGAAGCAAAAAACCTGTTTGCTCATTCAGCTCTTAGTTAAAAAATACAGGTACGTTTCAGTGTTTATTAAAATGTTTTATCTTTTCCATAATTCTGTGGATTATTATTTCACTCCTAATGTGCACATATGTTAAAAGTATTATTCTATTAACCTGTCATGCTTAAAAGTGGGACAAGATTGATACATTAGGGCAAAGGATGTCGCAACTATGTTTCTAGGTCGAGCCTTGCTTTTGAAAAATCTTTAAACATATCCCTCTTCCTGACCCACAATACATTTGTGTACAGCCCCTTATGCGGATTCCACTTTTTACAGCCTTTACATTTCAAAGAATTATAAATCCACAAAAATCTGCCCTTAGAGACAGAAGAAGCATACCCCATCTGGAACAGGAAGACCAAAGAAGTAGGCGCCACAGCCGTCAGGTTCAGGCATCTGGTAGCCCGGGCGAGGAAGAGGAGCTTTACCTTTGAGACAGGGGAAGCAAATCAACATATCACATGTGGATATTGTTTCACATGCTAATCTGGCTGGTTTGGTGACCATGTGGCTTTAGAAATAGATCCAGGTTGGCACATGATGAACAAAGGTCAATTATGTGGTTTATCCATATCCATCCACATGTTATTAGTCACATTCACAAGGCCCCGACAGGAAACCCCTCCTATCATGCTCGGGTCACAGTCCGCTTCCAGGCCCTCTTCCAGATGATAACAAAGATGATAAGTCAAAGAAAATCCTATCAAGTGATTTGTATCAGAACATTACTATCACTGGGTTGCGTTATTGTTCTACACAGGACACAACATTATAGCAACTTTCAACTACATAACAAGAACAATATATATTTATTTGGATAAATAAAGTCAAAAAGGTTGAATTTTTTAAACAGTTTGCTTTATTTTGACTGAATATAAAAAACTGAATTTACAAAAAATCTGTTGCAGTTTATGTTATACTTTCTCCACTTATAGTACAAAACAAATGTAAACAGGATAAGGGTTTTGTGTAAAATAAATTAATATTAACATTATTATTCTGAAACTTTGCAATTTAAAAGACTTGAATTGCAGTTTACCCGTGGCTTTTCTTTTTATGTATATTTTCCAAAAGATTTAGGTACATATTCCCCAATAACTTTACCTTTATTGTAGTGGAAACACCACAGAGTATAGGAGACCCAACCCTAAACTAAACCAACCCTTTCCCCTGCATTCAAGCAGTGTTAAGTGGAATTTAATTTCGATTAAAAAAATACAAATATAAACCGATATATCCATGGTAGACCTCTCTATTCAGATACATTGGGCTTTAATCGACTTACCATGTCGACAGCGGTATTGGCACACTCCATCACGTCCCCCCATGAACTCCAGCATGGAGTCAAAGTATCCGCCGACCGACTCAAAGCCGCCTCTCACAGAGTTTAGTCCCCAATCACCGCCCTCGTCCTCCCCCTGTGTGCCATCAGAGGCTGGGGGGGGTGGTGGTGGTGGGATTTCAGCAGCTGGCTCCTCAGCATCCTGACTGACAGCACTGTGGAGGCACAGGCCCAGCAGGAGCAGCAGGTGAGCAACGAGGGCCCAACGGGTCATTCTGGAACTCAGAAAGCTCAATAGCAAGAGTTCAGAGACTGAGGGAAATCACAAACACACTCAGAGGCAGTCCTGAAACTGTGTGCGTGTGGGACCTGAACTTTGAGCCAGACACAGAGATGGCCTCATATGTGGAGGAGCAAAGTCCAGCCTCTATCTCCTCGTTTTGTCTCATCAGAGCTTTTATCACTCACTGATTAATGAGAGGCAGAGTGTGTTAATTTTAATCCCATTTATTCAAGAGTTAATCTTTCTAGACAGTAGCAGATAGTAGCATGGAAGTGGTTTTGCTGTAAATCAGAACATCCCCTTTGTGTTCTGCTGCCTGTTTTGTAAATTAATCTACACATTTTCTTATAATATTAGTGGTAGAAGAAGAACATGAATACTAGAAGTAAAAGTCCTACATTCAAACCTAACTAAAGAAAAAGTATGAAGGATCATCAACAGATATCAAAAGTTCCCTGAAAATGTTTCCCTGTTAGTGTTTTTATTATCTGTCTAAGTACTCCTAAGTGTTTTCTGACCTTTGTTTCCCTTATCATAAAAGCATGTTAAGATTGGAAAAATCTGGAGATAAACTGGTGTTCATGCTTGTGTGCAGGCCTTCTATTGATTGATTGGATAAAATGGCTGCTAGATTAGCATTGGGAAACTCTGGGATGAGCGAGAAATGCCAAAACAAACTTTGGAAATAAACTACAATCTGTCAATGTGTCCCAGACTGTTTGTAAATTGTGGCTAATCCCAGAACCTTAAATTGACCCTTGCCTACTTAATACAAAGAGAAAATAAATTAGTTGATGAAGTCATGAAAGTGAAACTAACCCCATTTCATGGAAATGAGGGTCGTACAGTATCTAAGGGTTAATATAGATGGATCATCTGCAATAAACATGAACAGCGAGAACATCTCCTCCTTGACTGTTTGGGAATATCTGAATCTTGGCTAAAACAGTCGTCACCATCCACTCTTGTATCTATGTCAGGATATAATGTGTTTAGGAAGGACAGACTGAAGGGGAAAGGAGGGGGTGTGTTGCTTTTTGTGAGGAATACCTTTACTTGTAGGGAGATTGCACTCCTAGCTAATATTGAGTTTGATTGTGTTGGTGTGGAAATCACACTTTCTGAGGAAATGTCCCTCACCATGATTTGCCTGTATCGACAACCCACCGCTAAGGTGGATTTCTATGACCAGGTAAAACTCCTGCTGAATTCCTGTGACTCCAACAAAGAGCTAATTATTGTAGGAGACTTTAATATCAACTGGAATGACAAACAAAATAGAAAGAGCTTAAAACGGATCATGGATAAACACAACCTACTGTAATACAACTAATGGATCAACCGACTAGAATAACCAAAACCTCCAAGACTATGATAGATTCATTATTTACAAACAAAGCTGACAGAATAGTTAAAACCTACAACTTCCTGACTGGTCTTTCTAACCATAATCTTGTTATTTTTACCAGGAAACTCACAAAAAAAAGGTTCATGGCCACAGCTAAAACCCCTGCCTTGGGTTCACGCTTCATCCCCAAAAACCTGCAACAACGTTTTATGGAGGCAGTGAAAATGATTGATTGGGGAGACACTCTCTCCTCTGAAGACATTGGTGAAAACAGTAATCTGTCTCAAGGAGAGGGTGCCTCAGGGACAGGAAGGAACATCATCTTCTCTGGCTGAATCTACAGTGCAGGAATTTAATGAAATCCAGAGACCAACTATTAAAGCAGAGCTTGAAATCCGGACTATCCACTGATGGACAGAAATTCACTCATGCTCGTAACAAGGTAACACAAACAATAAGACAGGCCAAAGCAAACTTTTTCATCAACATAATTGAAGGTGCGAAAGGTAACGGTAAAAACGTTTGGCAAATCCTAAATAAACTATTAGGTAAACATACCAAACAGGAAAATAATGTACTAGAATTAAAAATCAATGATGCCCTGATAAAAGACCCTGCAGTGTTGGCCAACTCTCTAAATTAGTATTTTATAAATAGTGCTCTGGACATCACAAAGCTCTTCCCGCCATCTGAGGTCTCACCCAGCCCGACTGTGGATACACATCCAGTTTTTGACCTGGAGGAAATCACAGAGGTTGAGGTAAAAAATATAATCTTAGGGTTAAAAGGTCCTAAGGCTAGGGATGCAGATGATTTAGACACCAACTTTATAAAGACAAATATTGACAGTCTAATAATACCAATTACTATGTTAGTAAATCAATCTATCAGCACGAGGGAAGTTCCATCGTCCTGGAAGGTGGCCACGGTGACACCGATCTTTAAATCTGGGGATAAGGCAATGATGTCCAACTACAGACCAATCAGCATCCTCCCCTGTGTCTCTAAGGTAGCTGAGAAATGGGTGTCAAAACTAATCACCAAACATTTAGATAAAGGTTTCGCTCCACTCCACCTAATGCAGTTTGGTTTTAGTGCTCACCACTCCACTGAGACAGCTAACTGTGTCTTTGTGGAAAAGGTTAAATCTATTTTGGACACGAGCCCATAATGTAGGTGCTGTCTTCCTTGATCTCAGGAAGGCATTTGACACTGTTGACCACCAAGTGCTCCTTACAAAGCTGACTTATTTCAATTTTTCGGCAGATTCAATACAGTGGGTTAAGTCTTACTTATCGAACAGAAAACAGTGTGTTTTGGTCAACGGTACCAAATCCCCCTACCTTGTCAACCCTGTTGGGGTTCCACAAGGTTCCATTCTTGGACCATTACTGTTTTCACTGTACATTAATGACTTGCCTAATGTATGTCCTGAGTTGAATGTGCAAATGTATGCCGATGATGCGGTCATCTTTGTACATGGAAAAACACTGAAATTATCACATCTTGTCTCTCAAATGCATTGGACAAAGTTCAACACTGGCTGAACAACATTTGCTTACAGTTAAATGCAAAAAAAACAGTATGCATGATGTTCAGTAAACGACCAGTCAAAATCGAAGGATCCAATGTGTTTTTAAACGGAGCAGAATTAGAACTAGTCCCCCACTTCAAGTATCTTGGAGTCATAATGGACTCGAACTTGACTTTTAAGAAACATATTAAGAAAGTATCCAATACTATTAAATTCAACTTGCAAAACTTTAAACAAATCAGACCTTTCTTAACTGTCAATGCTGCAAAGTCATACCTCCACTGTATGATTCTATCCCACATTGAATACTGTTTTACCAACTGGTCGTTTGCTTGTGCCACAAACCTGAAACCCATAGAACAGCTGTACAAGAGAGATATCAAGGTGTTTGACAGAAAGCCACATTCATACCATCACTGTACCATCCTAGAGAAACACAATTTATTGAGTTTTGACCATTTTAAGTCTTTAAAAGTTTGTGTTTTTTTTATAAATGTTTACATGGACTGCCCCCCCCCCCCCCCCCCCCCCCCCTTAGGGGAATTCATCCACAAAATAAACACTGGACGCTGCACTAGGTCAGAAACCAGAGGAGACTGTGAAGTCCACCACAGACGGACCACTTTTGGACAAAATGTCCTCTCCATTAAAGGCAGCTCTTTCTGGAATAGCCTCCCAACTGAGATACGGGATTGTCCCACTCTCAATAGTTTTAAAGGTCAACTCAAAGAATGGTTGAGCAACAAACAGACGTGTAATCACCGCTAAATGCACTTTTATACAGGGGTATCTCCTCTTGCACTTTATGTAGCACTTTTATCTTATCTTGCACTTTGTATAGCTGACATTGTACTGCCATGTGGTAAATGCTTGTACTGTATGCTGCTCATGCTCTTCCTGCATATCATGTATTTATTTTTGCTATGTATATAAATCTCATGTTCTTGTATGTTGATGGAAATTAGCTTAAAGCTCAAATCCGGCTCAGATTTGAGAATTCAGAGTATTACATGGTCACTACGGTGGGTAGAGTACAATAAACCAGACACATCAAACATGCAGTCACTCAATAAGAGAACTTCAACAAGTTTGCCAAAAATATACTGCTGCACAGGAAACTGTCCTACAATATGGTCCCTCAGAAAAGTTGTAGTGGCGGAATAAATGGGAAACAAAAAAGACGAGGGAGTGCAAAAACACATTTGATCACCTTGATGACTAATGTGAGTGAGTAGAATCTGGGAAGTAAGAATTGTCCTCATCCATTTTCAAAGGAGGAAGCTGTTAAAAGCCAAAAGCAACTCTGTGCAAACTACTTAACCCGGATCATTGGACTAAAATTAAGAAACTGATGTTATATATATATATATATACACTCTATATTAGATCAATATAAATATGGTGAAAATAGGTTTGTTAAAATGATAAATTAACCAATAGTAGCGATAGAGGGCAGCAATACACCATTGCATTGTACAGTCTGCCGAATACAAAGAAGAAGAAGAAGAAGAAGAGCTGAGTCCGTGACAGGAGTGGGGAGCGAGTAGATCATCACTTCTGAATATATATTGGGCACTCATGAGACCTGTATAGAGAGGCGAAGTCCCGCCCCATGGGACCTTATTTCGGAAAAATTATGCATTGAAGTCAAATGTTAAACAGTAAGAGTAGTAGTCATATTTCGTGAACCCTTTGAATAGTACTGTCACCGGTGTGATCATTCTATAATACACAATTTAAGACCGGGGGAGAAATGCTAACGCTAACGCTAGCGATCTTCTCTACTTCATGCTATCTGCACAAATGGTTGACATTAAACATTAAAACGACCAGGCAGTTCAGAGAGAATCAAAGGAAGGCAGGCAGGCAGCTTTGCATGACTTTCTTCAGGACGTGTTTCATTGTGGTGATAGTGAGGGGAGTCAATCGTTTTGTTGACAAGACAGTAGTGACGGCCATCTTGGTGACGTGTGTTGTTCTGTGAGACCAGAGATGTAGTTCATTGAGCATTTCACACAAACAAATGTGTTACTTCACAGTTTTACAACACATTTTTTTTTTTTTTACTTGCAAAATTATCTTTTAAATTGGCAAACATCATATGTGTAATTCGTGGCACAATTCAAACGGGATCGAAAGATAATCTTTCTCTCTCCATTGACTTCAATACATACTTTTTCCGAAATAAGGTCCCATGGAGGTCCACCGGAAAGGGAGGGACTTCGCCACTTTATGGGTGTATCGCGTTCATGGCAGCAGCAGAATCAAACCTTAAAAAACTGGATGTCCTACAAGCTCAGGCCCTGAGAATTTGTAGAGGAGCTTTTAAAACATCTCCAGTATCAGCAATACAGGTGGAAATGGGATAAATGCCTTTAAGGATAAGAAGAGTGAAGTTAATGTTGGCATACTGGGTAAACCTTCAGGGGCATTGTGATAGTCATCCTGCGAAAAGTATTTTTGAAAGACTGCTGGGAGCACAATGAGTCACATTTAACAAGTTTTGGATGGATTGGCGATGTTAAAGCAGCAAGTATAGGTTTAGATAAAATACAGTATTGCCCCACAGTTCCAATCTCGTCCATTCCACCCTGGTTATTCCCATTGCCAAGGGTAGACCTCAATATACAAAAAGAGTTGAAGGAAAGGAAAGAACTACTACCAGTATGGCGCATAATCCAGAATTATTTTGCAAGATATCACTCAGACTCAACAATCATATTTACAGATGGCTCCAAAGATCCAGAGACAGGGCGTGCAGGGGCAGCAGTTTATATCCCAGTGAGTAATACACATATAAAGAAAAGGGTAACAGACCATGTGTCAGTATACACCACAGAGTTGTTGGCATTGGTGTTGTCATTGAAATGGATAGAGGAGAAAGTAATACATAATAGTGTAATTGCATCTGACAGCTTTTCAGCATTATCGAGTATACAATTCATTTAGAATGGACATAATAAATGAAATATTTCTAATTTTATATAAAATGCAAATCAAAGGCATAGCAACTCGTTTCATCTGGGTTCCTGCTCATGTTGGTGTGGAGGGTAATGAACAGGTGGATATTCTGGCCAAACAAACACTCAGAATTATGAACATAGACATAGAAGTTCCACTTAGCAAAGTGGAGGTTAAAACATTCATACAGAAATATGCTCAAACAACATGGCAAGAACATTGGGACCTTAGTGATACAGGAAGAGATCTTTATCAAATTCAAAGGTATGTGGGGGATGGAAGGAAGGTGGGGTTTAAAAGAAGGGAGGAAAATGTCATTTCTCGGATGAGAATAGGTCATACAGGGCTCAATCATACATTAGGTATAATAGGAAAGCATCCAACCGGAAAGCGTATACACTGTAGCCAGCCAGAAACTGAAATATAGTACTCAGAGAAATGTGCTTTTCCAGACACTGAAGAAAGCAAAATTCCATGACTTGTCGCTATCAGGGCTGTTAGGGAAAACATCAGGCAATATGTATTGTGAGATTATTACGTTTCTAAGAGGAATTGATCAATTTAAAATAATCTAGAGTTTTGGTTCTTTATTTTATTTTATTTATTTTGTTTATTGTTTTCTGCATAGTCTCTTGTCCACACTCCAGTCCAGTTGGTGGCGGTAATGCACCTACAAGTTGGTTTGCCAACCGCCAATAAACATCAGAGAAGAAGAAACTGAGTCCGTGACGTCGAGGCAACTCTCGATGAGATGTGACGTCACTGAGCGCTTTGAGAGTTGGACTGTTCCGGGATCGGCCGGAAGAAGGAAGTGAAGTTGGAGACGCGTGGCAGAAAGTTCACAGAGAATCGGAAATTCGGATACATACAGAAACGGTAGCATTGGACTGTTATTTTGGCGGATTTGCATAAACTGTACATTGAGTGTTTCATCATGTCAACCAGCTCAGATGGTAGCCAAAGACACAATATGGAATGGATGATAGCCAAAGCTGCGAAGAAGAAAAGATCTTTGAGAGACAGAGATAGTTCAGTAAGAGCTCGAAGTTGGTCGGATTGGTCGGGTGAAGCAGACGAGGCTAAGCAAAACAAAAAATCAAGAGTCAGTCAAAATGACAGTCAAGCAATGTTGAATAAAGAAATAGAACACGAGTGGAAAGTGGTAATAGAATTCAATCAGGATGGTGGGCATTACCACCCGATTAAACTTACCAAAGCAATTGAAAAAGAGATTGGAAAAATTAAATTTGCTAAATTCATGAACAATAAGCGGGTATTGATACATGCCAATAACAAACAGCAGCAGGAAAAGATTCTGGGAATGAACTCACTGAATGGGGAGAAAATGAAGGCGCATGTTCCAGGAGCAATGGCGAAACTGAGAGGAGTAATCTCAGGAGTACCATTGGACATGTCAATGGAAGATGTGAAAAGTGAATTAAAAGGAGGCAAAATAGTGGAAGTCACAAGGCTTAAAAGCAAACGGGATGGTACACTCAAAGAAACATTATCAGTTCTCATTCAGTTTGAGAGAATCTTACCTAAGGCAGTACAAATGGGATATTTGAACTTCATGGTTAGGGAGTACATCCCCAAACCTCTCAGGTGCTACGCATGTCAACGAATGGGGCACACAGCGCAGCAGTGTAAAGGACAGCTAAGGTGTGCGAGATGCGGAGGAAAACATGAGTATGGAAAATGTGAAAAGGATGCAAAGGTTAAATGTTGTAACTGCGGAGGAGATCACAGTGCTGCGTTTGGAGGTTGTGAAGTGCAGAGAGAGGCCAGAGAGGTGCAGAGAGTTAAGATTACAAACAAAGTTTCATACGCAGAAGCAATAAAGAAAGTAAGGGGAACAGTAACAATCAATAAGACCCCTAGTGGAATAGAGCAGAGCATTACAATACAAAATGTCAGGAACACACCAAAAAGTAATCTTCAAATCCAACCCCACAGCGCCACCAAGAGTAAAGAGGATGATGATGTTTTAGGAGTGAAAAAGGTGAATTTTGTGGTATTTATATGCCATACTGTAAATGTTGCATTGCAGTTAAAAAAGAAAAGTGATAGAATCAAAGCCATTGTGGAGGCAGCTGGAAAATTCCTTGACATGAAAGATATTAAAGCAGATCAGATACATGCAATGCTAACTATACATGGAGCTGGGGAAAATGAAAATCAGGATGAGGGTTAGATCCTTAATCATGGTGCTGCACATACTACAGTGGAACGCAAGAAGCCTCATAGCTAATGGTCAAGAATTCAAGAAATATATATATGATCTAGAGGTAGTCCCTGAGGTAATATGTGTGCAAGAAACCTGGTTACGACCTCAATTAGACTTTGTCATTCCAGGATTTAGCTGTATAAGGCATGATAGAGATAATAATCAAAATGGTGGAGGGTGTGCCACGTTTCTCAAAGATGGTGTGGCATATAGGGAGGTGCAATCTCCTGATGATATAGAGTGTATTATAGTGGAAATCTGCAACCCTAGGAAACAAGATAACATTAGGATAATCAATTTATACAACCCATGTAAAAATCTAACCACTGATATATTTAAAGAAATAGCAGGCAATAAACATAGGAAGGAAGTTTGGTGTGGTGATTTCAATGCACACAACAGTCTATGGGGCAGCAACCATACAGACAGTAACGGAAATATAGTGGAAGAAATGCTGGAGGAAAGAACACTAGTATGCCTTAATGATGGACATGGCACAAGAGTAGAAAGTACACAGGGGGAAGGTTTCATGCCTGGATCTGACATTAGTGTCAAACTGTTTGGTTCATACATGCGAATGGTTTGTTTTGAATAAATCCACAGTAGGAAGTGACCATTATCCAGTGCTTACTAAAATGAATACTAATGTATATATACAGGAAGGAGGTGCAATAACCAGGTGGTGCTTTGCTAAAGCTGATTGGGGGAAATGTAGGATATGGTGTGAGGAGTCGGTACACCTGCTAACATCAGAGGGAAGCATAGAGGTCATTACAAGCCAAATAACGCAACATATTCTAAATGCAGCAGAGAACAGTATACCCAAAACAACAACCAAGGGTAGGAAGAAAGTGGTGCCATGGTGGAATGAGGAATGCAGCAGGGCTATTAAAGAGCGAAATAATGCATTTAGAGAATTAAAGAAAAACATGACACAAAATAATGTTATAGAGTTTCAAAGGAAAAGGGCAGCTGCTCGAAGGACAATCAAATACACAAAAAAAAGAACATGGAGAGAATTTTGTTCTACCATTGGCAGAGGAGTAAAATTAGGTGATGTCTGGTCCATGTTTAAGCGGATGAGTGGGAAAAGGAAATCCATTAAAATTCCAGCTTTGGTTGATGGGGAGAGGCTGGCAGTGACAGATAAAGAGAAGGCAGACATGTTAGGAAGGACACTTGCAGCAGTACATAGCGGGGAACATCTCAGTGATATTCATAGGCAGCAAAAACAGCAGTTACTAGCAGAGAATGAAAACGTGAAGGAGAAGAGACAGAATAATAGGTCAGCTCTGGATGTGGAATTTACAATGTCAGAACTCAAAATAGCCTTACAAGGTACAGGTTATACAGCCCCAGGACAAGACCAGCTATGTTATGCTATGTTTAGACAGTTGCCTATGGAAACTATGACAATGGTGCTGAGTCTTTTCAATAAAATCTGGAGAGAAGGAGATATGCCAAGTTTGTGGAAAACAGCAGTCGTGCTACCATTCAATAAGCCAGGGAAAGATACAGCTAACCCTAGTAACTACAGACCAATAGCTCTTACATCACACCTATGTAAATGGATGGAAAAGATCATTGTCCGTAGGCTCTCACATGTACTGGAGCAGAAAGGGCTGCTGAGTAGTTTTCAGAGCGGATTTCGTAAAGGGCGGTCCACAATAGATGCTTTAGTAAGAGTGAGTAATGATGTGGAAAAAACATTGAAAATGAAAGAGATAATGGCAATAGTGTACTTTGACATTGAAAAGGCGTATGACTGTATGTGGAGGGATGGGTTACTGATCAAATTGAGTAGAATGGGTATTGGAGGGAGAATGTACAATTGGGTAAGGGCCTTTTTAACAGACAGGACATTTAGAGTAAAGGTTGGAGCAGATATTTCCAACTATTTTGAAATAGAAAATGGTATCCCCCAAGGGAGTGCAGTCAGTCCAATATTATTTAACATCATGATCAATGATATATTTACATGTTTAGACACATGCATTCAATCGGCTCTATACGCAGATGATGGGGCTATTTGGATGAGGGGAAGAAATGCCCCATACGTAATGGAGAATATAGCTAGAGCGATTAAAAAAGTGGAGAGGTGGTCATATAACTGGGGATTCAAAATGTCAGAAAGCAAGTCATGCTGGTATTCACAAACAAACGCAAGATTGATGGCCAACAGCTAACACTATATGATCGTCCAATGACAAAGGTGAATGAGTTCAAATACCTAGGACTGTGGTTTGATAGCAAATACACATGGAAAATGCATATTAAACAAGTGGAAACAAAATGCAAAAAAGTATTAAATTTATTGCGAGCTGTAGCTGGATGCAACTGGGGCGCAGACAAACAAGCATTAATAGACATTTACAGATCAATTATGAGGTCCACAATAGACTATGGTTGTATAGTGTATGGAGCAGCAGCAAAAACATCGCTTTTAAAAATTGATAGAATACAATATAAAGCATTGCGGTTGTGTATTGGAGCGATAAAGTCATCCCCTATCAATGCAGTTCTGATAGAAGCAGGAGAGACACCTCTGGAGATCAGAAGAGAGAAACTTGCTCTGTCATACTGGGTCAGGCTACAAGGAAGTGGAGAAGGAAATATTTCAAACAGAATATTACAGGATTGCTGGGAATATGCAAAATTCCAGGGACGTGGGTTTGGCTGGACGAGTAAGGAGAGAACGAGGGCATATGGAGTGGAGAATATCACATTTGCTAAAGCAACCCCATTTAGCAGTGTTCCCCCATGGCTTTTCCCAGAAGCTAAAATAGATATGAGTATTGTAGAAAGGAAAAAAGAGTGGCAAGTAAATGAAGTGGGAATTAAAACAAGTATGTATCTGAATGAAAAGTATTACAATTGCCTACAAATTTACACAGATGGTTCTAAGAACAAGGAAGAGTGTGTTGGAATTGGTATATACATCCCAGAATTTAAAATATCTATATCAAAAAGAGCGTCTGATCAATTATCAGTGTACACAGCAGAAATGCTGGCAGTAATAATAGGATTACAGTGGGTTGAAGAGGTCAGACCAGATAGGGTGGTGATGTGCACAGATTCATTGTCCATATTACAAAGCATACAATCAACAACAACTGCCAGAGAAGACATTCTCATAGAACTGAATCATAGCCTGTTAAGATTGCACAGAGGCGGCATAGATCTGCAGTTCTGCTGGGTGCCTGCACATGAGGGGGTGAAAGGGAACGAGTGTGCTGATAAATTAGCAAAAAGTGCACTACAAAAGGAAATAACATTACCAGTTCAACTTGGAAAAGGAGAAGGAAAAGCAGTAATTAAGAAGAAAGGGATGGAGATCTGGCAGAAAAGGTGGGAGAAAGACCAGAAAGGCAAAGAATATCACAAAGTACAAAAGACAATTACAATTCATATTTATAAAGAAAGAAACAGAAGGGAGGAAATCACGATCGCTAGACTCAGAATAAATCACACAGCATTGAATGGTACACTGTATGTCATGGGGAAAAGTGACATTGTGACATATATAAAGCGGAAAGAGAAAAACTAAAGGCTAAAGTTTTAGAGGCAGAGAGGGAATGGAGTGTGGTTGGTATTTTGGGAACAAAAGGAGAGGGAGTAAGAGCTACCAGAAAGGCACTGTTTACATTCTTGAGTGAAACTGGGGTAGGAAAAAGAATTTAACATTAGGTCAAGAAAGAACATAGATTTTTATTTTTGTTTTATTTATTTCATGTTTTGTTTTTTGTTTTTTGTTGATTTATTTATTTATTTTGATTAGATCATAGGTTAAAGAGTTGGTATGATATGATGATTCATACTCATGTACAGTAGGTGGCGGTATGCACCTTTTAAGTTGTTTGCAATCCGCCAAAAAACGAAGAGAAGAAGAAGTCCGTGACGTCAGTAGAAAACACGGAAGTAGAGGTGAAAGATGCTCCACGGGACGATTGAGTGATGGCATGAGTGAACCATGTGAACCTTAATTCATTCACTAAACTTGAATATATTTGGCACGTTAGGCCTGAACATAAACGTTATTTGGGACACCGGTCAAAGACTAGCAAAGCTTCGTTTTGTTTTGTTATTTTATGTGCGCAAGTTAGTTTTTCCTTCCATATCTCCTGACCAGATGGTGATAACCTCGGTTATGTTTGCCATTTAACTATTTCCACAAGAAGACACAACTATCTTATGACGAGCGAAATAAAATGGCTTTCGCAAACCTGTTCTCGAGACTCTCTGCTGTGGAAGAGGATGACAGGAGCCCTGCTCAGCAAAACTTTACTCACAGGTATTTGGATTTTAAACGATAGTTAGCCTTTAGCTTCGATATGTTTTTAAGGACACAGATAGTTTTAATCATAGATATATATAAACACTAGATGGCTCAAGGGGGAGTCGCCAGCGTAGCTCACCGGTGACCATCTTGCCACAGTCAACAACTACTGCTACAGCTGTTGTAAGGTGAGTGATCTGCACAGAAATACTCTTAAAGGTGGGGTAGGTAATTTTGGAGAAACCAGCTCGAGTGCGCTAGAATTTGAAAATACACAACCGCAAAAAATCTGCCACTTCCTTACAGAGCCCCTCCTCCAACACACACGAACGCGCACATGCCCAATGAGGGCACGAGATAAGTTTGTGCCCAGATGGAAGGCTGACAGGCAGGTAGGCCATCCAGTTATTTTAGCCGGGCCAGCTAAAATGATTGGTCATGCTTTTTACAGTACTACGGCTTCCACAGATGACATTTATGTATGGATTTGTTGTCAAAGCACTTAAGATATTCATTGTTATCGGGATGTTAAGAGCATTCCATGGAATATAACAAAAAGTGTATCTCGAGCCGGTTTCTCAAACTTACCTACCCCACCTTTAACTCGCTGAAATATTGACTGATTTACAAATGGTTTGGTTTATTATAAACGTTATTAGCATGGCTATGATACAGGAGACAACAAGACATGATTATAATTATAAGTATGCAGTATCATAACTATATCTTTGATGTTTATAACAAACCAAACCGGTTGAAAATTGAGCAATCTACGGTTATTTCAATAGTGCACCATAGACATAATGTTATGAATGAGCGAGCTGTCTGTGGCAAGATGGCTCCAATGGTCTCCATTGGCCAGCAGCGCGGGTGAGTCATCTAGTGTTTATATATATCTATGGTTTTAATGGCCTAAATCTACATACTTATTACAAACTAATTTTGTTTTTTACAGGAACGAGCCTGAGAATGGAAAACGAGGCAATGCAAGAAAGAGGAAACCCCAGAGTGAGCAGACTGGCCCCAATAAAAAGGTCAGATGAACTTGAACTATATCATTTTTAGAAGTTTGTAGATTTTCTTTTCTTTCAAGCAAATGTTAAGTGAAAAGTAAAAACAAAAGATGTCTGCATTGAATCAATAAGATGAGTTGCATTTATAAAAAATGAAGAAATAGTATTTTTCTATTATGCTGGAAAGTTACCAAATATTCTTAATTTTTATGGTTTATATCAAGAAACCCATTACGACGTAAACTAAATCTAGGTTTTACTTTTATATAAGGGATTTGTTTCTAAATTAAATGTAAAAAATGGATGTAAAAGTTGAATAATTCAGACAACTTTATTCAGTGTTCCTTTACTGACATTGTGTACAGAACTAAATAATAGTAACACCTCCCAGTGTTGGACAATCATACAGCTGCTCATGAACCGGAGCAGTTTGAAGTTCAAAGTTTTGAATAATCTTAAAATATTAACCCTTTATAATATTTTGGCATTTTCTTTCCACAGAAGCAATTTCACCAAGCCCAGACAACCAGAGGCAATAATGCATCATCCTTCAGAGACGGAGGCGTCAAGGCCATGCACCACCATATGCAAAACACTCAGAGTGAACACACAATCACCAAGGGTCAGAAATACAGAAATCAAAATAACCATAATGGGACCCAGCAGCAGCAGAGGGACAGATGGACCCCTGCTAACAGAGGTGGGGGCCATCAGTCTAGACCTGCCTGGGGAAGAGGTAGAGGAGACTGTACATATAAAAACAATAAGCAGGTAAGCTTGACTGTGGCCATCAAGATAGATTGTATCCATCACCAGCCTGTCATCTGAAGCTGCTTGAATTGCATTCAGCCCCTGCTTACATCCCAAAATCCATATTTTCCCTCTTACCTGTAGTAGTAGTAGATTTGAGACTCAACTGCCCACCGTATCATTCTGCAGAATGAAGCATGCATCTCCTCATGGATGTGAGTTGAAAAACCTGGTTATTTGTTTTCTTGCTTAGAGCACCACAAAACAAGTGCTATCTAGTCCCACTAAATCAAAGAGAAGGAAGACATCTCTCGGCTGATATCTCCATTCTCCCAAACTCCGCAATTTACACAAAACAATGTATTAATAAATAGCCCTGCAGGTAAGAGGGGAAATAGATTTTATTTTTTGGCTAATTTTCTCTTTTTAAAGACTTTTCTTCATCAAATAACAAATGGACATGGGTTCATTATGCTTTTGGCACTTAAGGAATGAGTTTTAAGGTGACTGGTGACTTACCTAAAAATAGCATGATATTTAGGAATGCCTTTCTTTGGCTTTCGAACTGCCCACATTTTTATTTAATTGAAAGGTTACCAGTTGTGACACAAAAGCCTGAGGGCATACAAAGTCCCACAAACCAGGTCCCATTATAATAACACTAAACTTTCTTTATAAATCAAAAACCTGTGCTGTTGGAAGAGGTCTAACATTTCAAATGATTTGTATACTGATGGAAGTCCTCTAAAGCAACTTCATATGTGAGACACTTCTAATTTAGACAAATCAATCCACCAAATGTTATTAACTAACTTCTTCTAACAAAAGCTCAACATGCCAATTAAAAGGCAAGGCAAGTATATTAATACCGTACATTTCAACACAAGGCAATGTTGCAATTCAAGCTCAGATCAAATAATAGAATAGAATAACGTATTAAAAACAATAATTAAAGTTACAAAAGTATGTTAGGGTGGCAATAATGTTCCCTTGGCAACATATTTACTATAATCTTATTGCAACACTCATCTTTCCTCTCAGGAGGTCCAAGTGCAACGTCCGAAGTTCATGACTGAGGAGTTCAAGGACCAGAATGCTATGCTGGTGAACGGGCGCTTAGTTTGTCGACATTTCCTCTGGGGAAAGTGCATCAAGGCAGGTTATGTTGACTATGTACAAAAATATACACATTTTGATTGATAAGATACAAAAATGACTTGCAGAAGATGGCAACACGTTTCATTCCTCTGGACTTTATTGGTTGCCCTTATAATATTTACTGCAATGTCCTTCCCTTTACTGCACACAGGAGGACACCTGTCAGCTGGAACACATTAAGGGTTGCAATGATCTCGTCAAAGAAGTGTGCAAATTCTACATTATAGGATTCTGCCAAAAAGGAGAGAGCTGCCCATACATGCATGATATCCTTTGGTTGAGCAATAATCTGTACATACCTTTCATAAACGTATAATATATTGTACTGCTATTTGTTTAATATTTAACATTTCCTTTACTAAGCTGCACAGTCCTTCCCCTGCAAGTTCTTCCACAGAAGAGGACAATGTTCTAAAGGAGCAGACTGCAAGTTCTCCCATGAGCCTCTTAATGACATCAAAGCCAAACTGTTGGATGAGGTGTGTAATTAATTATGAACCACCTTCAAAAAGTTAAAATCACTCATAAACAATCCTAATTATTTTATAATATGGCACTTTAAACTACTGTGCTATAAACAAATGCATTCAAAGTATTGTTAATGTGTATTATAGAGAGGGGACTCACAAAGTTTTACCAAATGTTCTTAAATGGTTTCATATAGAGATTGCTTTGTGCTGAAGACTGATGTGTGTTTTTGCTTCTTCTCACTACAGGCATTGCAAAAGGTAAAGGACCTCATTGAACTAACAAAAAGATCTGAACAGGAGTCTTTGCGACCGCCAGAAAACACAGATGAGTCAGAAATGATAGAAGCAGACAAGACCCCCGATATACCCCTGCAACCACTCAGGTATGCACATACAAGCTCGACCCTGTCATTTAGATTCTGTTAAATCAGTGTAATTCCTGCACAGAAATTTATCTAATCAATCAATCAAATTAACATTTAGCTTCTGGTATGCTGATGTTTTTTCTTTTCAGGCCTGTCTTTTACAACAGCGCAGAAGCCAATACAGAGAAGGAAACCACGCTATGTGCGACTGAAGCACTGGCTGATGAGCAACATCAACCCCCCCAGTCAAGTAATCTTAATCCTGAGGAACCAGTCTGTTATTCAGTGGAAGCCGTTCTTGGACCTCAATTGTTCAAACCTTTCCCTCGCCTCTTTACAACTCCTGGATGTGAAGAATTAGGCACTTCAGGCTCAGCAAACCCAAAGGAAGTTCCTTACTCTGTGAATGCTGTTCTCAGGTCCTTTAAATCAACCCTTCCTATTGTACAAACTGTATCCTACACCCCAAAAACCGAAGGTGATGAGATCGCTTATCCTCTGCTAAGCTCAGAAACTCCAAATAAGAAGGTCTTGTATTCAGAGAATACAAGAAATGAAGTGAACAAATCTGAAATGTTCAAGAGCCTCAAAGTGCACACTGGCCTGGTTTCCAAGACCTGCCCTAGTCTTACTCCGGCCTACAGGGACTACACGAAGCAAAGTGACTGTCGGCAAGAATCTCTGAAACCTGCTCCCAGAACGGCTCATGAAGTCAAGTTGGGCTTGCTGCATACTTCTGTCACTGTGGCAAAGAGGTCCTCCGAAAACAAAGATGTGAGAGGGAGCATGCACCTGCATGCCGATATGACAAGCTCCATTAACTGTAAGAGTGAAGGTGGAAGCACTACTCACAGAAGCATTTTGCCAAGACCCCTTAATAAGACTACTCCCAAACAGCCTACGCAGTTGAGGCCACATATCTCTGTTCTGACGGTTGACCCACAAGCCTCAGTAAAGCCTTCTCCCTCTTCAAGCTTCACCAAATTTAAAGGTGGAGCTGCTGCTGCTACAGTACAACCTGTCACCGGCTCCATTAATACAACTGATCCTACAAACTCTGTCAGTCGTCATTCTGCAGCCAAACAACCCACTGAGATGCCCCCGCCCTTCAAAAACACACAATCTGGTCTCAAACGTGGCACGCAGGAGCATCGTTCAACTGAAATCACAGCCGAGTGCAGCAGTAAAATGACACATGGCACTGATTTGGACGTTGGATGTAAAAAGACCCTGAGAAGACCCTTTCATAGCCTTTTCGCAAGCCCAATCACTGACACTCTGCAGCACATAGACCATTCTGTAAGAACATCCTCTTGTCCTCAATCTTCCCCTCCAGAGTCTGCAGATCGCACAAGTGATCATGTTAAAAGTGCGCTTGAGACGGAAAAAGCCTCTGCCAGGTCCTTCCTCAGCCTGTTTGCTGCCCCCCTCAGTGCTGCTCCTAACCCATGCATGCAGCCTCAGACAGAGGATGTAAAGACTTCCTCTGGTCCGCAACACTCAATTAATAATGAAACAAACTCCAAACAAAGCACTTCTAAATTAGAGAAACATCTGCCACACCAGGTTATAAATGCTGTCAAAGAACTCGCTCATGTTCCAAGATCACCTAATCCTAAATTAGAAAATAAAGACAGTTCCTTGGCTCATGTTGATCAGCCTACAAAGCAGAAGCTGGTTCCTGTCCGTGGCGTTGTGTCTGATTCAACCCATGCTCATCAGCAGCTGCCTGACATCTCATCCCACAAAGGTAAGGACACTGTTTTTAAATTGTATTGTGAAATTATAATTTGCCATTGATTATGTGGTCTTGGTGGTCCTGCTGTAGCATCCACTGCAAATTCCGTTCTTAAGAATCTCTTTCTTAGCCTGAGCCCGTACCAACAGGATGCAGAGCAACAGGTATGCTGTTCATTTATTCCTGATTAAGACATTTATATAACTATTCATACATATAAATGTTTAAATCCGGTTCGAATACAAAAATAATCCCTAATTGTTTTTCTTGCTTAAGGGAGAGTCAAAAGATGGATAAAACGGTCAAGGGGTGTGTCTTTGTGAAGCAACTGTTATGGAAAAAGAAGGTAGACATTTGAATGCAAGTACTGTATGAGGAATCCTTTTGTACACATGGCACATGCAACGGTTCCCTTTATTCCACTTTTTTACTTTGATCACTTACTTTTTTATCATAATATCAAATGTTGACAGTTGCTGTATATTTTATTATTTATCGTCATATCCCGTGAAGACACCAAAACCAACAATGCGTCAGTCTGTATTTTACAGCTTTACACCTTATCTGTGGATCTCTGCCCAAAGCCTATTGGTTGCTACTGAAGAGGTCAAATCTGGTCATAAATATGAAGTATAATTTATAGCCGTGTTAATTGCACGGCTCGATGGATGGCACTTTGGTCGGTTTGTCGATTTACCATTTCAGTCCAACTAAAATATCCAAAAGACAACAGGATGGATTGCTATGTTACAGAAAATATCTGTGAAGGTTATCTTCTCAGCAAAAAAACATCAGTCTGTTGTGGTCAGCCTTATTCTTTTAGTTTAGTTTGGCTTGTACTCCTGGAACGAATGAATGTCCGAGACTGTAAATCCAAGTATTCTTTCTAATGTCCATTAGCGACTCCTCTGGTTGCAAAAAGAAGTCAGATTGTATAGAAGTCTGAGAAAATGAACCTACTTATCACTATCATTATTTCCTTTAGTAAACATTTGACTTGACAAGTTTATGGTCTCAATTGTTAGTTTTAATTGTTCTTCAATACAGCATGATGTTAATTTTTTTTATTATCTTCTCATTTAGAGTGAAATGTTTTTGAATTACAACTTTAACCAATTCACCAAAGGTTTTCTGTTCATGAGAGTTAAATGTCTTGTTCAGCGCTCCGTTACTTAGCTCTGCCTTCTCCAGTCACTGCTGGTTGGAATAAAACAGGATTGCCATGGCCGTAATGCCAAATGCCAAGGTGTCAAAACGGTAATCCCAACAACCAATGGTGTAAAGTCAACAAATACTATACAGTCTATGGAATCAAACTTGGTGCTGTAGTGAGTATTAACAACAGCATGATGGTGAGGGGGGGGTAACTTAAAATGAACTCCAGTGCCCAGGTTCTCTCTCACGTTACTGAAAAATTATAAAAATACATCAGTGAGCAACAAAATCAAGCTCGAGGGTAAAAAAAATACGTATTGGCATTTGGACACACACACACACACACAATATGTTTTAGTAAGATCACTTACTTTGGTTTGGGTTATTTCCATTGGACATAATTAGACTGTCGGGTTCTTCAGTCAGAGTTGTGTTGTATCCTTCCATTCTTTGGATAGTGTACCACTCTTTGTGCCTCTTTCTCCTGTTTTCATGTTATTGTTTCTATTTTTTTCTCAGACTCCCAGTCCAACAGTCCACTGAGAACTCTGTTGCACACTCATCAGACCTCCAGCCATTCATTCCAACATCGACTTGTAGACCAAGACGGAAGAAGGAAGGAGAATGGTTAAATGTTGACGTGTTTCCCAAATCACCCAAGGACCTTCTAAGGCTCCACTGTATCTGACATTAATGTTGGAATACTGTTATGTGAAACGACACTTATAATATTGATTAATCATGCCTTGTGGTCAGTAATGAGGACATTAATTTCTTTGTTTACAACCTTTCAACCTTTTTTTTAATCTTTTGTCATATTTCTTGCAGTCTTTAACTTATTTTTTGTGCACCGTCAAAAGTGTAATAATTGAACATTAAAATATTTTAAACATGTTTAAGTCTTTGTTCTCTTGTATACAAAACCGCTGTGTCCTAGAAAACAAAAGTAAAATATTCCAGAGGTGCTGCATGAATACACTTTTATGAATGAAAAATGTGCCGTCTGTAGTGTATTGCATTACCCCAAATGAATGGCACATTCTGCAAAAAAATGTAGAATGTAGCACTTTTAACATTTGTTAATTGGTTGACAACACAGACATTTATATAACAATATATATAAACAACTCTATGTTAAAGCAGCAGTGAGGTTACAGATAATAACTAACTCCTCCCTTTCCAAGTGTCTGAGAACTTCGGTGGCCTATGGTAATAATACAAAGTTTTGTACTTGTAAAATCTATGCTGAATTTGTCTGAAACATGATTTATTAGAAAAATGTAATGTGTTTGTTTGATACGTTTTTTATTTGCAAAACTAAATGCATTAGTTTGTAGATGGTGTTTTGTATTTGCTAACCACACTGTGTTTGTTAGTGAATCATAAGGCATTTGTAAAACTTGTTTAGTTTGTTTGTGGAGTTATGGCAGGAAATTAGCTCCATACACGGCTTTACAATAACGTTTTTTTTTCTGTCACTTTAATATCAAATCGGTCGGTGACGCAGAGATCAGGGAACAGACGTAACGTGACAGCGGCACAGCGACACTAAACACGGAGCAGTCTGCTTTATTCACCAACACAAGAACACGAACACCAGTGACCAGTCCAGAACCAACAGCAGAAGGATCCGCTCTGAATCGGTCCGTGTCGCTGCGGCTCAGACACACAGGGATTTATGTTTTAAAAAAAATACTCGCGTTACAATCATGTCAGGTTTTTGGTGGATTTAGTTAAGTCTTGGATTGCAGAGTATGAATGTCCTATTGCTATTTTCAGACGATACGTGTGTAAAGTTTGTGAAGGCAGGAGGAAAAAGCTTCCGCGATCACCGTCTCCTCTGTTCCTCCAAACCCCGCCCCCCCCCTAAAAATAATGAGTGACAGGCTGATAGTAACCTGATAGAAACGTTATTATTCACTTATATTAATCACTGATTGAGAATGTAAGTGTGCACCCATGCAGTATTTTTGTTTTTATATGCTGTTGTAAATACTCCTGTTGTTCAGACTCAAGTCATGTTTGTGATGCCACATTCAGGACTTTTTTTTAACCCTTTTTTTAACCCTTAGATGCATCAGTGGGTCTTTTTTGACCCGGTGAGGTGGTTTTCTTAGAGTATCTTTGTAATTACATTTTTTTATCATTTCATATTCCAGCTATTCCTCAAAAAACATGTTTTGAATATCATGCCATTCAAATTTACATTTTATACTTTTTAAGAAATTGTAGTTTTTGTATTACTACCCCAAGCTTCCATAAGTGGGTCAAAAATGACCTGCATACATTTTCTATGGAATTTCGTTTTTTTTTTCAAAATGTAAAAATCTTTTCTAAAATTATAAATAGGGAAATATTAAATATTTCTAGTGTGAACCAAAATATAATACAAGTGATTTTTCTTAACCAAAATGACAAAAATGGAATAAAAACACATATTCGAATACGGGTCCTTTTTTACCCACTTATGGAAGAGTGTAGGGTCCAGTCACTCGTGCATCTCAGAAGACCGTTGCTAGAAGCTGCAGCTAGACTGCAGAAGTATTAGTTTTTTGTTTTTGAGGATGGAACAATTTCACACACAGACACTGTATAGGGATGCTCGAGCTATACAATTGATTTATTTTGGTTTATAAATTAATGTCAAGACATTTATGTTATTGATTTCTGAAGCACTTTCTAAATAATAAAAAGAGAGTTCATATGTATTTACTGCATGTATTCATTGATGAAAAAGAAACCATGTGCAGTAATATAAAAAAATTGAGGATGCAACGCATTGGTATGAATCGTGATGCATCGGGATATCGAATCAAATCAAATCGGTGACAGGATAATCGTAATCGAATCGAATCGTGAGACCAGTGGAGATGCACAGCCCTAGTGTACATGTCCGCATCTGTAGCCTGTTATTGTCTCATTATACCACATTGTGTATGAATTAAAAGTAAATATATAAGTCATCATGAACACATCTGTCCATCAGACAGAGGGCTGCTGTGCCTCCTGTCATCATTAATGGACGTCTCTTTAAAATGACCGCTCAGAGGAGAAGAGTTCTCATTTCTCTAAACGCCTGTTGCTTCGACTCCTCTCTCCTTGGTTCCCCTCCTCGACTCCTCCGCTCGCATCGCCTGTGGGCGGGACTAAGACGCGAGTATAGGAGTCGAGGAGGGGAACATTTGATGAGAAAGGGCTCAAGTCTGCCAGCCATCCCTTGTGACCATGCTAGGGACTAGTGTTATTTGATTGACTCCATGGGTGCGTTTCACTTCTCTTATTTTTCATTTCCTCGCTCCTTGGGCTCGGTATCACCGGAAGTTGATTTGTCTGCGCCATCTTGAGTAGCGTCCCAGTGGCCTTATTTGTGCCGGAGGACCGAGGATCGAGGAGTGATAACGGAGGAGCGATAATCGAGGAACTACCAGACCATCCTCCGGTGAAATCCTCATACACTCGCCCCGCCCCCTTACTGTGTATCGCTCACTGATTGGACGATGCAGCGCATGCACTGATCTGGCTGCTGTCAGACGATCAGCTGTGCAGCGTCATCACAAACGGACGTCGCTTCACGTGACGCTCCGGAGGAAAGGACGTCCCATTGCTCTTAAATCTCATTTCCCTGCTTCTCGTGGTTTCCTTGCGTCTCTCCATGCTTCCCTGGTGGGAGGGACTAGTCTCAGGGAAACTACGCAAGTGAGGGACGCAAGGAATCCATTTAACCGAAGTGAAACTTTTTTTTTTTTTTTTTTTTTTTATTGAACATTTTTTTAAACATACAAAAGCTCGGTGAGGATATCATCAACTTATCAACATAAGTTCAAGACATTCATTCACAATAAGACAAAAAAACATAACTAATACATCCAGTAAGAGCCAGGGGGAAAGAAAAAAGCATAAAGGCACAAAAACATTTAAGAGGCATTAAGCTTACTTAAAATAATAACCATTTGGAAATGTCATTGCAAATCTTTATAGACAGGTTACAAGATTGTATTTTTCTAAGGGACAGAAAAAAGGACTTGAACTCATTTATGAAACAGGGAAAGGAGGGCTTGCCTCCTCTCCATTTACTACAATGTAAATGGTATTTACCCAAAATAATAATTATATTTACTAAATCAGAAATGGGAGAGTCCAAATTATCAATATAATATAAAATGTGATATATTTTGAAGGCCGGAATATTTGTTAATTTAAGTAACAACCAATCTCTCACATTCGACCAAAACAATTCAGAAAAAGGGCAAGAGAAAAATAAATGTTCCAACGATTCATCAGATAAATTACAAAAGGAACATGGTTCCACTTCAAATTTAAATCTTGAATTTAAAAAAGTAGAAACCGGGTAGATTTTATGAACAATTTTAAAATGAGTTTCTTTTGCTTTAGGGGAAATAGGCCATTTTATAAAATCAGATAGAGCTTTTTCCATTACAGATAAAGTGTCTAAATCGGTCACTTGAGGAAATAAGCCTCTGTTAAAATTGTGAAAAATGTGGGATTTCAGGGAAGCATTAATAGATTTGTTATTCTTAAGAGTATCGCCAATAATTTCCAAATTAGGTAAAACCGATACAACATTTGAGTACAGTAAAGTATTATGAATCATTCCAATAAGTGGTACAGGAATTGCTTTACAGTTTATATAGTTTTGTTGACTCTTCAAGAAAGTTTTTTTTGTTCAGCATTTGTTATCCCCAAGTTTCTCAGTTTTGATCCTCAAAGTGAGCGTTTTGTGTTTTTCTTGTATTTTTACGTTTTGATTAAAAGCCTTTGTTGATCTTGACCTAGTTCTGGTGACGTGCATTTGGGTCCTGACTGAGCCTTTTGTCATCGCAACAAACGATGCAAATATATATAAAAAATACAAATGTGCCAAAACATATGCAAATGAAGAAACAACTTCACCAACTTCACGAAACATGTGCAGCATTTACAAAAAAGGCTGCAATAAAAAAGAAATGCTGCAAATGTATTTATAGCATTTCTTTTATTTGCATCTCTTTTTTTATTTGCAGCATTTTTCTTTAAGTCTTCATTTGCATGTGTTTTGGCACATTTGTGTTTTTATATTTACATTGGTTCTGAAGCGATTGCACGTTTCTCCTAATGGAAGTGTTTTGGACCATTGTAGTGCGTTTGCACCTGTCAGCCACCGTAGTGGGGGCAGCTGGATTCATTTCGTTTAATCCACGAATTTAGGATACTTTAGTAAGTTATACTTTTGTTCTTTTTTTGTAAATTGGTATATATATTATATTCTAAGTTTGAGCAAGTACAAAGATGTGTTGTGTGTCTTTATTTGTTTAAAACCAGCAAAAACCCACAATAAAATGATGCTAAAATATATGTATTTTATTGATCATATTTTAAATATTTAAATACATTGTACAGCAAGTATATATTGACATAATGTGTATGCATATATATCAGTTGATCATATTAAAAAATAATCATTACAACACCATAACAACAACAACAGTAACAGACTTTAAAGAAAGCAACATAGACAATATCAAACTGTACTAGGATAATGTTACCTTGAACATATATTGTACATTTTTACTGCAAATAGAAGACAGTCAATGATATTATATGTTCAAGCTCTAATGCACAATGGACAATTTTTGCATTAAACATTGCACCTATAAAACAATCTAATAGAAAAAGTAAAATATATACGACAGAAAATGGTATATAGTATATGTTATATAAAGGTTTGTTCCAAATACTGCATGTTTACCCAAAGAGCAAATAAACTGCATCGGTGGCTTAAGAAAAAACTCTTTCAAACATTGATTTGATCCTCACTTGATCCTTACAATTTGTTGTCCTGTATTGTATGGTTACCAACCCAAGGACCACTGCTTACCATGCCACATTAAATTACAATTCGCAAAGTTGAATAAATAAAAAACTTTTTTGTAATGGTTTAGTTTTGTGATCAATTTAACTAAAACAGTGTGTACTGTAGGTGAAAGTACTGTATTCATTTTACCATACAGTCCACCCCAACCACCTTTTGGTACTTCTTTATTTGTACAGGGAATTAACCATGTAAGTAGAGGGTAACAGCCTTCTACTCCTACTAGAAGGCTGGGTGTAGATACAATTATTCCAGTACTTCCATTGTATCAGTGGGTGGGGAGCTGCCGCTCGCCTCACCGTCATCGAGAAACATTTTTTCCTCTGCCAGTTGGTCAGATTTGTCGTCAGTCTCTGATTGGCTGACTGTCTTATTGGTGGGGGCTAGGGGGGCAGCCTGAAGAGCTTCTTCCTCCTGGTCCTGGTAATACTCGAGCGTTTTCCTCTTAAAACAACCCAACTTATGACAAACATAAGAAGAACCAATTAGGCCAAACACAAGGGAGACCCAATTTACAGTAGAAAAGCATTATTTAAATATTTTTTTGTTTCAGTTTCTAACATTTAAACTTTGAATTTCAAAATAGATGTTGGAAATTCACCTTAAACATGATGACTGTGATTATGATCAGAAGCAAGAGTCCAAGTCCACATCCAGTTAAAATGATCAGCAGTTCATCCGGGGGGATTATAAACTCAACTCGAACTTCCATCTGTTGGCAGAGAAAATGTGAGTTTACAAAGTGGGTTTGAGTTTATTTGAAAGAGAATCTAAATGTCTCATAATTCAAATTGTTTTGGCTGTTCGTGTAGACTGAATGTACCCATTTCCGTGTTGGATCGTTGTCATACTTCTCCTGTGTAAAAAAACATTTAATTTGTGGTTAATTACAACTAATAATTGGGTGTCCTGAAAAAATAAAGAAAGCCATACCTTTGAAATGGCATTACTGTGGTCAAATGTCAACTTACCACTTTTTTGTAAGAACTGAGCACATATCGGTTGTTGTCATAGTCAACCTCTATGAAGCTTTTAAATTTAACCTCTGCAGAATCTCCAGTATATCGTTTAAGAAAAGCAATATTCTGCAAAGTAAGAGCATGTCAATTAATTATACTGGATATTCACCACTTATTAAGTTATATTTGGTGTGCGTTGTTGCAACGTACCGCTGCATGTTGTTTGAGATCCCTAAACTGTACATCTCCTATCAATGTAATCTCAGTGGGTGATTCTTTCTCCAGGATAAAACTGTCACATAAAATGACTTTGCACGGTTTGTCTGGTGAGCAGTACTGTAACACACCAGCAGTTCATTGTATTATGGGATTTGTTATTCGACAACATGTTCAGTTAGAATATTGTGATAGAAAACATGTGTTACTTACTTCCGATTCCTTGTCAGTTTTCCTTGAGCACTGAGTTTTGTTCTTTAAAAAGTTGTTAAATGCATTAATTGTTGTGTAATTCTATAAACTGAAGCAGTAAAAGTAATGTTAAGTAGTGATCTTACCTGCTGGACAATGACTTGATAGTTTGTCATTTCAAAGTTATGGTCCAGTTTGGTTGGGAAGAACAGGGACACATTAACAGGAAAGTCCTTAAAACCAAGATTACCTATCTGCGAACAGTGAGAGAAAGTTGTTTCATTTTAAAGAACATTTCAATATCTTTTAAAATTAAATTCACCTTCTCAGACTAAGATAATAAGATTGTGAAACTCTGTTAGTTAAATATGAAGACACAGTGGTTAGCTGAGCTTAGCAACAATTTAAACAAGGGGAAAAGGCTAATTTGACTGTCCAAAGGCCAAAAATGTCTACAGTACAAGCACATTTAAGGCCCAAGTACCATGATGTAATTATTTGGTCATACAAATCAATACACTGCACTGGTAATCTGCCCACCACCAAGCGCCTAGCTGGTGAACCTAGCATCGCAAGAAGCAGCTAATTCACCCAGAGTTGGTAAAGACCAAACAGAGCTAAAAGTGGAGCGAATGTTAGAACGGTTTTTACTTTGTTTTACGAAAAGTGGTGGGGACACTTACTCAGATAAAATAACAACTACTGTTTTGTGTGTCCCCCACAATCAATACAGTAACATAGGCTTACTATTTGTTAGCAATACTTTAAGATGCATGAAGACCCATACCAGTCTTCAATGACACAAATCCAACTCAACAGCATGGCCGTTTGTCCTGTTCAATAAGAGATAATGTAAAACTCGGACAAGAAGAAACTGTTAAATGAATGTGTTAAAGTTTCTGAGCGGCGCACTTTTTTGGGTCATTTTAGTGTTTTTTAGTAATTATTTTTAACTTACATGTCTTTTTTTGGCTACTAGTGTAGTGGTTGTGCACCTACTGCAAAACAGGAGATGTTTGCTTTTACATTTTCTATTCATGTGTCACATGTTCAAATTGCACCATTTGGGTTCCCAGAAATACACCCACCAAGTATGAGTGGACAAACAGTTCTCAAGACTGTACATATAAACCCTTCTCGAAATGATGCTACGAGTTACTAGTTACTTTATAAATTAATATTCTTAGTTAATACAAAATCATTTAAAAAGAATTGTGGGATAACCCAAGGTTATCCAGCAGCAGTATATAAATGAATTAAAATGAGCTCCACCTTTACTATCTGTGATAAACACATACATGCATCAATAAGTATAATCAAGTCATTTATATGTGATTCTGAAATGGGCCATTACTGAAAAACTTTAGCTTTTCATACTTTAAGTACATTTTGATGCTATTACTTTGATACATTTACTTAAGTATTGTAAGCTTTTGCACATTTGAATTGTACTTTTAACAGAGAATTGTTATAATTTAGTTTGCCTACCTTTACTTAAGTAAAAGTACTTCTTCCAGCTTTGCTTGCAGGCAATTTCTCAGAACATTTATAACACAAAATACACAAAAAGTGCTTGGTACTTGTCCCCAGTATCCCCAACATAATTGACACCTATGAATATTTACAACTTAAGTGTGTCGGGTTAACAGAAACACGGTATGCAGACTCACCACTAGATGCCACTAAATCTTCTGACTGGTCTAAAATGGCAGCTTGTTCTGTGCTCATGGTTGGTTAAAATGTGCCTTGAGTCTAGATGGTTGCATGTTGCAGAGTAATTAACGGCTCACCTTATATGTAGTAACTATTTGTTTAGGTCCAGTGTCCTCTGTTGTGAAGTTCAGATAGCTAATAAGGTCTTCTTTCCTAAAAAGAATACAGATGATCTCAATATGCAGATAGTTTTGGGATAATGTAATAACTGACTTAATGATAGAAATAAATGTAATAATTCAAATAACATAAAAAAGACAAGGCATATATAAAAACTACAGTAACAAAATAAAACATGTGTAGTGGCACTTACACTGTTACTGCCATTTTGATTTCAAACTGTACTGGGATGTCCTTGGTCAAGGTATTGGTATTGTTGGAGTTTGTGTTTTCACTAGGAATGTAAAAAGGATTTCATGTGAATATTAAACATGAAAAACGAAACGATACTAAAGAATATTCAAAGAAATTGTGTGGTTTCGCCTTGTGTTAGATTTTTCAAGAGAACCTCTACCTTTTTCCAGTTATGGTCATCACAATTGTATCATTCCACTCGTACTCATTTATGATGCGGAAAGAAGCTCTAAATGTTGCCTTGACAGGAAAAAGATGGTAGATGTGAGTCAAAGACAAAGATAAAACATCTACATCAGAGAAGTTGCCATAGTTGCAAATGGCAAAGGTTCAGTTCTTGATTTATGAAAGTTCACACTTCTGTCTGGTGTGAGGGTGTCTGGGTGCAGTATGACTCACGGAGGATCTGCTGCGAAACACGGGCCGGCTGACACCACATATTGTTTTGTTGAGAACTCCTTCTAGATCATTACAACTGTGGAGCGTTGGTCTGGTTGACTGTTAAAAGGAAGAACAAAAAACGTTTTAACTGAGACCATCCAGCTTTTTCTATGAATTCAATACTGTTTACTATTCAAAAGTCGTGATCGGAGAACGATGCAGTCAACAAGGTCAATCTGTCTTTGGGAAAGATATAGGGAACTTTAATTGCTTTTAAATGTTTGTGAATGTTAGTCTGTCCTGGTGATCATGAGGCATCTTGTTTGGAAGCCTCTGCTGTTGTATACATAATGCAATCAATTTACTATGGATAACCTTTGATATACTCTATAAGTCTTAAAGAGGCCCTATTCTGCATTTTGGGGTATTCCCTTTCCTGTTGTGTGTTCTATCGGTTTCTGTGCATGTAAATGGTCTGCAAAGGCTAAAATTCCAAAGTTTCCTCCAGAGGGAGTTCCTCCTCCTTTGTTTTGACCAATCACAACAGAGCCAGCCAGCTAACCAATCAGAGCAGACTGGGCTCTGGTTTCAGACAGAGGGTGAAAAGAGGTGATGCAGCACAGGCAGTATGAGAAAAATAAAGCACCATCTGAACATATATATATATTTGTATATACAATTTAAATATGAACTTGAAAATGATCATAATTGGGCCCCTTTCAGATTCCTAACAGCACAAGTTCTCACAGTTTGATGTTGTCTATTAGCAGTGGTCAATAGAGGGCGATAGGGCGCCTCCCCCTTCCTCCCCTGTGGAAAGTGTATTTTTTAGATCAATTTTCTTTTTTATATTTTTAAATAAAATGTCACAAATTATCCTCAGAATGTATATGTTTAAACTTACAATAATGTTTAATATATAACATCTAAACCATTATTACATGTTTGATTACCCTCTAGTCTGGGCGCTCAGAAAAGTTGCTACCCGAAAACTATGCAAGTAAAACATAAATTCAGCCAATCAGCCTTCTCAGATCTGACGTCCAAAGGGCGACAACTTCAGTGCCCAAGGCAGTCTGTGTGTGGGAATACTTTGAGGTAACGTAACAGTATTTGATGAAGAGGGCTGCTTGTGAAAGTACTTCTGGAGACTCTGGACTTCGGTCCCAGTTTAAACAGTTTATACTACTATGAACTATGTCCAGGACAAGGTGTTTGGAACATTTGATTCATAGTTCACCACACTGGGGATTATGGATTAATCAAACAGCTGACTCATAGCAACTATTTCTGTGTGATACTTCACTACTCCTTCTGTAAAAGTAATTTTGATGACTACATCACTAAGAGTCATCAATTAAGGGGTTATTTTTCAAAATGTTCTTCAGGGGGAGCATACACACTGGACCCTCCTAGTAGTGCTCGGTCTCCATCTTCCCCAGCCCCACCTAATATATTTTTCACCAGCCGCCACTGTCTATTTGCTCTCCTGGCTCTGACAACCAACACATCCTGCATTGGGTTACAAACTTCATTTCACTTTCTCTGTAAGTGGCACAGGAAATGTGAAAGAAAGCTTTGCAGTAGTTATGCACTTGGCTTACAGAATAGAGGGTAATACTGTGAAGTCCAGGCTTTTGCATTTGCCACACATTTGTTGGCTGCATTTTCATGCTGTGAATCGCTTGCTCTTGGTGCTCCATTGGATGGTGATCTGGTGGGTATGTTAGAGTTTACTGAACTCATTGTCATATTTATGAAACTAGTTTAAGATAACATTTACTTTGTGGCATGACACTTTACCCTGCTGGAAGTAGTCATTAGAATATGTGTACTGTAGACGGCTGCAGCCTTTAAAAGATCCATATGGTCAACAAAAATACTCAAGCAGGCTGAAGCAATTAAATAATTCTCATTTGGTATAATGTGCATATGGGAACATGTCATAGGGTCCCAATCATTCTACTGTCCTGTCTGTTGAAAAGAGATCAGCAGATTCTGATATACTCAAAACAACCACAACTATTAATCCACATTCAAAGTCACATATCACTTTTCCTTCATATTTTGTTTATCCGTACAATTTAACTCTTGACAATGTCTGCATTTTTGTCAAATGGCTGATGTTTGTTTGTTTGTAGCCTTTATTTAACCAGGTTAAAAAATCCCATTGAGATCAACGATCTCTTTTTCAAGGGAGACCTGCTCATCCTCCTGATCATTTGGATTTAAGGACCACTTTAAGGACCACTCCACCATCAAAGTTGACAAAACAGAACCATCGTTCTTTTCATTTTATTTATTTTATTCCTTGTCAAAACATGGCGCCTACATTACCCACAATTCAACTACACTAGCGACAGTTCAGTTTGATAATCTGGTGTCAAGCTAGTAGCGGCTAATGTAGCTGGCATTGCTAGCCTTAAGCAGACGTGAAGAGCAGGCAGACACCTAGATTTCTTTCATTTAAAATGTGTTATCTCAATGAACCGATGAAGACTCTTTTAACAAGCAGGTGTACAGATGGATATATAAAGTTATCACGGAATTATAATTGTAACTTTTACATCACCTCTGTAAGAACCATCATGGAGAAGGAGAGGCCTGGAGGGTAGTGCATTGTTAGGCTGGTGTAGTATGAGTCATCACCGCTATTGGATAGTTTGACAGACACGTTGAGGAAGTTATCTTCTGCCACCAACAATGTTGCGGTCCTAAGAGAAAGAGAGTTATGCTTACATTTGGTCGTATGATTTTATTATTACGGTTGCTGTGAATGATATGACTTACGTGAAGTTGAAATCCACCTCAAGTTGCGCAACACAAGTGTCATTTTTCTTACAATGCTTTTCAAATGGAACCTGTGACAAAAGGAAATATGTCTTTGTGTCATTCTTGAAAAATACAACGCAAGCCAAAAAATGGTGTCATGGACAAAAGTTCAGGTTAGTTCAATGGCTGCCTCTTCACTTTCTACCCTCTTTATTTCAGCACCATTGCTCGTACCACAAACTCAACCTTTATGTTTTAGTTTAAGGGAGATTTTAACAAAGCGTTTCTCCTAATGGACATTTTTTGGGCCATTGTAGCGCATTTGCACCTTTCGGCCACCCTACTAATCTGGAAAAAAACTTCACTTTTTTTAGCTCATTCAGATCTTTTGTAACAAAAGTTATCCTTTTCTATATTATATTCGCAAATGTACTGGCAACTGAGTTCGACAAATCAATGCACACAGAAAAGCTGAATCCATACATACCTCAACAGTAGCCTGCGTTTTGCTGTCCACATTCAGGACGGCGCTCGCGCTCACACTGTCAACTTGGGAAAACTGTAATTTGATGCTGATGGGCATTAGTGTGTCTTTCACACATTTCTGCAAGAAAAAGACAAGAGTCATCTGTATATTGTTGAAGTGCAGACAAATACGTTTATAAAAATAACTTGCGATTATAGTTTAACAAACTAAGTGTATGATACAGCTGGCTCGGAAAGGATTTCAGTTTTTACAATTGTTTAATATAAGCAGATTTTGATTAAAGTGAAATCATCACAAGTCATCCATTATAGACCATTTTGAAGGACTGGCATTAAGAGGTCTTCAGAGAAATCAATAGAAGGCCGACAGGTAGTAAACACCAAAGGGAACAGCAGAACAAGACAGACAGGTAGTAAACACTAAAGGGAACAGCAGAACAAGACAGACAGGTAGTAAACACTAAAGGGAACAGCAGAACAAGACAGACATGTAGTAAACACCAAAGGGAACAGCAGAACAAGACAGACAGGTAGTAAACACTAAAGGGAACAGCAGAACAAGACAGACATGTAGTAAACACTAAAGGGAACACGGTATGGGCTCTGGCAGTGTTTAAAGACTGTTTAATGGAAAATGTGAACAGACTTGGACAGTTACAGAACACCCTATAGTCAGTGCTGCCGTCATTTTAAATTACGTTGCTGTAGCCGCAGTTCAGCAAATGCTACAAATTAGATTGAATAATAATTTTCTTAGCAGAAGCAATATGATAGCTTTTAAATCAATAACACCAATCTGATATTCTGAGATGGTTTATTTAGTATGTAGCCATCTAATTAGCTGCTTAATGTGCAGCAAGGCGGTCATTAATGAGGAAAGAACACCAGGGTGAGTCAACATCTGTCGGTGTCCTTATTTTATTGATGATTGCCTCACTGCACATCTGGCCTTACTTATTCTCTATACCTGCATGTAGATGGAGTGGTTGAAGCAGGTGTCTTTATCCCTCAGCTCGGGGGTAGAGGTGAGATTTCTAGCTTTCCGGTCGGTTTCACTGAAGAAACCTCGATACATAGTAGTTCTCGTGGGATCCACGTCGATCGAGTACGAGATGTTCAACGTGGAGCTCAATTCCTCTGCAACGGCAAACAGAGGGATTGAAATAACGTTAATATGTTGTGAAATATAAGAACATGTTATTAAATCACATTATTTGGTTAGGTCTTACCTGCTTTACTTCTTGTTGTTTCTACCATTTCAAAGCAGGCTGTTAGGGTTACCATTGGTAAATTTGCATCTGTGTTGCCAAGGCACTCAATTTTGTCTGTGTTTATCTCTTTAGGTTGAAAATACAGAGAAGCCATGACATTAAAGACAGGCCTGGACCTGAAAGACATTCATAAAAAACAAAAAACATATTGGTTAACAGACTTTGCACTAGAATGATTCCTATGGTATAATTGTGTACACATGTATGAAGGATGTGTAAACAAGACACCAGTCCCATGATTTGTGTAAGTTTTATAGGAGGTGATTGACAGTTCTCTCCTCACTCAGACATCAATAAGTGTCCTTATACCAGACTGGTTAAAAACTCCGCTTGATGGTCTGTCATTCCTTTTTTTGTATGGCGATTATTCAGGGTACATCCAATTTCATAATTAAATACACTGTATTTAATTTAAATCTGTTTTATTCTAAAAACCGAATGTTCACACATGACTTCCGGTTTTCTGCTAAGTAAATCTCGTCATTTCCGGTTAGCATTCGCATGTGGCGAATGCTACGTTTTGAAACCGTGAATTGAAGGTGAAATGACATGTGATGTTGTACCCTAAACACACTGTTTTTAACACTCATTTATTGACGCTGCAAAACGTTTATTAGGGAATGTTTAAATAACCACAGACATTAGAATTATGTAATTTAGCAACAGAAAACGGCAGGATTTGCAATGGACACGCCCCCGTCGACGCCGGCCAATAGAAGAAGACTACAGTTGATAACTTGTGATGGACAGGAAGAATCGATCTCTTCCTTCACCCCAGCTGACCCAACGCGACAGGCAACAGCTGAATGGGGAGAGCGCCTCCACTCGCACATTTCATTTTGTATCATCGTATCATTTGTTTAATTAAATGCTGTTAACTTTTATAAGCTTCCCTGGACTCTTTTCAGTTTATCCTGCTCTCAGGGCTAAAGCAATCCTAACAGTATGTACATGCTAAAAGTGATTTAAGAACAAATGTCCTCTTGTTATTTTCTGAGGGATTTCACTATGATGTTAATTTTTATGTTGTTAGCTTAGGTTAGAGACATTTTTCAAGGGGGTTGCGATGCACTTTAACCAAGATCAGAAAAACATCTAAATTCATTGTCGACACATTTTTTGTCCAACTAAAGGAAGCATATGTTTAATATTTCAGGAACATAAAATCAAAGTAGAGTGTTATATTTGTTACAGTCATTATAATGCTTAGATTATTACATTTGTCGGATAAAGATATACAGTTGGACTATTGATCCTGAAAAATGTCATTACTTTGATTTAATTTAACGGTATCTTAAATTCACCACTGCTAAAGTTCATATTTTACACTTTTCTTTAGGGGCATCTTTCCAATCAATCAATCAAGGGGCCCTATTATGTTTTGGGGTTTTTTCCTTCTGCAACATAGTGACATCACTACCTAACACTACAGCTTCTATTGGCTAGCGCTCCAACACAGTGGACGTGATAGGCTAGGGGCATAAATCTCTGAGCGGTTGACCAATTACAGCAGAGCCGGCCAGCTAACCAATCAGAGCAGACTGGGCTCTGGTTTCAGACAGAGGGTGAAAAGAGGTGCTAGATAGATAGATAGATAGATAGATCTTTCATTCAGCATTGAGACATATTCTTGAGTTGATGAGATAGCAATTGCTCTTAACCACATCCACAATTCCTTCAACCACATACAATAGCCCTACCTTAACACAACAGCTATGCCCTGTGATCCCACCACAATATCTGGGAGTCCATCCTCTCCAAGGTCAATGTCCCCATCAATGGACTGTCCAAAGAATCTCAGCCGGAGATCTATTTTATGACCAATGATTCTCTGGAATAATAGAAATTGAACAATTAAAATGGTACATGGTTTGCACATTCTTAATGTGCATATTCGAGAGGATGATTCATGTTAAGTAGTTTGGGTAGATGCCCAGGGTTGGCAGATAAAGGTTTTTAAAAGTAAACTTCAAAATCTTCAACAAAGCCATTTCAATCTAAAATGTATCAATCATCATTTTGGAACTTAGATAGAGTTATACAATGGAAATAAGGGAGAGAGACCAGTTCATGATGAATTCATCTTTTCAACCCTGAGAAAAACATATCATTTGTCAGGTTTTCTCTGTCTCACCTGGCTGTAATCGCTCCGTATCCCTCTGATTCTGTCGCCAAGATAGATGTACACAACCCCGCTGTTATTGTCCTCAAGAGGAGCTCCAACAGCAACATCTCGCAGTCCATCTCCATTCAGATCGGCAAGGCTGGATATGGTGGTGCCAAATCTCCCCATGGAGGGTGCAGTCACAGTCAGTTCACCTTTCAGTTGCATCTGTGGGAAATGGAAACGTTCACTTATTCAGATAATAAAAGCATTGTTTTGCTTGATTGAAACTCAAACTTGGATTCTGAATCTTTGTCACACAGCCCACCTCATCAGTCAGTGTGTAGATGTAGATCTGACCTTCCCTCTTCTCCTGAGGCTGGTAAAACTGTGGAGCTCCCACCAGCAGGAAATCAGTGTTACCGTCTGAGTCTGTGTCTACTGAGCACAGCTCTGCGCCAAAGTAGGAGCCAATCTGAAAAGTGAAGTTGGGATAAAGACATTTATTATACTTTGAACAGACATCATTTTCTCACCGTTTTTCTTCAAGTAAAGTGCTAAGTGCCACTGCAAGGAAGTGCTCTGGTTTCCTCTCTGCAACCGCAGAAAGATGCTCCTCACCATAAAGGTGCAACATGCACCACTAAATACATTTAATCAAATACATCTGCATGACACAATAAGGGCCCAGCAGCCTGTTCCAAGAAGCATGTTAATGACTTTTTCTGAGTAACAGTGCAAAAATAAAACATGTAGTCTTTTTAGAGAAGATGTAAATGTGAGGGTTTTTTAGGTTTACTGAGCAAAGTTGTCTCAAAGTTCAAATATAGACCTGCCTCTTTCACAGGTTCCCATGTTCAAGTTTAAAGTCGGTTCATGTGAATGAATGAATGATGGAATGACAAAAAGGCAATGGTAGTAGATTGAGGTTTACATTTTTTTGTCTGGAATATGTATGATGAATCAGATTTTATTTCAAACTAAACTCAAGACATATACCAACCTGTTCCCCGTTAACTCTTTGGGATGCCGTCCAGTTTTTGCCTTCATGTCTGAAAAGTACGACCTGTCCTTTGTGATTAAATCTTGGTGCCCCGGCGAAATAAATTGGAGCATTATTCTTCTTTCCAACAGAAATAGAGTATCCTGCAACAAAGCCAGTCACATTATGACATTATCTGCTAAAAGTTCATTCACATTGAAAAGGTTATTATCGTATGTAAGAGGTTTAATAGGAGGGTGTTTCTAAAATAATTTCCTTTTTCAGAATCCCACTGCTTTTGTGTCTTTTCCATTTCATTTTATATACAAAGACCATTATCACCCATATGGCAGATTGGAAACTGATAGGAATCATTTACTGAGGCAAATGGTTTTTCCAAGCATTAGATACAAAGAAACCTGAACATCAACATCTTAAGCCAATATAAAACAATATCTCCTTAGAGTGATGTATCATCTGCAAAGAAAGAAACAGCTTTATGTTCAGTACCCAGGTAGGAGTCATCCAGCATGTGTGGATCTTCAATTTGTGTTTCTATCTCTCCACGGCGATCTTGGAGAGAACCACGCCAGCTGTTTGATCCCACTGAACCCAGAATCAGGGTATCCTGTTGACAGAAATGTGCAGCTCAGAGAGGAGTAGAGTTACCAACACTAGGTATGTTGGAAGTAGACAGATCAATTGCGGCAGGAAGACTGTTTTGACTGTGGCTGGTTGGTCCAAACATCAAAGATATCATAAAAGCAGGATTAGGTTGTCAAAGAGGCGAATTATGTTTTCAACTTCACATCAGTATGTAGTGTTTCTACTGGGACATGTCTCCATGCTCTAATGTTCAAAAAGCTCTTTATTTTTCTCATACTGCCTGTGCTGCAGCACCTCTTTTCACTCTCTGTCTGAAACCAGAGCCCAGTCTGCTCTGATTGGTTAGCTGGCAGACTCTGTTGTGATTGGTCAACTGCTTAGAGATGTGGTGGAAATGTCCAGGCCTTAAGCAAATCACATACGATGAGTTGGAGCACTATCCAATAGAAGTCTAAGATAGTGATGTCACTTTGTGAAGGAACTAAACAAAGGAGTGCTATGGAGGCTTATTCTGCACGATTACTTCCATTAAGGAGTGGTGGTTACACTTTTTTCTTTTACACAAAATCAATGTGTAATACTTTTAAATTTACATTCACGTGAACATGTTTTTTGTTAAAAGAAAATAAATGGATTGAAGATCAAAAAACTAATTTATGCTGTAATTAAATGTTTTGAAATGTTGTATTTTGTAAAATGTCATTGTTTCTTTTCATTTTGTGTTTTGACCTTCAGGGCCATGGCAGTAATTTATTTTAGTTTTAGTTTTATGAGCTTGATCTAATTATTGATCTAAACGTCTTATGTTGACCTATAAATGAATGGTTAGCTAGCACTGTGATGGTTGACTTTAGCTTGGATAAAAGATGTAGATTTTTAAATTGCATCTAGATTTTGTCTTTTTGACTTGACTCACGTTGAAGAAGACAGCACTGAATCCACTCTGAGACATTTCATTGGTCAATTCTCCAGCCCGAGACACTTTGGAGCCTAAACATAAAATACATTAGCTCTTCATTGTAAAAACAATATTGTACAAAAGTAAGAAAAAAACACAATTGAAACTCACCTTCCATTTGAAAGATCTTTTTTTGAAAGTTTTCCAGTACTCCTTTGAGTCCGTCATAGTTCTCAATTTTGAAGGCATTTTTGTCTTTCGGTTCTGAAGCAATGGCTCTGAATTTCTCCAGGTCAGCGTTTTTGACCTGAAACCAAAGCTTGAAATTAAGAATTCCTCCAGAGACACAAAGTTGTACAATCTTGAATTCAAAACTTGAATCAGTCCAGGTTTCACTAGACAAAATCTAGGAATGTAGGAATACATGGTTCTGACAGTATACTGTAGCAGCACCAAGAATACTACCAGACAAGCATAATGTGTAGCACACATTGTAGAAAGGGGAATCAAAATACAAATACTAACATAAGAGCATATGCCCTGTGTAGTGGACATTTTACAGAGGGGAATCACAACGGCTCTCTGTGACGGCAGCTTTGTCGATGCTTAGCTAAGTGTTAGAAAATGTTCAGACTTGATGCCAATAATTCAGAAATCATGTTATAATAAAGTAAAAAACTCTCTGATTTGTATTTCTTTATTACAACACCACACGTGTATTTGCTTTATCTCCTCCAGAACTACAGGGGAATACTAGTATTTTAAACTTCTGAGTTATAATCAATCACAGAATATATTTATGATTAACATGACATTTTCTAATTGATTGACAGCACTAGTGAAAACATGTTTAAACTATAGTTTTCTTCTGAGAAGTAGTAGTGTGTATCATCTGCATAGTGATGAACTTTCCATTCGAAGAAAATGATCCCTGGTGTTGCTGTTTTAGATAAATATATACATTTCTCAGACAGACAAAATGATGAGACATGTTTAGAACATCATAACTTACCCCAATGACAAAGCGAATGATGTTTTGATCATCATATCTTTTAATAATCCCTCTGTCTCTATCACTGGGATCTCCATCCGTTATTAGTACCACCACTTTAGTTGCATCAGGAGAGGCGCCTGCTTTTGGGTTTTTCAAAATGTTGTTCCTGAAACAAATGTGAAACTATCCTTTAAAAAAAGAAAAGTCTTCTAAACTACGATTAATTACTTCAAAAAATAAAACTTTCATAATGTTACAGCTGTACTGTGAAAGTATTGAGTGCCATGCAACAAAAGCTGTTATTTAATGTGTTTAGAGTTGGAGAACGGCTTTTGTAATGTTACTGAACTTACAGCACATATGTCAGAGCGCTGTGTGTGTTGGTGAGTTTTCTCATATGGAGTTCTTTCCTGAGTTTGTCCAGATAACTACCAGCTTGGTAGTCATTGAAGTCAAAAACTTTGCTGTTAGTAAAGGAGAACTGAACCGCCGCAAACTGAAAATAAGCAGACAAGATCATACGTTATTCAACATTATGTCTGGGAAATTTCACAAATAAATGCCATGAACGCCCTAATGTAGCTGTAGCACAGCGAACCTTGATCGATGAGTTCTTAAGGCTGTTTATTATATCCACTATGAAATCTTTATTTTTGTTGAATTCTGCTTCGGTCATACTCCCGGATCCATCAAACAGAAAGACAAGATCCACTGTCTTTTTTGTGCAGTCTGAAAAAAATACGCAATGTTAACATTGAAAGAACATTCATTTAGGAAAAAAGTTATGAGAATATTTTTTTACTTGAAGAGTTGGAGAAGTTTCCTTTCTAATGATTTTACCTTGGAAAGCAGATGTGAAAGAGGAGGTTTGCTGAAGATTATCTGTGATGTTGAAGCACACGCTGTTCATATAGGAGTTCTCATAACACTCATGGACTACACTTGGACTGCAGACCTAGCACATGAAGTCAAATCAATTTCATATTCATCATATTGATTTTTTATTGCGCAATAAACTGATTTTCTTACTGTGAATTGGGATCGTTTGGAGTCTTTCGCTAACGAGAGGCCAAGGTGTTTGACGGATGTGTTTGTTAGAGAAATATCTGCAAACAGTAGCATTTAATTCAGTTTTCTTTTTAAGACACATAACATTTATCAGCTATTATGTTTACTTTTAACATTTAATATTTCTTTGTTTTTGGTGTGATTTAATGTGTAATATTGAAATAAATACCTTGAGGGTTGGTGCACCTAAAAGTTTGGTTTTGGAGGGATTTGCATATTGCTCCAGATCCGTTTTGCTGCAGCGGTGCTGTAGCGATTATCCTGTGGATGTGGTACCATTTTAGGGACCAGGCTGACATCATTAGCACAGTTTGAACTAAAGCGAAACAATGCTACGCCCTGCAGTTGCAAGCAGGGCGTTAGACGTATCTTTTGTAATGCAACAGGAAGATAAGTCCTAGGCTGCAATGTAATTCACAGTTCACAGTGTTAAACCACAAGAGCTTTTCTCAGAAGCTCCTTATTGATAAACCAGAATTATCTTTAAGTTCTATGCAAAAGGAAACCACGCTCAAGTATTGAGCAATTTAACTTATCAGTTATTTGACATCTATCGCAACACTAAATACCAACAGAACCACCAAGCAAATGCAAACTTACCCTTTGTTTGTGCCGGACGAATATTGAAGTACTTTATATCCAAAGAAATCCTTTTGTTCCCCAACATAGACAACAGGTTTTGTCATGTCAATGTTGAAAGCCAAAGAAACATAGGTGGCTGCAATTTGTAAAAAGAAAAAAAGATACCATATTAGTAGAGGTGTTATAACATATAATAAGATATGATACAATCTTAGAAGGGAAATTAAGAGATACAAAAATATCATGAATCTCAATAAAAATAGTTGCCAAATAAGTTATCGGTGATATAAAAATAAAGTTTTGAAATATCCAACTCCCGCCCATACAGCTAAGAGAAATAACCAGTGCTGAGAAATGCATTTCTTTAATAGTCAATGTTTCTATGGGTAATACATACATACATGCAAATGTCTAATCTTGAAGCTGTAAGGCCTGAAGCTGCAGTGAAAGATTTGAATTGCAGCTGGCATGAGTTTGTGGTCAAACCGTGAGAGTTTTTTGTGCTTTTGCACTCAGCACTGTTTCCGTACATCAAACTGAGGATAGAATCTGAGAAAATGATATTATGATAAATAAAATGTAATCAAATACATCTGTATAGTTAACATTCAATAATACTAATTAATAATGAAGTAAAATAATTTAAAAAGAATTGCAATACTTGTTTCTTCTCCCAAAATAAGAAGATCAAGCAACATTCTCAAGGTTTTTAGTCTCACAATAAACTTCTGTTTTTTCCCCACACAGAAAGGAAACCTTATCTGTCCTTTTCTGAATTAATACAGTCTCTTTAATAAAAAGCAACATTTGAGATCTTACCAGCAGCCACCATGAAGGTGAGGAAGATGCGACGTCGCCCATGCATCCTTCCCCCTCTGTCTGCTGTGTGCTGCTGGTGTTTCCTGAGACATGTGATCATACTTCCTGTGTGTTTCTTGAAGGAGGGCGTTTCCGTAGCAGGTGGTTGTGACACTTCTGCTCTAACAGCAATATTCTAAGCTAAATGTTTCTATTCCCTTGTGCTTCCTCTTTCTTTAGTCATTCCTAAAGCCATCGTTTTTGCAAATAATTGTTTGCGCTTTTCAGAAAAAAGGTACCCCAGAATAAAGATAGAGGGGTTCATTGAAAAACACTGATTCACAACAGGATCTTTAATGTTAGAAGTCATTGGACACTTGAGTAAACACATCTGGCTCAATACATTTTGGAGAGAGCTGCGAGAACTGTGTGCTCTGATTCTTGAAAATCTCAAACATCTTGTAAAATAGGAATGGTTCATTTGAATGGTAAGAATAAGCCATGCGCCAGTATAAGAATAAGAAAGAAATACTCTTTCAATCAGATTTGCCTCTGCACTATTTAATCAGTTAGTTCTTATCCTGTTTATAAGTTCTCTTTTTTGTTTTTACTTTGAAACCTTAGTAACTAATATTACAAATATTACAAAATATTATTTATTTCAGTGGATCATTTGGCAACATGTAATCCGTTGATAAAGAAATAACTCGTTTAAAAAAATATATAAGCCTCACCTTTTTAAATAAATGTACTGTGTTAACAAAATCAGGAAAATAATAATGAGGGCATTATTTCTTCTGCAAAAGAAAAGTTGCTGTAGCATTTTCTGTTTCCATATTATAGGTACATTATAATAATACAGATCAATTGACCTTAAATACCCTTTTATTCGGTATGTCTGCAAGATCTCTGCTCATCAATAAAACAAACCCTAGTCATCGTGCTGCAAAGAAGCTTTGATGCTTATCAAATGACTGAGGACACAGTGAGCAAACAGGATGTCAGTTACTTCTAAAGTTTCAGCAACAGTAAACCACTGATATTGCAGGTGTGAAAGGAAATAAATGAACATGTTAAAAAAGTCTCCGTTCACATTTTCTAATTGAATCATCGTGGGACTGTTTGTACATCACACTTGTTGTCTTGCTTGGGGGTGTAGCAGGCTTTTGAACCTTGAGAGAAAAATCCACAACTGGGCAGCCCTGTGTTATGCAGCCCAGAGAAATGATGTCCACGTGTGGGGAGAAATACATAGCTAAGTTCTCTGGAGTCACTCCTCCACTCGCCTCGATCAGCAGGGCTGGGAACTCCTCCTTCAGAACATGAGCTGCAACATGGAGCTCCTATGAGGAGAAAGAGGGAGGAGAAGGGGGGTGGAATGAAGTGGCAGAGTGAGTGGAAACCAGGCAATGAAAATGCAAAGTGACAAAGGCTTGTGTGAGTTTAGAATTCTTCACCTGAGGTTGAAAGTTGTCCAGCATCACGATGTCTGCTCCTGCTGCGGCCGCCTCTCGGCCCTCCTCTGCCGATTGGCACTCCACTTCCACCTTAGAGCTGAAGCCACACACTGAGCGGGCCTCTCTCACAGCCTGCACACACACATCTGTTGTGTTGAACGTCTTGTGAGCATACCCAACTTCACGACTCGTGTCACCGGTGTCATTGGGCCTCATGCAGGAAGCCATAAACGGACACATTTCCTCTTATTCTTGTTCCAATTTCGCAATAGCCATTGCATTTTGGGACATTTTACAGTTCTACATGTGGTTGACACTTTATCCAAGATAACCTTACATTAGATTCAGGCTGAGGGAGTGTTCCCATACAATTACATTAAAAAGAGGCGTAATCAGATTACTGGTACATTTAAAAAACAGTAGGGCTCACTAGAAGGATTACAATGTTACAATACATATAAAATAAAGATTGTTATATTATAGGTAGACCTACTGCCTGCAATGTCTTTATGGATTTCATACTTGAACTTATTTTTCTCAAATATATATTTTCTAAACGCAGTAGGTGGATACCTGATTCATTAATTTATGCTCATTCTCAGGTTCATTTGTGTATTTTGTGCCTCTACTGTGACATGTTAACATGCTATAATGTTTAAAAAGGTCTTTATTTGTTATTTTCTAAGGTTACATTGTTCTGTTATCTTCCATCATACACTGAAGTTAAAAACAGCTTGTTGACGTTTCTTTTCTCTTGTATATAATTGCTTTGCATTTGATATTGAGGTAATCCAAAAAGTTTCAGGAAGTAATCAGGTTACATTATGTGAGACTCAGATTAGGTTACTAATAATTTGTTATACTGGTAATTGTATTGGAATACATTTTTCAAAGTTACCCTCCCAACACTGATTACATTTCATTTAGGTGGCGTTTCTATCTAAAGCAACTTACAATAAGTGAAATAAACTATTAAGAACAAGAAAAATGCAGATATATTTCCTTCGAATAAGCCAAACCATTGTACGTCCTGGATGGTTTGTCCAACAAATAATAGATACGCTTTTAAATTCAAGAAAACCACAAGGACTATGATCAAATTAAGATTATTAGTTATTTCAATGATACAATTATTAAGTGTACAGGCTATTGAAATACTATTGGTCCTAATAAAGACAATAATATACTTTGGAGAATGATATTGGGTGTGCTCAGACTCTGAAAGGTTTACTCACTGCTCTTAAATTATTTTTTATTTTCCTGTAGCGCCAGTACTGACGCTCTGTAATATCACATGTTAACTTTGTTTAGAACAAGCTCATCTTTTCAATTATTTTGTATGTGCGATGAGAATTTGCACATGGCAAAACAACTTTCCATATTTAGAGTTAAGATAAACAAGCTCATCTGGATGGGTATTTAAACATGTTTTTCTCTAAACAGAATCTTTGAATTTACAAAAATATAGCTGCATAAGGTCCCCTTTTCACTTTGAACATTTACAGAAACCAAACGTCCTAAGAAAGACCTGATTGCAACACATTACCCACAAGACAGCGATTAAACAGAAACACACTGGAAAGAGGAAGACTACTGTGCCCTTTTCACCTTGTGTTTTTTAGTACATTAATGAAAGTCTTACAACAGTATTTGTTCCTTTAAACAAAAACAACGTGTGTGGGAGAGAAACTCAGGGATTTTAGCCTTTGCAGACCATTTGCATTGCACACAAACCTGCAGTATATGACACTACAGGAAAGGGAAAACCCCTAAAAAGCATATTAGGGCCTCTTCAAAACGTTAGGAACTGTAACTACATCAATTCAACTAGATACATAAAGAATGGTATTTATATATATAAAAATAAGAAATGTCAGCCACATCAGCTACATAGGGATTGTTGCCAGCTTGTGAATATGTATGTGCGTGTCATCTTGCCAAAATGTGTTCCTGGAGACACCTGCTGTAGAGGGAACTACCACGAGGAGGTGTTTGTGTCTTCGGTTCTTTGTGTATTTACGGTGAAGCTGTCTGTGGTCAGATGTTGTCAGTGTGATAACCGTGCAAGATGGGACAATGAAACATTATAGATTTGTCAAAATGAAGTCTGAGTTGAAAGATTTCTGGTCTGAGTAGCTTTGCCGGAAGAAGTGGGGAACTAAGTAGGGAAGGTTGTCACCCACCACTTAACCCTGGCCTGATTTTGCGTTGCCTCAAGCAAGTGTTGGAATGTATAAGAACATCTTTAAGTATATTTTGATGCCAATACTTTTGTACTTTTCTTGAGTATACGTTTGATTAAAGGACTTTTACTTGTAACAGAGTATTTTTATACTGTAGTATAGCTACTTTTACTTATATAAAATCTCTGAGTACTTCTTCCACCACTGGCCTTAAGTGATACCATTGCAAGGAAATGTAGCTTTTTCTTCAACAGCTTAATATTTTGTGGTGGATATTTTGTAATGATCTGTAGGAACATACAGTCTCAGAGTGATAACTGTATCTGTGGTGCAGCTGCCCACCTGTGTGATACTTCCTGATGCCCACACATGGTTGTCCTTCAGCATCACCATTCCACTCAGGTCCTGTCTGTGCATGGACACACTGCCAACCAGCATGGCGTACTTTTCCACCAGACGGAAGCCCGGGGTGGTCTTGCGTGTGCCAGCCACTTCTCCATGCCAGCCTCTCTCTGCTGCTGCTGCCTGGAGCTGAGAGCAGCGTGTGGCGATCCCAGAGGCCCGGGCCAGGCAGTTCAGAGCAGACCGCTCCCCCAAGAGGAGGCACCTGGCTGGGCCTTTCACAACGGCAGTCAGCGTGATGGCACCTGGGCCTGCATGGGGGTAGAGTCATGGAGGGTTGACAGTGCATATTGTTTTAGAGAGTTTGTTGCTTAAACCGATGCAACACACCACAGCATGTATAGCCTATTTGCAATGCTCCTTCTTAAAAAGGCCTTTAAAATGCAATCCGTAACTTCATAAGATTTTTATCAGAATCAAAAATAGAACTCTTTATCTATCCGGGTGGAATTGTTTTTGGGACGGTTGCCCTATTTTAGAATTAAAGAAAGAAAGAAAACATGTGAATATAAATACTTATATAGGAAATGAGATGTGCCAGAAAAACATTAAATGAAATAATTATACTAAAATAAAACATACAATAAAAGAAAGACAAATTCTATAATATAAAATGTTTTTTCTACAATTAAGAAGTTAAAGTAAAAGTGTGCACATTGTACTATAAGCAATATATTAAAATACATAATATAAATACAGTGGTGTATAAATAAGATATAAGAGAGGCCCTACTTTTTGTTTCCGTGATAGGCTTAGGACATGGTCTGTAGTGAGCCGTAATAATGGTCTGTAGTGAGCCGTTACTGGTGCGTCTTTTGTTATTGGAGACTTTGCATCTATTACATCTATTCTAATATATTGGTGCTTTGGAAGACACTGTGTAATGCCTACCAATCTCCTCTCCCTCCTGGTAAACCCAGTCCACGGTGCAGCCGACCTCCGTGAACACTGCTGTGAAGAAGGGGCTCCCTGCCAGGACGCTGTGCGGGGTCTTACACAGCAGCCTGGCCTCCACCTCCTGTGACCCCACACAAGCTCCCGCTGGGTCAAAGTTAGGTGTGTCCTCTGCCAGCCATTCTCGTGCCAGCCGGGTCAGGGTGTGAGGCGGGATGCAGTGTGCTGCTTTGTGTGAGGGCATGGTCATTCTGTGGAAAATAACTATTTATTATAACTAATAACGAAACTTGGTGACAGAAAACTGAAGTCCGATAATGAAGTGAAACAACTCTCAACGTGCTTTCTTGTCTCACAATTACTGACAAAAGCAACAAAAAGAGAACAACATCTACACGTCGAGAGTACATTCAACATATCAGTTTCTAAGCACCCCCCCCACCAAATTCCTATTTTGTTGTTGTTTAAAAAGCTCTTTATTTTTCTGAAACCAGAGCCCAGTCTGCTCTGATTGGTTAGCTGGGCAGCTCCTTTGTAATTGGTCAACCGATTTGTCGGAAATGTCCTGCCCCTTAGCCTATCACGTACAATTTGTTGGACCGCTAGCCAGAAGTGTGAGTGTTAAATAGTAATGTCACTATGTTATGGAATTAAACACAGGAGTCCAATGGAGGCGTTTCAGGCTGGGGGGGAGTGTGTGGGAGATCAACTCTCACTTTAGGATGTTAGCCTTTGCTGACCATTTACATGCACAGAAAACCTATATAACACACTACAGGAAAGGGAAACCCTCAAATGCATAATAGGAACCCTCTAAGTAAAAACCTACGTGAAGTGGGAGACATAACAAATGCAGATGCTTGCATACGTGGCTAAAAGGGCTAGGGCTCATTAAATGGTTTGATCAATATCAAAATGATGCTATGGCCTTCACAGTCCCCAGTAAACTCCAGTGAGCACCCATGAGAGATTTTAGAGCAAAGATAGGCAACAGTTAATGATCATCTCCTTCCATCAGTGCCTAGTAATACAATTGTCTAATCATGTGATATTGTTTCCTATTTGACCACAGGCCTCTGAATTAAATACTACATGAAATCATAGCGTGGCAGTCTTTGTGATAGTGGCATATATTTTATATTTTTAATCAAACTTGTGATTTATACCTGTCCACCGTCATTACAACACCAAACGAGGGGCCATGGTATAGCTCAGTGGTTAGTTAACAGGTTCGACCAATCCCGTGGAAGATTTCAGGCAATGTCATCCCCTCTATCTCCCCCTTTCAAATCTGCATCTCTAATAAAGGCACTCTCTGGCCCCACACCAAAAAAAACAAAAAGAACACCAGAGGAATGCGGCTCTTCGCTCATTTGAGTTTAAGACACTTGGAGAATCAATAAGGTGGTCCAAAACACACAACTACAACACTTTATGTTTTTTTTGTGTTACTCCGTGATTCATTTCTACTGTAAACATATTATTCCTAATGTATATGCTTTACTTTCATCAATCCTTCTGTAAGCTGCAGTAAAGAAATGTTTAAACGTCTGCTTCCACTAAGGAAGTCAGTTCTGCATCCTAATCTACAACTATTCAATCTAAAAATATTCCAGATGTAAATATCTGGTCCAAAATGAGAACATTAATAGAAAATGAAACAATAAAAACGAGACATTTACTTACTTCTTGCAATGGCTCTGCTTTCTCTGTTGGTCACAGGCTGTCGAGTTGTTCAGCTGGTCACACAGAGCCACAGGGAAATGTGACATGGAATTTGACCCTAACCGATGTTGGAATGTTTACAAGCTATCTCAGCATTCTATAGGTCCAACATTGATCGCTAGCCATATCAAGAAATTACTGTGTCCTGCCACTCAGCTGTTTGTTAGGCTGGTGCTGCTGTTGGGTTTGTTATTGGTGAGACTTTGTGCATGTATTGTTTAAATAGAGCAGCCCTGGTAACTTTAAGGAAGCCATGTAGGGATTTGCTGCCATTTTGTTTTGCTTCCCCTTTTTTCACCTGTCATGTGTATGGTTAAGGGTGCCTGACATTGTTTTATATGGCCTTGCTAACATATGTTCTACCTCCATTTCTTCAATGCTAGCTGGTCTATTTTGTTGACCGTTTTCTTGTAAATTCAGAAGCTTGTCATTTGGTACCATTGTGCAAGGATTTGTGGTAAACTTGTTACTCAATATGTTAAAGGTGGGGTATGTAATTTTGGAGAAAGCAGCTCGAGTGCGCTAGAATTTGAAAGTACACAACCGGAAAAAATCTGCTTCTTCCTTCAGACTTCCTTACAGAGCCCCTCCTCCAACACACGAACGCGCACATGACCAATGAGGGCACGAGATAAGTTTGTGCACGAGATGGAAGGCTGACAGGGCCATCCAGTTATTTTAGCCGGGCCGGCTAAAATGATTGGTCATGCTTTTTACAGCGCTACGGCTTCCACAAATGACTTTTTTTATGTATTTATTGTCAAAGCATTTAATATATTCATTGCTATCGGGATGTTAAGAGCATTCCATGGAATATAACAAAAAGTGTTTCTGAAATACATTACATACCCTACCTTTAAGTAAGGGCCACAACTCTATGACACACTGCATTATTTGAAACACTTGTTATTAGCACGGGTTATCTCTCCCTCAGGCTAGCAGCCACTGCATGGATCAGGAGGAGCAGTTGTAAATGGAGACATTCCCAAAAAGTGGGAGGACTTCACTTATCTGCCATAAGGCATATTTTACCATTTAAACTGAATGGGAAACATTATGTGCTGCTTACTGTCATCTCAATCAACTGGCTTCTTTGTCTCCATATGGGGAAGCAGGAGCAACTTCTGTACATGCTTGCTCAATATCCTCTGCTTCCCATCAGACAGTCAGATGACTTATTCTTAAGTCTCACTTTTTAGTATGGCACCCTTTATAAAGGTTACATGTAGGTAGTGGCTTCTATGGCCTTGTTAGCCCTGTCTCAGCAGGATTTAGAAACATGGGTTCAAGCATCTATACTAGACTCCAATACTGTAGCAGCCTCTTTGCAATTCTGCCTAAAAGTCAATAAGATAATTGCAGCTGATTAAAAAACAATGCTGCTTGATTCCTCGGTAAGACCAAGAAAGTGGATCACATCAGTCCAGTTTTGAGTTCAATACACTGGCTTCATGTCTGCCGAATAATTGTTTTTAACAAAGTATGTGGGATAAAGACCAATGAAAGACTAAAATACATTTCTTATCTTTTTCTAAATGTTATAGCTTGATTTAATTGAGTATTGGCTTTAATAACAACAATAATAATGCATTTTATTTATATAACAAGACAATATAATCAATAGGAACAGAGGATGTGTCATGTGATCAGGGTGGATATGCCAGTGTTAAGAGATATGTTTGCTTTGCTCTTTATTCAATGTCCTTTAGTGTGTTTCTCTGGGCATTGTCTTGATGCATCTGATCTTTTGTTTAGAGCACTTTGAAAATAAGTGTTACTGAAATGTGCTATATAAATGAACTTGCTTTGCCTTGCCTTGTTATCAGTTTGTTTTGGTTGCTCTCTTTCCTTTAGTTTGGATATTATTGTAATCTACAAGTGACCACAATCCCACAAGAAGCACAATAACAGGAAGTGCAGTGCTAACTGTATGTGCACAGTGCCAAGGCACGGAGCTGTTTCAGTTGGTTTCCCCTCTGGGGTCTACTCTACTGCAGGACAGAGGTGGTGACGTCAGACATACAGGCCTGATCAGCAGCTTTGCGCGCTCCCGACCCCCACGAGCACGAGCCGAGGCTTCCTTCCTCCACATCCAGAGCAAGAACCAGGAAGTGAAAGTGTACACATGGAGGGTGTGTCGTTCCCTGTTAGCAAATGTTTTATTTTTAAAAACATAGTCCTCCTCGGATAAATAATGGGGGACTCGGCGAGGAGCAAGCGGCGGGAGCAGCTGAAGCGCTGGGCCAGCTCCTGCACCAACAAAGCGTCGGACGTGCCAAGGCGAAGGTGGCACGGAGCAGTGGACCCGGAGGCCGAGCCCAGCCAGCCGCCAAGGGAGCCGCCAGTGTGTGGAGGCAGAGATGAAACCAGTCCCCAGTTCAAAAGACGGTGAGGAAATGTCTCCTGCCAAACAGCTTTACAATAATAGCTAGCTAGCAGCCAGCTAGCTTAGCTCAACATCTGAATATATGCTAAAGGAGGAATTTTGTGCGTGGGCTTGGACAGGGGGTAGACAAAATAACATAACATACATGGCTTATGTACATTATATTAGGCTACCTGCTGCTGGAAAACGTTTTAGGTTGAAATAACACAATAATGTCCTGTTTTTCATAAAACTGTCAGTGGTCAATGGCTTTTTTTGAGGCCATAGTTTGTAGTGTTTGTGTTGGTTGGCTAGCCAGCTAGCTAGCGTGCAAGCAAAGTGTCATACAGTCAGTCCCGGTGAGGGTCTGATTTTCCAGCACTGTGTTGCTAACTCACTGTTCACACTCATATTATGGTTTATGGGAAAGCCACAGAGGTGGAAGAAGTGCTCGTTTCTTGTACTTAAGTAAAAGGAGAAATACTGCAGTGTAGGAATACTCTATTTCAATTACAATTCCTGCATTGCAAATGTTACTTAGGTAAAAGTACAAAAGTGTTATCAGCAAAACATACATAAATTACCAAAAGGGAAAGTACTCATTATGAAGATTGGACCATTTTATTATAATATGTAGTAAATGTTTTGAATGTAATTATTGATGCATTAAAGTGTTATCAAAACTGGTAAAGGTGCAGCTAGTTTGAATGACTTTGTATACTGCAGGGTAGCTTGTGAATTTACTCCAGGTGGAACTAAAGTCTGATTTAACACTTGATTATATTTCACATCATTAATCCAATTCCGTGAAGTAACTGAATGTATTAAATAAACAAGTAAGTACATTCAGAATTCCAATTCCAGTCAATTCCAATTCAGAGATAAATAATGTAATTGTACTTAAGTACAATTACATTATTTATCTCTGAATTGGAGTGGGGTAGAACTACAAAGTAGCCAAAAATAAATATACTCAAGTAAAGTACTAGTCTAGTACCTCCAAATTGTACTTGAGTAATTGTACTTAGTTACTTTACACCCCTGGACAGCCATAACCAGTGGGAAAGTGGCTATATCTTTTTAAGCTGAAACATACCTCACTGACATTATTTGTTCGATTAGTGCAACATTATGAATAGGTAATGAAAGTCACATTTCTGATGACATCAACTGCCGTAGCTAAGACTAACTGAAAGACACTCAAAGGGACATTTGTGTTACAAAACAAATAAGATATGGATTAAAAGAGACAATGTTTCAATATTGGGTTAATCCGTGTTTTCTCTTGTCAACAAGTACCACAAAAAAATAAAAAGACCCTAACTACCCATTAACTGATCATACACCAAGTGTTGCCTGTGTATTTAAGGCATGGTCTTGTTTGTGTCTTTACATAGACTTCCATTGTCACCCAAAAACTATTTAAAACACATCAGTGAGCCACGCTGTTGCCCTGGATGATATATTCCTTAAGTACTCGTAACATTTCCATTGTAGTTTATTTTAAGTCGATTCCACATATACCTTCCTGCTGCCTTAAATAGTCATGAGAACCCCAAATCCACAGTTTTCAATCATTCTCATCCTGTTTGAGTAGTTTGGTTGCAAAAAGTGCCCAGCTACTTTAGAAAGTCATCTTGTCCTTTTTCAATAATGACATTTTACCTTATGACACACTGTTCAAAATGTAAGTTTTCAGTAGGAAGTTAGAACCAAATGTCCTTAGGGATGAGTTACACAAACAGGATAGGGATTTGTGAAAATAGTAAGAGATGGAACATGGCATTGTTGGCTCTTTTCATGAGATTCAAGAGAACATTGCCAGCCTTATCCTGTTAAGAAACCTCTTTTAAAGAGATATTTAGAGAATGTACTGCTGTGGACAGGGGCAGCAGCAAGACAGATTTTAGCCACCTAAAAAAGTCCCTCAAAAGAAAACAATATCAGTTTTAGTGTATGCCGTATTCAGAATATGTTCACCATTTATCTTGCTGTCAAACAGCCCTTTTTAAATTAAAACCATTATAAATGCTCTCTTCAGAGCTACCAGACTTATTTGATAAAAGTCAGTCATGTTAGCTTGCATAAAGCAGGAGTTGCTGGTGTATGAATAGTTAGTTTTTTGGTAATTTGTGACTTTGTTGAATGTCAATAATCCCATTAAGACACCTACCACTATCTATTGTAAGTAATAGACTAAGTGTGTGAGTTAGTGCCTCATACAACCCCACTTTATAAACCCAAACCATCCCTTTAACTCGTCAAAAAAGTCTATTGTAATGTGTTTATTATTTTGTCTCTCCCCTTTATAAAACACACTGGTGCTACAAGGCATGTTTGTTATATACAGCTAATATAAAATAAAAAATGGCTGTTGGATTTATAGTATACCTAAAATAAAGTTATATAGGGGCTGTGTTCCAGGTGGCACCCTCAAATCTGCAATGCATTGTAGAAATAATAATACAAATAATAACAATTCTTCCAATTTCAAAAGGGTCCTTCGACCCAGTAAAACACTTAAACCTCTTCTTATTTCTATTTCTTCTTGCACTTTCATAGTTTATTGTATGTTGCATTGTTGATTTTTCTTTTCATGCCAAAACCAAGCTATTGTGCACATGACAATAAAGCCTTCAAATCTTTGAATCTTCAACAACCTGACCAGCTGTTTCCTCTGTCTTTAGGAAAAGGGTGAGGTTTGACAGGGCTGCAGAGTTCCTGGCTGCCTGTGCCAGCGGAGACACGGAGGAGGCCGAGGTGATGCTGATGGAGGCCAAAGAAACCAAAATTACAAACGGGGAGGAAGTGTTAGAAATTATCAACTGTTCCAATGCCGATGGAATCACGGCACTCCACCAGGTAAGTTGTTTTCTAACAGAGGTTTAATAAAAAATATTGGTGATGCTGAGAATGAATGCTTACATTTATCTTTATTTTCCTCTCTGCCTCACAGTCCTGCATAGATGGCAGCATGGACATCGTGTCCTTCCTTTTGGAGCACGGTGCTGACGTGAACCAGGTTGACAGTGAAGGGTGGACACCGCTGCATGTTGCCGCCTCTTGCAGCTACCCTGACATTGCAGAGTGTGTAGTATATCTCTCTAGTTAGCAGAAGCAGCTGTATAATACAGTACTCGTTGGTACTTCAGGGACGTCAGAATGCAGCGTGGGTGCCAGAGCATTTGTGCATTTAACAATACTAACATTGTTGCCCTGTTTGGCAGGAAAACAAGTCAGCTAAAGCATGAGTGGGCTGGCCTGGCACACAAACTGCTCAGATAATTTAACAATTGTTTCACTTTTTTTCCTACAGTCATTTATTACGTGAATAATGCCTTTTGTTAAAAGATGTGATAGGCTTAGGTTTGTCTATTAATACTATTTTTGTTGTGTGTAGATCTAACTAGGATTGTTTTGTCAGTTTTCTTTTGCAGCGAGGTGCGTCCCTCTCTGCTGTGAACTGTGACGGGGACGTTCCTATGGACATCGCTCTGGACGAGGCCACTGAGTCCCTCCTTCAGAGTTACACTGTGAGACTGGGTGAGTGAGGCGGGAGTATTGTCATTGTTACCTGTAACATTCATGCCAATAAAGCCCAATCAAATTTGATTAAAATTATAAAACAAGGGAGGCGTTTATTTTATATTGTCTATTGGTGTCCAGGTGTGGACCTGGATGCAGCCAAGCGTCTGGAGGAAGAGCAGATCATGGCGGATGCCCGGACCTGGCTGACTGAGGGCCTCCCTGCTGATGTTCGACACCCCAAAACCGGGGCTACCCCACTGCATGTGGCGGCTGCCAAAGGCTACCAAGAGGCCCTCAAGTAAGAAATTATTTTAATAATTAATTTATGAATATTTTATTGTTATATTTTCTTTCAGGAAGACTCTTTTGTTATACAGTTTTGTTAAAACCTTCCTGTTATGTTGTCCAGAATTCTGTGTCAGTGTGAGCTTGACGTGTCAGCGAAGGACTTGGACGGCTGGACGCCTCTCCATGCGGCGGCACACTGGGGTCAGGGGGAGGCCTGTCGCATTCTGGCTGAGCAGCTGTGCAATATGGAGGCCCGAAGCAATGCGGTGAGGCTCAAAAGATAATCAATTTCTTTGACATTAAAGGTCTCCTATCATGCTAAATGCCCTTTTTGATGTCTTTTATACATAAATATGTGTCCCCGGTGTGTCAGGGAACAAAGTTTCAGAAAACAAAACCCTCTCTCTTTTCCTCCGTACCCAAATCTCTAAAAATGGGGGTACAACGGAGCTGATCCAGATTTGCTGCCGATATGACGTAATATCGGAAATGTGGGCTGGCTGTACGCCCACGGCCCTTATAACGTTGCTATCAGAAACAATGCGCGACGTGTTTTGGACGTAATATGGTCTTTGTTTACATTAGCAAGCATCGCTAACACTTGGAGCTAACGCTGTACTGGAGAGAGTATGTGTAAAGAAGCAGGAAATTAAAAAAAAAGAACTCACCTTGTGGTAAACCCGCAAGAGAAAAAGCATTTGAGCTCCATACTGTTTCAGAAATAATCCTTGATGTGGTTTGGAACATGATATGGCATTTAATTACGGCAGCATTAAGCTGTATCTGCTCAGTGCAGCCCCTCTCTTCCATCTGCAGCTCACAGCTTGCCTTGCCGTGCTCAAAAGGGGGCGGGGCCAGCAGCTACTGACCAAGAATCAGCACTTCTCTAACAGGGCTGAAATAGAGGGGTATGAGGGATGCCTTATCTGTTTGGTATTTTGAGCAAAACACATCATATACATGTTTTTTATATATCTGAGACCCATAATATATGCCTAAAAATAGCATGATAGGAGATCTTTAAAGGTCCCATGTCATGCTTTTCCGGTTATTACCCGTCCCCTTGTGTGTTATGACATGTAAACGGTCTGCAGAGTCACAAACCTTCAAAGTACACCCTGTAGCGAGTAAAACTCTAACACAGAAAATACCTGTCTATGCTGCCCCAGAACGCCTCGTTGGAGATTTCTCTTTTTCTTCCTGGGTACAGTGATGTGCCCATACCCAAATGGACCCATTGGTCCAAATGGACCAATCCGTGGAGCCGTTACGTCCGCGGAGCCGTTACGTCACGTCTGTGGATTGGTCCAAATGGACCAATCCGTGGACTTCCTCACACACACACACACTCAATATTTTCTCAGCTGCAGCTCCGCCGATTTCTCCTCCCTGAGACGGCGGGACGCGGCGAGGCTGTGAGCCAGGCTGCAGGTGTGTGTGTGTTCGGGCTAGGTTTCGCTGTGTCTCGCTGTCTCGCAGACGGCCACTGGGCTCACAGGGGGGGGGGGGCAGGATCTCCAACAAGCCGTTTAGGACAGAGAGTGAATACACATACTATACAGAGATGCTGTATGAGAAACCAATGTGAGTTTGGAAAATTGCACAATATAAATCTATTTTAGTATACCTCAACAATGGAATTATGATCAGTAGAAATGGCCATGTCATGGGACCTTTAAGTTAACTCATTGGGGAGCTAACTGTACTTTACTGTAAATCTAACATCACATATCATAATAAGTTTGTTTTCAATTGTTTCTTTATTTTGTAGGGTCAGACACCATATGATGTGGCTGATGAAAGCGTTGAGGAGCTCTTGGAAGAGTTATCACAGAATCAAGCAAATGTGAGAAAGAGTTTGCCTTCCTAGTGTTACATGCATTTACTTAAGGTGATTCAAAAGATCACTCACAGCTCCCTCTATCTCTCCACAGTCCATATTGGAAAAGCAAAACCAACAAGGCTCCACTGCTGCAAACGCACAAAACAAACGGCGGAGGTACATATCAATATGCAACTTATCTGAATAACACGTGTTTCTCTCTCTTTTTTTTAATAAAATGGGTTCCTTCCTGTGAACATTTAGGGCAGGTTTCCCTGACAGGTATAGAGTGAGCAGTGAATAAGCAATGGCATATTTGGCAAATGCAAAACAGAAGTGAAAAGCTAAAGTTAGGCTATAAACTAACTACATGATGGTCATGTAACTTCAGGTCACCACCGTTAGGCTAAAGGTGGCTAATGTTTAGCGTGATGACGTTTAGCAGTCTCATGAAGTCGATGTTAGCAGCAGCTGTTTTTATGGCACATTCACCAGTAGGGTATATACTGATGTAATTAAAATGTTAGAACCAAACAAATCATCAGCTTTAGAAAAACGTTGACTTTCAGAAGAAAGAACCGTTAAACAGTAAATGCTAACCAATATCCTGGTTTAAGGACTCATTCATGCACCAATCTATTAGGTGTTAACGTTAAATTCCTTACTCTTTGTAACAACATATATTACGGCAAAATAAACAGTAGCATGTAATAAGCGCAGGGAGACCTAAACAAGTCTCCCTTTATCTCATCCATTGAGGCCCCTCATAACTAGCTGCTGTCCTCTTTCCAGGAGCTCAGTGTGCAGGATGAGCAGTAAAGAAAAGATGAACGTGCAGGACCAGTCCAAAGAGAGAGGCGTGTCAGGGGGCCTGGAGCTGAGCGAGGAGAAAGAAAGCAGCCCCGGTAAGACAGCGGCTCTTCTGACAGTCTGACCAGAACTACTACACATCTGTTTGCATGCTGATTCAAATATATGCTCTCTCCCCTTTTCCAGAAAGCTCCACCGTGTCCAGTCCAGAGAGTGCGACCGCGTCCACAGTTAGCCCTGCGGACAAGGTAAAAATCACTGATCAAAAGTCCAAAATCAAAAAACTGTTTCTTTCTGCCAACTCTTCCAAATGTAGTAAAACATCTTTGATATTGCAAACATATTTTACTCTTCTCTGGAGATCTTTGGTTAATTTGTGTTCTACAATTAGTAATAGTCTGATTGTTGAATAAGACATAATATTGCATATTCATCATCCTTTTCTTCTGTTATATGGGATACTCACACACTCCACATAGCATATGCATTAGAAATAGCTTGTTTGGGTTCAACGTAACAATACTAACCATTGATGTCATTAAAGCTCCCACAAACTTGAATGGCAGTTTAATAGAAACAAATGTGCAGTAAGGATTGGTATTTTGATTCAATAGTGTTGATATCAAAGACACCTGAGAAGAGGTCAGATTGTGGTATATCTAATGTACATGCAATATTAAAACCAACATCAGTGATAGATATTCCAAATGGAGGAGTAAATCTCATTGAATACTTACTGATTTAATCTAAGAGTTCCCGCCCTCACACACATCATTTCAACAGAGGTTTTAGACACACTTCTGATGAAGACATGTGAAGAAACTTCTTCTGGTCTTTTCTTACTGTGATCTAAAAAGACAAATTTGAACAGCACGTTGACATTAATTACGCTTCCCCCCTAGGGCCATAGCATTTGGATTTGGAACAGTTCATTACAGTTAAGTTTCTGGTGTTTTTCTTGTGTTTTTCAGACACCAGAGGAGAGAGATGATGAGGAGAAGGAGCAGGACAAGGCTAACCGCACCGCCAGAGTCCAACCCACCCCTCAGACCAGGGAAGGCGCGGCTGAGAGCCCCAACACCCCCAACACAGACAGGCGCAAGTAAGAAACAAGACAGGAACCCTCATTTAATACCACTTAATTCTACTTTATGCCCTATCCAACAACCTGTCATGCCTGGTATAAGGGTTATTTAATACCCTGTTTCTAACAAAACTGGTGTGTATATGCAGGTTTTTAAACCTTGGAAAACCTGCTGAACTAGGCAATATGTTTGACTTTTTCCGATTAGTTCATCCCAGAGTTGGTGTTAAAAAAGGTTCTGCTAGTATGTCTGACTCTGTCAAGCAGAGTCTGGTGGCAGGAGAGCATTGTAGAAGTACGTTTTGAACATTGATGGATTATAATAACTGTCAAAATCCCTAATCTTATAAATATAAATATCCTTTCCATCACTTGTTTAGGATCACTTGTTGTTTGCTGCATGTAACCTTTCCCACAAAAGAAATGTCAGAGAAATTCTTCATAATATTGAGAGTTGATAGTTCTGAATACTTTAACTTCATGTGGCATGGCAGGAAAGACCATATGTTTTATTCTGTTATTTCAGAGTGTGTTTCCTAAACATCATTATTCAAAAAAAATGCTGACCTTATGGCAAGTTTGATACAATCGAACATTCAGCTTCCTCAGTACGTGACTTCCTAACATAGTTAATCTCATAGGCATCAACAACATCAACACATTTATTATGACATCTAAAATGTCCCTCAAGAGAAAGCCAGATGTTAGCGGGTGTTAGTGTTTGTTTGTAGAAAGCGGCCTTAATACTGTGTAGGTAACACATGATTTGTTGATGTGTTTAGGTTCCAGGCTCCAAGCAGAGACGAGGAGTCTGAGTCTCAGAGGAAAGCTCGCTCACGGCTGATGCGGCAGTCTCGCCGCTCCACACAGGTACTGCTGCTTCTTCTTGTTGTATTTTTGTTTACATGGCAAAAAAAAAGAATCTTTGAGGCATCTCTTCTCTTCACTGCCCTACTGCCTTCTGTGTCTACAAGTGTGTGGTAGGGAAGGAAAGTAAAAACCAAGACAACAACACAGATATCATAGGAGAAAGTGGAAAGGCTGCATGTGCTACTATAACATAACAGCTCCATTTTCTCTACCTTCTAATCTCATTCCCTTGTTTCTTCAAATAGCTATCGAAGCACTGACCTTACAGATACACTGAAATACATTTTGAAATGACCTTGAGTGCCTTTAAATGTAAAGTAATGAAGTGCTATACGGTGCTGTTATCCGTCTAAATAGAATGTACCTTTGTACCTTGTAATGGTTTGTGGCAATCATTTTTTCCAATAGAAATTGGATTTGCAATGTGTTTCTTCGAAACCCCTTAATCAAGATAAGAATAGATTATAGTTCCTTTATTGTCATTGCACCAGGTACAATGAAATTTAAAAAAGCAATCCTGAATACTTAAAAAGATGTATTTTACCAAACAGAATCATTATATTTATTATCTTTGGACCATTTACATCCAGAACTCCAAACAAATGTTCAAAGGCATTCATGTAAAATGAGTATTGAGTAGCTTTAGCCAATTTGAGTATTGGTCCACAATATTGTAGCACCTTCCTGAACACAGTTTGGAACGAGTGAGTCACTGAATGTGGTTAACTTCTCGATGGAGAGGCAGAATACATTTCTAAGAAACTGTTGCGTGATTTCGTTCTCTGCTCTGTGCCTGCAGGGTGTGACTCTGACAGATTTGAAGGAAGCGGAGAAGACGGTGGCTAAAGCTGAAGAGCCCCCCCCCTCGCAACATCCAGCCTGTCAGCCCCATCGTTACCATCACGCCTGCTGAAAGGGGTGCGCACCAGTCAAATGTTTACTGTTATGCAGACTGCCAAATATAAACATGATGCATGTTTTGGGTGGAGTACCCTGCCAGATAGGAAATGAGGTTTGCTCGCATGAGCTTCTGCTGCTGGTGTTGACCATTAGGCGTGGTTTACCATAAAGTCAGTGTAGTTGGTTGTGTACATCTTCCTCTTTATGGTGTTTTTTCGCCCCCTCCCACACTCCTCTTGTTTGGTTTTTCTGATGGGGGACTCAAGACTCAACTTGCAGAGATCTGACAAAGAAAAGGGAGCTTCCTGTTTAACAGAAAGTACAATTTGGATACTTGATGACTAGAGTTGGAAGAAATACCACAGTTTAGGTAGAAATACTTTGTTACAAGTCCTGCATTCAAAGTTTTACCTAAGTAAAAGTATAGGCTTCAAAATATACTCAAAGTACTGTCAAGCAGAATGGCCATTTTTAAATCCAGCTAAAGTATAAGTTAATGTGTGGATAATGCATTCTATTCCTTATGAACAATGCAAAGTAACTAAACCTTCTACCAGAGGCCAGACTGCTCTGATTGGTTGTCGGCTCTTTTGTGACAGCTGCTTAGAGATGTTCAGACCCTTAGCCTATCAGGTACAATGTATTGGAGCGCTAGCCAATAGAAGCGTGGCATTGGGATATATATTATTTACATCCTCTGGAGCAGAGAGAGGGGCTGTGGATTATTGTTATTGATTAATGCATCAGTGTTTCTTAGGGTCAAAAACACTAAACTCACAACTTCAAATGAAAGCGTTTAGTTTATTTAATAAACTAGGAGTCCTAGTTCACCTCCTGGGCCCTGCCGTGGTGCCTTTGAGCAAGGCACCGGACAACCCCCTTCCCCCCTGGGTCTAGACTCCTGGTACTAGACTACTAGACTCCACACGGGCACATGTTCAATGTAAAAAGTGACAGTAGATATAGATTAGTTGCAATTTGGAGCTATATATATATATATATATATATATATATATATATATATATATATATAGATATATATATATTTATATATATATATTAAAGAAAAAATTATATAAAAAAAAAAAAAATCCAAGACAATGGTAGGGGAAACACTGACTTGGTTCTGTGGGCCTGCATGTGTTTCAGATACAGACGCGCTGAGCCAGGTGGAGGCGGAGGGGGAGAAGCGTCTGGGAGTGAAGGACAGGAGGAGAGGGAGGAAGGAGAGACGCTCCACTGGCATCGTTCTGCCAGACGCAGAGGTAACTATCTAATCAATTCATTTTTGCAGTGATGTGGAAAGTAGGAGAAAGGACATTTGAAGTGCCACCATAAGACAAAACCCAACTGCTCTCTGGGACAGTAGGCAGATCTTGAACATGTCTCACATACAGCCTTTTAGGCAGCTTTCTCCATTATGAAGGTTATTAAATATGTTTCCAAGGTCATCAATGAGCAGCTGCATATGTTTATGAGAATATATCTAATTCCATTTAGACCCAGGTTTAAAATCCAGGCAGGATAAACTCAACAATATATATGTTTTTGAAAGAAAGAAAAAAGAAGGTCAAAGCTGTTCAACATTTATACTATAACATTATTTTAGTCTATTCAAAGTTTAAAAAAATAAATAGAAAAATGGTCATTCAAGCTAAAATGTGTTATTTCATTCTAAAGTGGAGCACTTTATTTGATGTTGCACATTTGCAAAAGCTTCCTGCTTTGCATATTATTTTAAACGCAGACTTTTTTTTAACTTTTCCAGTTCAATGTTTGTAAAATATTCATTTGTGCTTCTTTGATTTGACAGTCAGTTGACTACATACATCATTTGGTACAACATTTAAACTAAATACAACTGCTGTAAATACAATGCTGCAACAAGCTGAGACAGATCATATGTAACAACATGTAATGAATAAAGTGTGGTTAAGAACACACAGATTTGTGAAGTGCCCTTCTTTGTAGTATGTCTTCATTCAGATGGAAGTACAGTGCTGTGCAGATAGTGAGATTTCTTTGTTTTGTTTGAAGAATGAAGAGGAGGACGCTCATTTGGACGATTGGAACAGTAACAGTAACTCCAAGTAAGTGTTACTGTTTTTAAGCTCTTGCATATGGTTTCAGTCGTTCATTTTCTTCATCTCTTTTTGATGTTGTTTTTATATTGCATCGTATCAGAGACAAGCCAAGAAAGCAGAATCATTTATTTTTAGTACTATTTTTTTTCTTTCCCAAAAAAAACAAAAACCCAGATTTGTTGCCATGTTATGGCTTTTGTTATTTTCTGGATGGATTTAAAGGTTCGCTGGAGAAGACTGTGACTGTTATATTCTATATGAACCTGTTGGTTTGCCACTGTGTAGTGAACAGAAATGTATTATTTCCAGTTCATGAATGTACATTTTAAGATGGAAATGTATAGCCCTGTGATGATTAATATCTCTTGTTTGTCTCCGCAGTGAGAGTCTACCAGGAGACCCCTCCTCTGACTACAGAACGGTACGTTTCTGACCTTCTTACAGAAAAGATCACACATTCCTGAAAAACATACCTGAGGGCTGACACTGAATTATATCTGAGGTGTAGACACATCAGGGCAGGAATGATTACCCAACATGCTCTAGTGAGGAATTACCAGGAAACCCTGCCAGACTCAACTGTAGCATCCACCAAGCTGCTCCTCTCTGCACTAAGGACACTATCTCTTCAGGGTTTTGTAGTCTCAAGGTTTGGTGTGTGTGTGTGTGTGTGTGTGTGTGTCCCTCTAGCTCTACCTAAAGGTCCTGCAGGAGAACCTGGCTCTGAAGGACAAGCTGCAGGAGAAGGAGCTGCTGCTCGGCCAGAACAAGGTGGAGCTGGAGAGACTCCAACAGGTAAATGTGCATCAAAATATAGTGAAAGTAGCGACAGTAAAAGTAGTCATTGTGCAGATTGGTCCATTTCAGAATAATATATATGATATGTTTTATAATGATTGATCATGAAAGTGTTCTCAAAGCTGGTAAAGGTGCAGCTAGTTTGAATGACTTTGTATACTGCAGGGTAGCTTGTGAATTTACTCCAGGTGGAACTAAAGTCTGATTTAAGGCTTGATTATATTTCACATCATTCATCCACATCTGTAAAGTAACTAAAGGTATTAACTACATGTAGTGGAGTAGAAGTACACCATTTACCTTTGAATTGTAGCGGGGTGGAAGTAGCAACACACTGAAATACTCAAGTAAAGTACACGTCTGTCAAATGTTACCTAAGTACAGTACTTGAGTAAATCTACTTAGTTACTTCACACCACTGGACATTAAAAACAGAGAGATGCTGATGTTATCTAAGTCAGCGGTTAAATGAGTGTGTGTGAACGTGGAGGGCAGCACAAATCCTCCTTTAATAGCTTGTTTCATTTTATTTTTAACAGCTGTGAGTTTCTAAACCAGCACAAGTCCTCCATTCCCAGTCTTTTCTGTTTGGAATTGTCGATTAGAGACTTTTACTGCTTGTATTCTCTCTGGGCGGCAGTAGTAGCTCGGTCTGTAGTAGCTCGGTCTGTAGTAGCTCGGTCTGTAGTAGCTCGGTCTGTAGTAGCTCAGTCTGTAGGGCCTCGGTCTGTAGGGCCTCGGTCTGTAGGGCCTCGGTCTGTAGGGCCTCGGTCCTGTAGGGCCTCGGGCCTGTAGGGCCTGTAGGGCCTCGGGCCTGTAGGGACGGACTCGGTCTGTAGAACCGAAAGTGTGTGTACTAACAAATGAGTATAGGTGCTGTTTTGGGCATGTGTATTTTGGGCTTATGTGTGATGCAATGAAAATATTTCCCTCAAGGATGAACCAGAATCAGAATCAAATGTACTAATACGCCCAGGGGGAATTGTTTTTTTATGACAGTTTTTCCTTTTTAACTTGAAATATATTGTATAAACATAAGAAGTAAAAATGTGGGCAATTGGCCAACTTATTTCACCAGAAGCTAGCCTAACTCTGGAGTATCTTTTTGGCCCTTCATCGACAAGCTATCGAAACATAGTTGGTAACAATGGATTCCTCTGATCATGTTATGTCTGCAGCATAAGTTGCCATGGTGATTTAGCCAGGTTAAAAGACAGCAGCCATAAGGGAAACTCTTGCTTTAGGCTAAACATACCTCTCTAACCCTCTAATCTGGCCTCTGCTATCAGAAGTGAGTGTATTTGAGAAGTGTGCAACAGAAATGAGGGTTGTGTAGTTGAACGGTCAGCTGTTTAACACTGTGTCTCTGTGGCAGAATCAAGACAGCGGCACCGACAGACCGGCCCTGCTGGAACTGGAGAGATTTGTAAGTCTTCATTTATTTTCTCACTGTGTCTCTATCTCTAGGAACAAACCTCCTGTACTGTATATATAAAAACCATGACAACTAACAGTCTGTTTGCCAGCTCAGAGTCCTGTTGTGAACCCGTAAATGTTGAGTACCTCAAAGTTGAATTTGATAAATGTATAGTACTGGTCACCAACACAAAGAAACTGCCAGATGCTAACTTTCATATGATTGGCAATTAGCACAATTATCTTAAAGGTGGGGTAGGTAATTTTGGAGAAACCGGCTCGAGATCACTAGAATTTGAAAATACACAACCGGAGAAAATCTGCCACTTCCTTACAGAGCCCCTCCTCCAACACACACGAACGCGCACATGACCAATGAGGGCACGAGATAAGTTTGTGCCCAGATGGAAGGCTGACAGGCAGGTAGGCCATCCAGTTATTTTAGCCGGGCTGGCTAAAATGATTGGTCGTGCTTTTTACAGTACTACGGCTTCCACAGATGATATTTTTTTATGGATTTTTTGTCAAAGCACTTAAGATATTCATTGCTATCGGGATGTTAAGAGCATTCCATGGAATATAACAGAAAGTGTATCTCGAGCCGGTTTCTCAAACTTACCTACCCCACCTTTAAGTTGCATTAACTATAATTATTACCATTATAGCCTATGCAGACAATAGTTAAAAAACGTCTTGGCCTTTTAGTTATTGAGGATTCCGAATCCATTTCTGATATTTTCAGGATCCAAAATGGCAGTTTTAACCAGAAAGTGGCCAACAATCGGCCCACAGAGAGTACAAATATTGCCACTTGCTGGTTAAAACTGCCATTTTGGTTCCTGAACATGTCAGAAATTGACTCGGCATCCTCAATAACCCCCACAATCTCTCCAAAATTGTCGATATCGGCCAAGCCATTTTTTAACTACTGTCTTCATACGCTATAATGCAATTTAATGGTAACTAACGCAACTTATGCTAATTGTGCAAATTGCCCAACATATGCAAGTTAGCATCTGGCACTTTCTATGCGCTGGGGACCTGTACCATACATTTCTTACTTTTCAACATTTCCGGGTTCAAAGTGCTGGCAACTCGACTATAAAGGAACGTAAATAAAACAAAACAGTCATTTCCTGTTCCAGAGTTGAACTGTGTATGTTGATGCGTTAGCTACATTTACTTTATGATATGTGATAACATATTTTAGCAGGTCCTTTAGAGAAGAAGTGAAATGTTGTCAGGTGAAATGATGTTCAAACTGTTCCACAGGAGAAGCTGTCCCTCCAGAGGAAGGCAGTGGAATTGGAGGATGAGCTGAAGGTACGTGGTTCATTATAGACACATTAAGATTGACAGGCTATTTCCAGATAACACAGAGTAGAACAGTTGCACATGTAATGCCGCTTTCACATGGAAAGTCTCCAAAAAGAAAATACATTTAGTTTATGAAGTGAAAGCGCATTACATGTAAGCATCATCAAAATAAAAAATCTGAATTAATTTAGTGTAGTCCATGGCATTATGGCTGAGCCAATAGGCGCTTTCACACCGGAGTACTTTTCCCCGTATTTTTCCCGTTTAGTTCCGATAGTTCCTGGGATTTTGCGTTCACACCAAAAAGGGTACTTAGTTCATGAGAACTTTTACCCCCTTTTTACCCCCTGCTAGAGAGGTGCTACTTTCCATCAGATTAAATAATGCGTTTTATTAAATCAAATTCCTTTATTATATATAACTTTTTTCAACATAATGATGTACAAGTGACGTCGATATGGATTGAAACAGGATGTTGTCTTTGATAAATATCTTGATCTGAAACAGGTTGAGACTAAATATACAGACACGTAAAGAAAAACAAAATGCTGAAACTCCATTGTAGTTTGGAGCAACAAGTAGAAATGCACCTAGGGATTTCTATAGGATATACGTATAATTGGCGTGTAGACTAATCCATAACTGGCCGCTAGAGGTCACTATGAGTTTTAAGTTAGACCTGCTGTCACCGCTGTTAACACTATTCACATTTCTCCTTTTAGTGATATCTGAAAGTGTTGCACGATGCACGATCCCACATATGCATTATCATATGGTTAAAAACGAAAGATATTCTGTGTAATTTTATTTAAAAGTAAGCATTTACCTCATTTTGGGTTCTGATTATCTGAAAAGTGAAGAGTTGACTTGGAGCTACCGTGCGTCTGTTATTGCACTGCCACAGGTCAAGTGCAGCAACCAGGACCTGTCAGTGTGTCAGTTGTGTTTATGGGTGTGTCACAAAGTGAATGTACTTGTTTTGTAAAACCGGTTCCCAAGATAATGCAAAGTGGTGTGCAGTGTTTTCAAAGTAACTCACATGAAAGCTAATCGTCTAATTTCATACAAATTATTGTACTTTATGAAGTAAACCTTTTTATTTTATGGTAAATATAATCTAACGCTTGTTGATGTTCCTGCAGGTTCTGGGGGACCTCAGAACAGACAACCAGAGGCTGAAGGACGAGAACGCCGCGCTCATTCGAGTCATCAGCAAACTCTCAAGATGAACCTTTAAAAACATGGAGATAAAAAGTATTACAGAATCTTCTTTTGCCCAACTCAGACGACACAGGAAGAGAGCGGGCAGCAGCAACACCTGCACAGCACATTGACAGTAACTGGAACAACGTTTAGATTTCAGGGTTTTTAGTGTTTTGGGCCTTTTTGTTTTGGCAGATCTACTGTATGATAAGCTGAACTGCACCTCCTGTGGACTCACATCCACTTTTTTATTACGTCTTTATTGTTGTATTTTTTAACTGGAATATTTTAATGTGCTTTGCTCCTCTGATACTTTGTGTAAAATCCGTATTAAGAGACCTAAAAGCCATGCACAGTGCGAGCTCACGGTTTTAGCCTTCTTGACCCCTGAAGGGGTGGAGGGAAAAAAAAAGCCAGTCAGGTGTAGGGTGTGGTTACTAGTATAAGACAAAAATTACCGTAAATGTGCCAAAAACCAGCCCCAGTTTTACGTGTCCTTTGGGGGAAACTCCAAGAGGTCCGTGTTGTTTCTCAGGGTGAGTCTCGGGTCGATGCTTTCTGTTTTTGGTGGACCAAATTTTGCATGCTCATTTCTCCCTGCTCCTCTGAATGTATATTTAATATGTATATTTATGTACAGGGGCCATCTGTCCTGACAGTGATGTAAAGTCTTGAGCGGAGAGTTTTGGGTGCTAATAATGGAAGTCATGTTCAGAGGGATTTTTATGGAAAATGTTTTGTTACAAACATCAGATCTTTCATGAGCTTTAGGAGAATGCATGCTCTATCCTTAGTACTGTACGCCAGTAGTGATTTTGCCTTTTTTGTTTGACTGGAGGCTTCTGAAAGCAACGACCCCTCGGCTATGCTAAGCTAAGCTAAGTATTCACCCTGTGACGGACGGCTGTTAGGATTCAACAGACAGGCCGGATGGGTCAACGTTTGAATGTTTACTCCAATTTTAAAGAAAAACTTGCATGTCAAATTGTATTTTGATGCTGTGCCTTTCGATATACATTTCTAAGTCATATTTCTATTTTGCTTTTGGCAAACGTACACTGTTAAGTATGAAATACAGTATGGGCATACATTATTAAGGCTCTGTTGTTTCTGTTTGTTTTTTCCTGCCCAAATGCCGTTTTAAAAGCTGATACACCAGTATCACAGGGACACATATCTTTGTTACAATTATTTTCTTTAAAAAAAATATTATCTTGAATATAATTCTGTCAAATTACGATATTATCATAAGCACATTGAAATAAGCATTTTAGGCCTTTAAGTGTGTCCTGTCAAAAGATGTTTATGTTGGTATGACAGGTATTACTGTAATGAAATAATGCAGAACTTACACAGCATGTCAATTTGAAGCATCTTTCTGTAAGAGCTTCCAGAAGTGTCAAATTCTTTCCAAATGCCCCGGGTTCAGTAAAAACTGAAACTGAACCTAATGTCCCTTTTAAAGACACAGGAAAACATAACTCCTGGGTAAAAGCAGTGCTACTATTTGACACAACACCCGTGATGGAGGCCGAGTTGAGCAAAATCTTTATTGGCCGAGAAGAGCAATAACACATGATAGAATATACAACCCCACCAGCATGCCAGCGTTTTCATAGAAACTGTACAATGTGAAGGAATGTATGGCGCAGGAATACATTATCAGAAGAACCAAAATAAAAGTTATACATCCATATGTTCTGGTACAGTACGAGTCGATTTCAACAAATGTTTCAGGTCAGTTTCAAACCCCTCATTAAATATGGAGCGTGTTCTCTGCTCGTGTCACCTTCCTTTCACTGGTTTCCTCTTCACTACCAGCGTCTGACACCTACTCCTGCACTTTCTCTGCTTCTACTCCTCCACCTGGGGTCTGCTGACTGAAGTAATGGAAGGAGGAGTGGGGGGGGGGGGGCTTTGTATGAGGAATGATGTACATCAAGGCAAAGGGGAAAAAAAGGCTTAATTAGAAATGTATATTTGTCGCCACATGATCATAGTCAGTGCTAAGGCCTCATGGCTAAAAGGAAGGAGAGGTTCAATAGTTCACTGGTTCCAATTCTCAACATACAGTCTCCTCCAATCACAAGGTGAGTTTATTTCGCAGAGCCTGTATCTGAGTAACGGGCTACGGATGCTAACTTGTCTGTAGCTTGGTAAGCCCTTAAAGTACAGATTACCTAACAGTGAGCACTGCATGTACTGACAAGGCATGCTAAATTAGATTTAGACATAAGGCAGCTTTTTTTTTATCCTAATATTTTGTACTCCCTTGGTCACTTAGGCCCCATTTGGAAGGGAGAGCTCTGAATTAACTCTTCTTACAAGGCAGGTATTGGTAATTACATCAAAAAGACAGCAAGCAAAGGAAAGCTATAGGAGGTGGAAGGGTGGGGGGGCAGGTGGATGTGGGGGGGGCAGGTGGATGTGGGTGGGGCCCCGCTATGGACACAACAGCTGATTAACAGTGATATGGTCACAGTACACGACCATTGATACAATTATATATAAAAGGCAAACAAACTAAAGTTGATTGTACAGTTGCTTCGTACTACGCACTGAGAGAGGAAGACACCATTCTGCAGGGGTGGGGGGGTTAATCTCTTCAAGCAGCAAAGATCTGGGGACAAAAGAAAAGCAGGGGGGGGGGGGGGGGTTAAGGTGCTACATGGGGGGGGGGGGAGTTTAAGGTGCTACATGGGAGGTGGGGGGAGTTTAAGGTGCTACATGGGAGGTGGGGGGGGGGGGTGAGTGATTGAGGATGGCATGTTGGTGAGTGCGGATAGGGAGGATGGACGGAGGGATGTGATGGTGGGGGGTTGGTTTAAGACAGCGATGGCAGTAACAAAGGCATGAAATGCAAAAAGAAAAAGGCAGAAATGGTGGACATGGGATGAGTGGGGGGGGCTGAGAAATGTACAGGTTTTTTTTTATTTGTTATATTCCCTCGGCCCCCCCCAGAAAGAACACGAAGGCCTCCTTTAGTCTTTCCAGTCTTTCTTGACGTTCAGGTTCCACTCCCAGGACAGGTGGTCGTGCTGGTCGTCGTCGGTGAACTTGGATTTGATTACGTAGTTTCCGCGGGCCAGCAGGCCTTTGGGGGCCTCCTCCATCGTGGTGGAGTATTCGTGTTCAGTGCAGCGGGGGCCGTAGCTGCCCACCATGTAGTCAGACTTATCAACTGGAAACACACAAGACTGGATGTTATGGCGCATTTCCACTGCAGGGCCTCGCACGGCTTAATACGGTATGGTTAGGCCAGGCTCACTTTATGCTGCGTTTCCATTACAGTTTAGGAACTTGGGTAGTAACTATAGTAACGCAGTGTAGGCGGAGCCGTGACGTCATCTTCAATGCGAAACACAAAATCAACATCAGCCGTTAGCTGTTAGCACTCAGAGCTCACAGCTCCTCATATCTGTTCAGAAACTAGACAGAAGTTAAACAAGTACAAACCACAGACTGCCTGTGTCATGGCGAATACAGTCGCTGCTTTATTTATGTCTGTAGGCCGTTGTTGTGAGTGTGGACGGTCGGAGCATATACTGCGTTAGCTTAGCCGATCTCCATTCAGAAAACACGCATTTTAAAAGGTGTTTCCCCTGCCGTCTGTCTGCAGACTTGTCAAAGCATTAATTCATGGTTTTTACTAACCGGTATCAGTATGTTGTTACTTCGGCATCATTTTGAAACGTGTATTACAATTAAATCACGGTAAAATGTTCATTTTGTTGTAGTTGCCAGCGATTCTCTCACTAGTTTAGCATACTCAGCCCAGTTGTTGGCCCGGAAAGAACCTCGATTTTGGAGAGCCAGAAAAACTGTGAAAAAGTACCCGCTAGCCGGAACTACGCCTAGTGGAAACGCAACCAAAAACGGACCGGGCACGGCACGCTTAAACCGCGCTGTAGTGGAAATGCGCCATTAGTGTCAGAGAGGGAAATACATCGATCTGTGTGGATCTGACAGTGAGTACAGACCGGGATATCAGAGACTCTATATCTACGATTCATGTGTATTTAACATGAAGGATATAACCATGCTGCTGTTGCTGCTTGAGCATTAATTACTGATACGATTGACAGCTCCGAGATTAATTCATAAAGAAAGGAAGATATTAATAAACATTGTGGGAGTTTGCTAAGATAAATTCATAAATTAAGAGAAGAATCATTGGTTAGAAAATCAAAGTTTGGGAAGCAGGGTATCTGAACCCCATGAGATCAGGTAGTGTGTCATTCACTTGACTCGAATACTGTTTAACTGAATTACACTCAAAGTAAACTATACATACATACCAATATCTTTAAGTTACCCACACTGAAAAAACTGAAACGTTGACTTTAATTAAATGCATGATGTTAACAGATTTCAAATAACTGTATTAGGTGAAAGCAATAATATTAAGTTTAAGTAAAAAATAGGTTGAACATAATATTATTGTTTTCAGCTAACCTAATACAGTTATGTCAAATCTGTTGACATAATACACTTAAAGTCAACGTTTCAGTTGTTTCTGTGTAGAAGGCATATTGGGATTGACATGAGAGAAACTGGTGTTTTTCAACAGACAGTCATCAGAAATTCTTCACTCACTCTTAATTCCTTTCCTGTACGTCTGCTGCACGTACTTCAGACCCGAAACTATCTCCTTGTTCACCTGAGGAGAGACACACATTGTTACAGGGTCATATCGAGGGTTAGAATATAAAAAAATACTTGAGGCAAGGTATGCTTGAATCAGAGAGAGAAAAGGTCAAAGTATGGGGATGCAGGCACATCTCTAACCTTTTAGATATATTTCTGTTTTCAAAGTGTGCAGTTGTTTACGTCCAACCCTCCTGTTGTGTTCGTTTCCCTCCCCCTTACTTTGGTGATCCCGGGCCAAATGTGACTGGTCTGTTTTTACTGCTTACTCATACTCATTCATTTCCTATGAAAGTCATTTTTGACCGGGAACATCAAAGGTGTCTACTAAACCACTCAAAATTCAATGAAAGTGATCAGCAATGTTATATGTTCAAATGTTGACTGTGGAGGATATCATAAGGCCTTGAGGCAATCAAATGTTAAACACAGTATTTATGGTTGCTGAAAGTAGTCAAACGGTTTGACCCGAGCACCACAGCAGGATTCATTAGCCAGCATTTGGCTGAAAAGTGGACTGTTTCACCATTATTTTGTCTTCACTGACAAAGAATCCCAATAACCAATATCAGAAATGTTCAAATATTAGCAGTGTCAAATGAATCAGCTCTGATGTATTAGGACAGAACCTTTTCCATAATGGCAGTAGATGCCAGGGGGAGATACCCTATGAGCATATTTCCTGCATCTAGCACAGCTCTCACCTTAAAGCTGATCTTTATTTTGTATTCAACGCCCTCCTTCAGAACAAAGCACTGCTTCTTGAAGGCTTCCAGGTCTCCTGTTACAAACAAGAGAAAAAGCACAGGCATATCAATAGGTTTCTTCATGTTAAAATATGCTAAAAAATGTGCTACAACTTGACCCTGTTAAGCTACACTTATTTATATGTTTTTACAATATGGCAATTAGCCATGAGCAGTTCTGGTTCACATTGTACCCATTGGTGCACAGAAAACACAAACTGCGTTACATTGATTGAATCTTCTGCAGTTATAGAGTGGTGCAGTGATGATGTATGTGTGCAGGCTGACCCTGAAGTTAGCATCACAAGGGCTCCCTACAAAAAAAGTGATTTTCCATTGAGTTTTGCAAATTGCAGAAAATAAAATTGTTGCAAACACACATTTATGATACTTACACATTTTGTTCAGCAGGATAATCTCCACATATTAACACCATGAAGTAACAATGCAATTGGCAGAAGTAAAAAGCTAACATCAGGGTATTACAAACTACATCAAAGTCACGTCTTCACCGCGAAGCTAAAGTCGGCTAATTTTCCGCATGATGATGTTGAGTAGTCTCATTCAGTCACTTGTTAGCAACCTCTGCTTCAGAAATGTCCTCAGTGGGGTAATTACTGACTTATTTGATCTCCTAAGCTTATTTCTGGCATCTAACACGCGTTGACTGAGAAAAGGGATACAGAAGTGGTATTTTGCTCATTCATTTCCCGACTGATTCCTGCACCACTCTTAGGGGAGTGTCATCTTTTATATGATTTCCAAGCATATTATGGACATTCATTTGTGATGTAGCTACATAGATAATGATGGACATCCATAATGATATCCCAAGAGACAGTAAGTAGGAAGTGACTCCTGTCCTGGTGGTTCAATTGGTCAAAAAGTTAGTAGTTTGACAAGAAAAAGGGGTTTCTGATGCAAGAGTATTAAAGTACGTTAAGTGCCTCCATGTGCTGCTGAAGCTGCTGACCGTAGTGATAGGTGGGCCAAATCAAGGCCATAAGAAGCAGCCTTGACTCCCTTACTGGTAGCGATCTGACTCACTGAGTCTGTATGACTCATCCTAGACAGCATCCAGAAAAAGTATTCTCACGTAGAGCTTGTTCACTTTTTGTTGACAGTGTAGTATCTTTCCTCCAATCTATTTAAAAGGGCAGTGAACAGAACATATGTTCTCTATGTTAAACCTATACACTATAGAAATATACTACAACCATCCACTGTAAATGTTAAATTATAACCTAAACAAAACTAAGAAGTAACCAAAAACAATCTGCAGTCATCAAAGAGGATATATTCTGCTCATTTTCAGGTTCACATTTGTATTTTGTGTCTCTACTGTTGTTCTTTACTGCGATTGGACGAGTCTGTTTGTTTCAGCTCATATGAGATGGTCATGTTTGTGTCTCTCCGCAGCTCAATGATGACAGAGAGGAGCAGCGGTGTGTTGGACGGCTCTGTAGAAAGCCCTTGTTGCTTCATTTCAGTACGTTTGATGCAAGTTTATACTTGCGATAAAATGAATCGAACCACAAACAGCTAATCTGTCCAGTAATAGATGTCGTTGGATATTCTTTTTTTTTTAACTGTGTATTTAACATTCTATTATGGTAGAAATATTAATGTCTTATACCTTACCAAGAGTTTATTTTGATATGGAATACTTCATTTTGGACAAGGAAATGGTCCGATTTAAATAGCTGAAAATCAGAATTACTTTGACGTAGGCAAACCCATAATCAACAAATGCTGAATTGTTTTAATTCTAATGATATGATTGGAATTAAACATTTCTAGCTGAGAAGCTGGGAGGATCCGGAGTGATGCAGGGAAAGGTAGGACAGAATGTTCCGGATGGATTGTAATCTAGGTCAGCTGGGGCACGTCTGAACTGCTGAGCCACTGGGAATATCGAAAAGTACATTTTTACAGTCATCAGCCAAACAGAAAAAAGAAGATCCAATCTATGTACCTCGTCTATGCCTCTCTACCTCTGTCAGAGAATCCATATTCATCTACAGCATGCACAGACTCAAACCTCACGGATCTGGAAGTACAGCAATGTCGGGGGGAAATCAAAATAGGCAGAATCACTACAGGGGTCAATGTGTGGTCAAGAAAAGAGAGGATGTGGATGTGTACCAAAATCAGTTTAAGTATGAATTATTGGGTCAACAAGAGATGCTTAATTTGTAATAAAGATGATCTACGGTGGCCCTGAAGTGCAAGTCAAAACAACATTTCAGAAAACGCTACAGCATTTCAACTTTTACGGAAAGGGTATTCCTTTAGGGAGAACACTTCTTGTTTGTGATTGGACAGAGCCAGCCAGAGAAGCACTGCTGTGATTGGTTGTTTTTGCTGCCACTCAAGAAATGACGCTTCGTGATTGGTCAGCACCCAACAGCGCAACATGTCCCAAAACATCAGCTGTTAGCTGTTAGCACTCAGAGCTCACAGCTCCTCATATCTGTTCAGAAACTAGACAAAAGTTAAACATGAACAAACCACAGACTGCCTGTGTCATGGTGAATACAGTCGCTGCTTTATTTATGTCTGTATAGGCCGTTGTTGTGAGTGTGGACGGAGCAGCTACAGATTAGCTTAGCCTGATCGATCCAATCTCCATTCAGAAAACACGCATTTTAAAAGGTTTTTCCCCTGCCGTCTGTCTGCAGACTTGTCAAAGCATTAATTCATGGTTTTTACTAACCGGTATCAGTATGTTGTTACTTCGGCATCATTTTGAAACGTGTATTACAATTAAATCACGGTAAAATATGTTCATTTTGTTGTAGTTGGTATCTATCATAGTATTTGCATGGATATAAGCCCCACCCCCTCTCCAGCGCGTCTTGTTTGAATGACAGGAGTAAACACAGCTGACAGCCGCGGTGAAACTCGAGCGATTAGAGTTCTGGCGCTAAAGCTAAGCTAACCACTACTATGGATGGAGGCAATGTTACAAATAAATAATTGTATTAGTAATATATTCACTGTTTCAACATGTCGGATAGCCCTTTTCGACAGGGAATTGAAGCCACTGGGTGTTTCTCAATCGCGAGTACGCTTGCTTGGTAGCACATGTCTTCCGAGTCACTTCCTTCAGAAGCTAGGCAAGAATACTTCCTGGCATTCGGAAAACGAAGAGTGGAACAGGCTAGCAAGTGTGCAGGTGTGCGTCATATGAGAGGCCCCGCCTTACATCTTCCGCCACAGATTTGGGGAAATTGGTCCATGCGCGAAGTCTACCCATGTGCAGCCTCGAAATTTCCCCCAAACCAAGGACCCGGCCTCGGTGGAATTCCAAGTATGCTGGACATTGGAATGGTCCTGCTGCGCCACTTGATGACGCAGCATCCTTGAAATATTGGCTTGGAAGCCAATATCCTCGCGATTGAGAAACGGCCACTGTCTATGCTCTCTTCAAAGCCACCAGACTCCATTGACCAAAACAGACCTTTTATTATTGAGTGGTGAATCCAAACTAAGCCTTCAAAGGAGAGTTTCATATCAGTATGTAGTGTCTCTACTGGGACATGTCTCCATGCTTTAATGTTCAAAAAGCTCTTTATTCTTCTCATACTGCCTGTGCTGCAGCACCTCTTTTCACCCTCTGTCTGAAACCAGAGCCCAGTCTGCTCTGATTGGTTAGCTGGCCGGCTCTGTTGCGGTCAACCGCTTATACCCCTTTCACACCAACGGTGTTTCAGGGCCGGTTCGGTGCTGGTGCTTGAAAAGCACCGGGTTTTCCTGTTCACACCGCAGCGGAGCAGCGTCATAGCTCCGGAATCCGGTTCGTTTCGAGCACCAAAAAGTTGTCCGTCTAGAAGCAAGAACCGCATACGTCACGCTTACGTCGGAGGGGGGCGAGATTAACCTGAGCTAACACTTAAGGCGAGTACGGCAAATAAAAGTTGTAACAAGCAGTAGTGCTGAGCAAAGTGACTAGAACGCAACCACACACTTGTTAAAAAAAACACACTTTATAAAGTCAGGCAACACTAACCAGGCTTCGTGTGATTCTGTTTATTTGTACCTTACTTTGACCATCCGTTCGCTGTTATTGATCATTGTGGAGAGCAGGCAGACGTTTTGTTTGTTATTATAGCAGCTATCGGATGGAATCAATACATGGGCTGCACAGGTTGTCATGTCCGACTATCACAAGTAGAATCATAATGAAAAATACGTCGGTAAAAAGTGCCTGTAGAAAACTGCTTAGCAAGTAGTCAGTTTAGCTTTGGTTGCTATGCTAACATCACCCATGTTATACCAGAGAAACTTTCATAACAGCGTTGTGATGCCAAACAGCGTCAATTCAGACTGACACCAAACAGCGTCAATTCAGACTGACACACATTCACTTAAGGGGAACTGGGGATATGTATCAGCTGCTTGTGTGACTCAGACAGTGAATACTTTAGAGCCGTGTGAGCTAACCCGGAGCTAACGGGAGAATACACTCGTGGAAGAGCAGCCGGCCAGCACTGCAGCGGTCGGTAAATGCCGCTGAAACACATTAATAAACAATGAACCACGGCACTCTGGAGAAAAGTATAAGGTTGGAGAAGTCGTTATTTAATTTAATCTGGCTTCGTATGATTAAAAGCAACGCAGTCCCCGGCCCGTTGTTGTTGTGAGGTGAGCTCCGGCGTTGGGGAGAAACTCAGCGACGTAAACTGTGACGTCATGACGCAGCAGCGGCAGCACCAGTCGGGCTCTGAGCGGTGTGAAAAGAGCCGGCGCTAAACCGAAGAACCGGTTCTGAACCAGAAAAGCTCTAGCACGGAGCTTGAACCGGAGTTGCGTTGGTGTGAAAGGGGCATTAGAGATGTCCCCAACCTTAGCCTACCACGTACAAGATCTTACCTATCTAAACATTTAATTCAACAGGTCTCAGATCTCTTATTCCCATTAAATACGAATAAACTAAAGCAGCCTGGAGAGGGACTCACCCTGCAGGTCCAGGATCAGCGGGTCCGGGGCGGTTTCACACACCAGAGACATCTGGGTCACTTGGACATTGGGAGTAGTGGGATCTGAAATAGAATTAAAAAAACAGGTTAATGGTTCCAGATGGGACATTTTAGACAACGTACACAGTTGCAGCTTGGATTTAAACACCTTTGACTGTGTAGGGAATTAACAGAGAAAATGTAAACAGACTTGGACAGTCACAGAAAACCACGACCAGTGCTGCCTTCATTTTAACCCCCTTTGCGGTCCATTTTAGAGGAAGCAATATGATCATTTTTGAAATAATAAAATCATGTTTAAAGCAATATATTGTGTCAATTTATTGATTCATTTGGTGACTAGCTGTGTAATGAGCACAAAATAAGCAGCGAGCCAGTCATTATAGCAAAAGAACCTCTTCAGGACGATCGGGACCCCGACCTTTAATGACAGATATTTTTATTTAAAGGAGAGGTGTCATGGCCATTTCCACTGATCATAATTCCATTGTTGAGGTCTACTAAAATAGATTTATATTGTGCATTTTTCCAAACTCACATTGGTTTCTCATACAGCATCTCTGTACTACGTGTATTCACTGAATTTCACTCTCTGCCTTTAACGGCTCGTTGTAGCTCCAATAGCTCCAGCCCCCACCCTCCCTGTGAGCACAGTGTGCTCTGATTGGTCGGGACGTTGTGAATCGCGCTGAGCTCCGTGGAGGTGTTGCTTCCTTGTTTAGGATACATAGCGAAACACAGCCAAACTCATCCTGAGCACACACAAAGTCACATCCGAAGTAAAAACAATAAGTGTGGCTTGATATTGAGTAAGAAAAAGGTTGATAAACGCTGTGAGAATGGGTCTGCAGAGAGAATTTTGCCGCGATCCCAACTGTCTGTTATCAGCCTGCAGCCAGGGAGGAGAAATCAGCTGAGCTGCCTGCTCCCTGCACACAGATGTGTGTGTGAGGAAGTCCGTGGATTGGTCAATTTGGACCAATCAGCGGGGGCTTAACGTAACGGCTCCGCGGACGTAACGTAACGGCTCTTCGGGATTGGTCCATTTCGTTCCGGGTACCGCTTGACATCATGCCGTACCCGGAACGAAATGGAAGACTCAAATGGGCAGTGACGTATCTCCAACGAGGCGTTTTGGGGAGGTATTTTCTGTGTTAGAGTTTTTCTCGCTACAGGGTGTACTTTGAGGGTTTTGACTCTGCACACCGTTTACATGCATAAAAACCTTCATAACACACAAGGGGACGGGTAATAACCGGAAAAGCATGACACCTCTCCTTTAAACACTTTTCTGTACAAAACTTAGCCGAAGGTCACGTGGTGAGTGCAGCGGGCTCAGGGGAAGAGAAATTAGGACAGCTGTGCTGTAGTTGGAACAGCCTCTGCATTAAATACACTTTAGTTTATTCTCAGTCTCTTTTCTCTTCACTCATTTAGGGCTGAACCATTGATCATTTTATATCAAAGTAGTAGGGCTGTCCCGAATACTATTTTTCGGGCTCCGGATATTCGGTAGTAATCAGCAGCGAATATTCGGATATTCGGTGCACGCGGGGGGGGGGGGAACCTTCATTTTTCAGAAGGTTCGGTTTGCGTTCACACAGGCAAAATTCAAAAGGACTATACACTTTAAACACAAGTCATGTGCACGGAAATGCTGTTCAACAATTGGTCAGACATTAACAGGGATAAAAAGGCAAATCATGGTAATTTCTAGCGTAGCCTCCACCATGGAGCATCGGCTGTTAATCTGGAGATCATATCAACAGACTTTAACAACGGCGCATATGATTATACAATCAGACAACGTGCGATAACAAACATAACCCATATGAGAGACGTTCTGCAGTAAGGAGGGTGTTTCACCGACGACAGGTGGCTCTGACTTTTATGTATAGTTGACGGAGCATTTTTACTTTACATGACACTGTTCAACACTTCATTCTGCTTCACTCTTTCGCTAAAGATTTTGAAGACGGACTCGTAAATACTACGCTTCCTATGTTTTGGCGCAGACTGCATTCACACCAGCGATGATCCGCTCCAGAGTGGTCCGAGACCTCCTCTTTTAAGCGGACCAGAGTCCGGTTGTTTAGTTCACTTCAGAGATCTTTGACTGTGTTCACACCGACCCAAACTAACCGCACCAAGCGGGTAAACGCACCAGGGTTCGATTCAACCGGACTATACAAGGCTGGGGTTTTTTAAACGAATATCCGAATAACGAAATTGAAAACCGAATAGTAGGCCAACGACCGAATATTCGGATATTCGGGTACAGCCCTACAAAGTAGTACTCAGTTTTGAAAGAGCTCTGAAATAGGTTTTAACACACAGTTGATAGTATGTTAACTGTTAACTGTATAGGATAGGGAAAGGTTTAGGATGGTGACTATTGATTTTGACAATAGCAGATTGACTCAGCTGTAGCTAATCAATGTTAATTCTGTTAGATTCAAGAAGAGCTTGGCTGTAGTGTTAATGTGCTCTCATCATACCAGTATAGGAAGGTATAGTTGAAGAAGAACCACCACTATGTACTACAACTAAAATAACATACTACATATCAACATACTTATCAACTTAGTGATAATAATCTAACATCGAAATGTC